>NC_025994.2:113620046-114220046 GCF_000442705.2 Elaeis guineensis
TTAAATTAAATCATTTAAATCATGTTGATTTGATTTCAATTTTTTATTTATCTAATTTAATTATTAAAAATATCAAATCACTGCGTAAATACTCTGAAACCCAAGGTTGCTTTCTTTAAAAGCAATCCCGTCCCCACGCATCCCAGCTATAAAAGGGTACCACCCCGTCCCGCCAGTACTGCCACTCGAGCGGTCACCCCTTCCTTTGTCCCATCTTCCCCCAACTTCGCGGTCTCAAAGAATTCAAAAACCCTAACTGTAGATCAAGAACCGTCGAAGGCCATGGACTCTCGCCGGAGGCCGGCGTCCTCCTCCTCCACCGTCGGCAATGGCGATCTAAATGATCGCATCGGCGACCGGAACGATCGTGGTGAGGAGAAGAAGGCGAGTGCGGGCCAGACTTGTCTTCAAGAACGAGCTCTTCCATCACCGAGAGCCCGAGCGAGGTGTCCGAGGGCGATTGTAAAGCAGGATCTGTTGGCAATGCCGATCGATAGAATCGGGTCGGTGAGTGGAACGATCTTTGGGTGGAGAAAAATGCGAGTTCGGGCTAGACTTGTCTTCAAGAACGAGCTCTTCCACCGTCAATAACTCGAGCGAGGTGTCCGAGACCTCAATTGGATCGGCGAGGGGGACGGTCTTGGTGAATATAAGAGGTGCGTTCGGGAGATAGCGTAGGGAGCGGTGAAAGTTCCGGCGGGGTTCGTGGAACGGCCTTCGACTCCGGTGCATGTGTGAGCGTTAAGGAGCCTGCTGAGTTCGGAACGATCTTTCAGCAGATTCGTGTTCTCTGGTAAATGTTCTCACTCGGTTCTTGTTTTCTTGTGATGATCTTGTTAGTTTTTCGGAATTTTCTTCTCTTTTCTTTTACATATTAGGTGTTTCGATTTCTTCTTTTGATGAATTAAAGAATAGCGAAATTTCTATTTCGCTGCATCACAGGCTTTTAACATCCAATTGGACAGCACAAGAAACATTGAACGGTGTTATTCAGCATGCGTTGAATCAAGAATCGCCGATTTCTTTGTTGTATGTTCATGTGATTGCTATCGTTGGATTGTATTCTCTTTCTTCTTTTGGAACCTTTATCACCTTTTGTCTATTCGACAAAGCAGGAGGCTCTAGTTTGATGTTTCTCTCTTTCTTGAACCCTTGCTAACCATAAAATGAATATCTTAAGTTTTGGTGGATAAAAACATCTTCATCAAACTTAAATTATAAATTGATCACTTAAAGCATGTCAATTGTTGTGCCTCGCATGACTGAAAATTTTAATGTGCTGCATTTAAGGTTCTCTTTTGAATATAACTCTAAAGTTCTAAATTTGATTTGTGGAAACCTCTTGCAAAAATCCGAGGCTAGAAATTTCATAAGTTATTTTTGCATGACTTACAATAAAATCTATTGAACAGGACTAATATTTCAGTATTTCTACAGAAAGTTAAGAACATGAAACTTGTATAGCCTAAGCTGCAGGTTTACCTCTGAATCTCCGATGTGATATTTTAGCAATTAATGGCTTCAGGCATTTATTGTTCAATTTAGGCTCTGTGCGTGTGTGTGTGTGTGTGTGCGTGTGCGTGCGCGCATGCGCATGTGCGTGCTTCTTAAGATTGTGTGTGTGTGTGTGTGCACACGCATGTGCGTGCTTCTTAAGATTCCTTATGACCTCCTTCTGGCCTCTATTAATTATGAAGCCCATCTTCACCTGATTGTATGCCTCTGCAATTGATAAATACAACACTGTCAGATATTTCTTACTGCCATTCATGCCCCTGTATACATACAGGTTTAGTAGATGCTGTGTACTTTTAGTTAGGTCTGCAAAAATAAGGTGCATATCAAACATAATCACAACCGTCCAACGAGCATATTCTGGTGGTCCGTGTCTGCCCCCCACTTAAGAAGCTTACTATGTGCCTGCTGTCAGATATTGTGCTTGCCAGGGATGAGAAGAGCACTTTAATCTTAAAACACATGCATCAGATTACTGAAGCTATTTTTTACTGATCTATGTTTAAGTTACTCCTGTCCATGAAAAATAACCTAGGGCTTGTCCTGATGAAGTGCTTTTATAAAACCACCAAGTGGATTGTATTAAATGGTGGTGCTTTTATAAAATCTCCTGTCTAATTATTTTTGACTAAATTAATGATGCCCATCTTTCATCACCTATAGTTGTTTAACCATGTTCATGAAACATATTGCTGTTCTTATGATTGGTTTCCTGTCTAATCATGACTTATCCCAGTTATCTGGCACCATTTATGGCAGGGCATGCAACTCTCTTCAACCTTGGCACAGTAGTTCTGCTTGCAGTAAACAGCAAGCTTGTTATTGAGAACTTGATGAGGGTTTGCAAAATTTCCTATTCTTGTTGTGGCCAGATAAAGAATCGTACAGTCTTTCTTTTGTTTGTGTCTGCTTCATTAGAACAATATTGATCTTTCTCACTTTATTCTTGTTGTATAATTTACTTATAGGAAATGGATTTTTCTTCAGTTCAAGGTTTCTCAGAGACTGGCCACTTCTTATGTGTAGGTAATGCTTCTTGACTTATGTCTTCTTGATTTTCTTGATAATGTCCCTAAATTATTCCACTCTTTTGTATATCAATTTTTTACTTGGCATTTTTTTTCAGATGTTTGTAAATTACAGTCTAGCTCTACCTGTTTTCATCTTGTTGCTTATGTGGTTGAAAAGGTGGCATGTGACAAGTTCGTTTATGAACTTGTAAGTAGTCTTGGGACATTAAGTATTCCATATCAAAATTAACTTACCCTTTCCAATCAGGAATTGACATACTCATATTTCGATAGTCTATTTTGGCTAATAGCCCCATATAGTTATTGTTATATGGAATCAATTTTTTGTTATGCAATGAGCAATCTGAAATATTGGAATAAACAATTATTGCATGTCTTTATATGCAGCTTTTGTGTATGTGCACAATACACCTTGAGAATTATGTGTATAGACATGTTTAAGTAAACAATGTATTGATTAACTAATGCATATAAATATGGTGGTATTTACTTATGCTTTGTGAATGCCTTATCTTGTTTAATTAATTTAAGATTGTCTTCCTCTGTCAATGATTCTAGAACCATAGCTGATCGATATCATTATATAGGCATGCCTCACAGAATACTTTAATACTTTAATTAGCAGTTGTAGGATTTATACTGGTTTTGTTCAATTTCTTGCTTGGCAGTTTCTTGTTCCTGATAAATCAAGAATTGCTGCAAGGAATCTAAATTTTTATATAGTATATCATGCTAGAATTTCACATTGATTTTTCCTTTTATCCTCTTTTTTACACCCCCACCTGCCATTCTTACTTTCTTGGAAGTTACACTGGTTATTGCTCCTTGATTGTTGTTGACACATGCTTGATCAAATAAATTATTGCATTATGTGTCTTGATGGATAATGCTTTGGTGATGTCATATGTTGATTATACAACCACAAAAAGCTTTGTGAAGAAAAATGTCTGCTCATTGGTAAGTTCTGATGTATAATGGTATTAAATGTACCATATGCTTTATTTTTTCCCCTTCTTTTGGGTACAATTGCCATGTCAACTTTATGCTTGATTAGTGTCATTTTATTAACTAATTCTAATTGGCAGAACTTTTTGCTTAGTGCTTTACCTTTTTCAATTATTCACGGTATTGACCAACTTATCTTTTATATGATACTTATCCCTTTTTACCTCCTGTCACAGCTAAACCGCTGTTTAGCTCACATGATTTGCGACTTGATGTTTGACCAAATATAATACCCACAACAATTAGAATCATATATGTAGTTTCATGATTCTAAGGTAAGAGTTCACTTTGATGCCTACAACATTTCATGAGATTTTAAAGTAGTTTTAGATTTATAAGCAGCAATATGCCTCATGTGAGTTCAGATATGTAATTGTTTCAAAATTCAAAAGATGCATCCTTGTCTCTCTTTTTTTTTTATACAATTTTGATTGTGCGGCAAAATGATTATTTAGTTGTGTCACTTTGATTGGAGCTTCTGATGTGCACTTTAAAAGATATAAGTGTTACAACAAGACAATATCCAAAGCCTGTGTTTCATTTGTTATGTCATGTAACATATGCTGTGAAGAACCTAAATATCATTTCTCATGTAAAATCCAACAAATTTGAGGATATGTAATGGCTCTCTTTGACGATATATTTTAACTAAAGATATGTATTGACCTACTGTGGCATCATTCTTTCTGAAAATATGTATATATCATCTTGCAATTCTTCTGCTAATAGTTGGATATGATGATTTTTTATTATGTTCTTTTTCTATTGCACGGTAGTAGTTTATTTTAGCAACTTGGATATCAATAATTTATTATTTCCTTGGTTTATGTTTTGTAGATCAACCAAAACTTACTGATATTTCTTAATTTGAAGTTATTTTTCTTTATACTGACCAGTTATCTAAACTCATCTAAGTCACAAGGTGCTAGCTGCAAATGCTTGTAATTTATGATGGCTTCCGCTCCATGTTACCGGGTACTATCTAGTTGGACCTCTAATTAATTGATGGAAGCTTTTGATGCGTTGTATGAAAACAGCTTTCTAACAAAGCATTGAGTTAGCAGGCAAAATGTTTGGTCTAGTCAAATTTATGTATTTTTGAGTTTTGTTCAATCATGAGAGGCATATGTTTTCATCATAAATTATTGTCTTTTTTTAAAATTTTTCTTAGATAAGCTACCTTCAGACCACATGCATCAAAAAGGGTTGGTGATTTATCAACTTGTTAAGTTGGTGATAATGGGGATGATGGGCCTCATCATTGAACAGGTTGGTCGCTTTTTCATATGTCAAGTCCTTACAATTACAAATGAACATTAACTTGGACATTAGCTTTAAGATGATATTCTCTAAAAACTTTGCAGTACATTAACCTAGTTGTCAAGAATTCTCAACAATTTCTAAAAGGATCCTGAATGCCTTGGAGTGCTAAAGCTATCGATACCAACTTTATAACAGCATTTACCATTCATGATAAGTTGATTAACTTGAGTTGCTTAAAGTTTTCTGGTGAGGTAGTGCTGTTTTTATTTGTGCTTCATATACTACCTTTATGTGAAGATTTTCTCAGAAAAGTTTTCATAAAAGTTTGATTATTCAAGAACAACTTGTATGGGATTGTAACTTTTGCAACTTGAACTTCACTTAGGGTAGCGCTGTACTCTTCACTCCTATACAAACATCACATATGCGTACATTTTGATGTACAGAGGTACTACTCTTTAGCATCTTTTTAATATCAGACTTGTTTTAACTTTTAAAATATTAAAATAAATCCTCTTATGTTAGAATTATATGAAGTTAAAACTCCAAAAAAAATCAAGGAATATCATCATTAGTATTTCTAATTGTTGAGTTCATAGATTTAATACTGAAATTCTTAATTGGGAAATTTCATAGGTTAAACATTATTGATCAAATTAATATCTTAACTGATACTTAAAATGAGTTTCATGTGGTGAAACTTCTTTAAATTTAGGAGTATCAAAATAGATATTATAATGATCGATACCTTTAGATTAAGTTTTCTCAAACCTTGAAATGTTACTGGTTTATAATATGGTTTATGCTCAATATTTTGAATTTTGTGTATTCAGGCTCTTGAAATTTGTGAGCATCATATGTGATATTATCGAGTTCAAAGTTTCTCAATGCTGAAATCTTATTATTTTGAGAAGCATCATGATTGATACTCTTGAACAAAAGTTTCTTAAGAGTATTATTATTTTCGAAAGTATAGTACACACTTCACCAACTCAAGTTTCAACAAAACTCAAGTTTTCTTTTCTTTTTTAAAAATAATGAAATTTATTCTAGAATTTCACAAGATGGAATGCTCCTTAAATTCATAATATCATAATTATAACTCTTGAGAGTAAATATTTGGTTCTCTTTTCAAAATTTTCATGGAACATTTTCTTTGGATGACAGCTGTATCTTTTTTCTAGTAGCTCCTTGAAGACATCTAGGTAGAAATAAGTAGATTCTCTATTGGTAGACGAATGCTGAAAGTTGTAGCTGCAGGAAAGAATTTGATTTGCACTTATCAGCACACTCTATTTTCTCTTATTATTTGTGATGTATTGGATCATGATGTGCAAATGTTTCATTTAGACTTACATCAATATCTCATACTCTTTTGCTGTATTCCAGGCATGATAATTTGAATGTGTAAGCTTAGTAGAATATAGGCCTTGGTGTCTCTATTGAAATAAGAATATCAAGGTGTCACGTCAAAATAGGTTTAATTATTTTGAAATTTTGGTCATTAGTGCAGCACAAAGTTTCAGGAATCGGTACCGAGACCCGTACCAATCCCTGCTCGGTATGATATGGTACCATACCGTACCGATTCATACCGACCTGTACCGACATTAAAAAAATCAAAAAAAAAAATTTCCACCCACCACCACAAAAAAAAAACCGTGCTGAACTGTACGAAACCGGATCCGTACTGCATCGAATCGGACTGAACCGTCTAGTTTCGTGCGGTTCGGACTCGTACTATACCGAACTGACTGGTACGGTTTGGTTCGGGCCATGTACCAAAAAAATCAGTCTGAACCGTGCCGGTTCTTCGTTGGTACGGTACAATATGGTGTGTATCGGTCGGTTCGGATCGGTACAGAATACAATGGTGCAACATAAAGATAATTCTGTGGGACATGATGCATATTAACATGCTGATATTCATATACGTTAGTGGTGTTATCTACTTAGGGACAACTAGAAAAATGTTATATTTGGTTCTGCCCTTTAAATCCTGTATGGAAAATGCTTTAGTAACTCATAAATCTCAATTAAAAACTCAGTCAGCTTGTATATTGCACTGTCATTGCTCCTTTTGAATTTGTATTGTCACATGTGCCACAAAATAAAGCAAAAATGAATGCTATAGACCATGTGAATGATCTTTTTTGAGTCATATTTTATGAGTTACCAATTACCACAACATTGCCAATCCTGTATAGAGATGAGCTCTTTGTTTGATAGCACTTCACCTATAAGGAGCATCTTAAACTCTTATCATTGGCAGATAATGTCATGCAGTTTGGTCTTCTACTCTCTTCTTCAGAAAGAGCGACAAGGGTGTTAAGCCAAGGAAACAGAATGTAACAGAAATTTGTTAGATATTTTACTTGAGGTTAGGTCTTGAATATGTAAAGAGAAAGGAATAGACATTGAAGAAATACAAGTTTGATTTAGAATGGGATAATTACCTAAAGAATGACAAAACAGCAGGTGATAACTATTCTTTATAATCACTTAACTTTTCAGGGAGATTTTTAGGCTTGTATGGTTTTAGATTTACAGATTATTGGGAATTTGCTTCAGATAGAAATATGTTTTTAAGGGTTCTGTGTTAAATAAATAAGCGAATATGTATGCCATTTACATGATTCCTGAAAAACTATCCATTGTATGACCACTTGATGCATGAGCAAAAAAAACCCTGAAGAGTTATATTTTTGGTTTTGGGGCATTTAAACTTTGTAGATTGTGAATGGTCGTAGTGACTTTGTCAATGACATATGATATTTATTTATGTAGGCATATTATATTTACGTGTTTAGGTGTATGTTCATATATGTAAAAAAAGTATTATGCATGTGAAAAAATAATTTACACCATGATTTTAGATCATGCTAGTTGTGTTGCAATGATCATTTAGTTGAGAGAACTCATCAATAACTTAGAGAAAACTTAATGGCAAGGAATTTTCCGATGGGAGCGCATCCTTTAGTAAACCTAGCAAGCAGGGATGAGAGTTAGAGATGAACAAGGCAATGGAATTAGTGGTCTTAGAGACCTAGGCTGGGTCAATTGGGGGAGGACTCTCTGGAGAGCTAGAAGGTTTTGGTGGCCAAGGGTTGCTCGTGGTGAGTGCAGCTTGCACGAGTCATCGAAGTGGCTTATGCAACTTGTGTCTAAAGACGAGATTGCTCAACTCCGATCTTGTTTCAAGAAGGTGATGACTTTCTTTGGAGAGGATATGCTCAGAGCTCTCGGCCAAGTTCCTCAAGGATAGGTGGAAACTCTTTGGAGCAAGGTTTTCCATACCGTGCCGAACCGGCCGGTACACCCTGTATCATATTGGACCGGCGGAGAACCGGCACGATTCAGTCGGTAAATTCGATATACGGGCGGTACGAAAGAAAAAAAGAGAAAAAGTGAAAAAGAGAGAGAGAGAGGAGGAGAGAGAGGGAGGTGGGAGCCGCCGGAGGCCGGCTGCGGCCGTCGGAGGGATTTCGAGCCCTGTATTGTCCAATAGGGTTTTCAAGAGAGCGAGAAAGAGAGAGAGAGCACTCGGAGGGGGGCGAGGGACCTATCGGATGGACGGCGCCTTCGTCGCGAGGGCCCCGGTGGCCGGCGAGCTGACGCCGACGGTCTGAGGATGGTCGAGCGGGTGGATCCCCTCCGCGGCTCCGCCCTCTTCTTCTTTTTTGAAACAGACGACCGTCTGTTTCGATTTTTTTTTTTTGGTTTTAAACTTATGAAGTCGGCAACCTAGTTGCCGACTTAAGAGATTTTAAAAAAAAAATACAAAAATCGTGAAGCCGGCAAACTATTTGCCGGCTTCACTTAAAACTAGGTTTTTTTAAAAAATTTGCGAAACAAGGGCGACGCCCCTGTTTTACACCCGCGGGGCCGCACGCGTGGACTGCGCCCTCCGGCGACCATGGTGGCTAGCCAGAGGCTGTCCGGCAGTCCCGTCGGCTCCTTCTCCTCTCTCTTTTTCTTTCTTCCTCTTTCTCTCTCTCTTTCTCTCTCTTTCTCTCTTTTTTTCTTTCGATTCAGGTCCGCTTGCCATCGTCGGTTCGGTACGGTACGAAACCGTATCGATCCGTACCGCCGGCCGGCCGGCGGTACCGGTTCAGCATACCTTTGGAGAGTTTGAAATCTTTCCAATGTCTAGAAAGAGCTATTTGTTTAGGTTCTTGGAGAAAGACTTGTTGAAGGTCACCATGCAGATGCCTAAATTTGTAATCGCTCAAGTTCTAGCCTTAGAACCATGAAGGTCGGATTTTCAGCCATCTTGCATTCCTATGTCCCAAGCTTCCCTACGGATGCGATTAACTAGGCTACCATTCGAGTATTGGAGGAGGACAATGGTACTTAGAATCATATTAGCAGCTGGCAAACCACTTGGGCTTGATAACTTCATTGAAGCAAGGATGCCTCGAGGTCTCACAGGGGTTTGCATGTGTCGCCGATGTTGATGTGAGAGATAAAACTCTCTATTGGCAATTCTTTGTCCGTGGGAACATTCCCATTCTTTGTTATACATGTGGTAAGGTTGGCCATCTCAAGTTTAGTGTTAATTCAAGAGGATTGAATGAGTGAAATCGGTGGATGTAGGGCTATGGAGCAAAGTTAGGTGGAACCAGTGAATGCTGATGCTGGCAATAGGAGAAATGGGACTCCTCCAAAAGCCAATTTTGGAGAGGGTGAAGAAGGATTAGGTGGATCTAGTATAGATCGATGGGTGGTTGCCACTTCTCCAACTCGTGATGGTGGCCTCCAAGGTATGGGTGAATAGGGGAGGAAGAAGGGGGAAGGAGATGATGATTCAAGCGATTAAATTTGGTTGCCAAGGGAGTGGTTCTCTCCAAGGCCGATTTGGAGAATTCTAATCAAGTTGAGCCAATGGATGAAGAGGCTCACATGACTCCTTATAGGAGGTGGGGGGCAAGTAGAGCAGAGAAACTTAGTGACAATGTGGAAGAGGGCAAGCCTTCAGCTAGTGGCTTGAGTAGCAGAGAGCAGAGATCACATTTCAATCATTTCTCCATTAGCAGGCATAAAAAAGCTCTTGAGATGCTTCTAAATGCAATCCTAGCAGACAGGTCAAAAAAAACTTTAGTGACAAGAAAGGGGAAAGGTGTGGGCTCATTGAAATTGAGTCATGCAAAATGATCTAAGATTAACGTAATTCAGTCCCTGGATATGGGCCAATGGAACATGAAATTGGTGAATCGGCCTTTGGGGATCTGGCCCTCTAGTGGTATGGAGCTAGATTGACAAAGGCTATGACATCATGGAAGAGGGCCCGACGGAATATGTCACTCTAGAAATTGACCTGTAGTCAATCCTAAAGTCCATCAGCATCGACTGCCATGGTAACCCACGTGTTACCAATTCTTTGAGTCCTTATTCAGAAGTGAAGTGCTTACAAAAAGCAGGGGCTAATCCTAAATGCAGTGGCCTCTCTTAGTTGCAGCGCTCCCAACTCATGGTGAATTGCTAATGAAGATCCAAGTAGTAGTATGCAGACCCTCCTTACATCCTTGTTGGTGGTTGAAGAGCAGGCGGCCGATGATTTGGTGCAACCTCCTGAGGCTGCTGGCTCCTTGAGTCCTCTTGCCCTGGTAGTGCTCAAATTGGATGATGACAACTTGGAGTAGCAGAGCCGTAGGTTGGCATGTCCATGCTCCACCTTGGATGAAGCTGCTTCAGGTGGTGTTAAAGTGAGCTCTTCCCTTTCCTTACCCACCAGCCCCCATGAACATCACTTCAACTGTACATGGGCTTCTAAGCCCATCTATTTTTAAAGTTTGTGGATATTGTTACTAGTTCATAATCTGGATACCAGTTATTTTCAGAAACCAGTTTATCTAGTGCTGCTATTGATTGCTTGCGAAGGACTGGTCTTTCAAATCCACCTGTTTTAAGGCCAATCTGGTAGTCTCGTTGCTGTGGAAGTCTAGTATGGTTCTATATATTTTGTATGAAATCCTAATCAGGTCCTTCTTGGTCTTGTTTTTCTGTGAAATAAACGACCCTAGCTGCTTGGAGCATGATCTAGGATAGCACGTGGGATGACAAGATGAACTATATGGGAACTAGGAAGAGGTTGGTAGAGCCATCCAAGTCAATATCCCAATGATCCTTATTGGCAATTTTGTTGAATCTTTGGAGTTGATGATAAGCTTGATGGAAGAGTGTATATATAGGACTTGGAAAGTAGAGTGCGTATGCTTCTTGAAAGTGTATGTGCTCATCGACCTTGATTTTTTCAGCCCAACCAAATATGCAAGTATAGAGATGGCCAAGCTCACACTAGGAAGCATCCTGAACGATCCATCTGCATTGCTGATTTGTTGAATTGCTTTCTTGAGGCTTTAATGCAGCGCTTGTAAAGAGTGGTCTCAATTGAAGTGGGCAAGCTCCATTCTGGCTTGAAAATCTTTGGCCTATTCTCAGTCTTGGTGTGTGGTCAGAAGGGCTTGCAACCATAGATAGCATGGATCTCCCACTTAGAAGCTTGCAAATGAAGCAGTCTCAGGTCAAGGACTTGAGGTTAGATATTTTATGGGCAGTATCTTTGGGAAAGTTAAGGAGATTGAACAAGAGATTTCCATATTTCAAGCTAAGGAAGCTGAGGAAGGGGGACTTAATGAAGTGAAGCTTTAATGGCTTCAGGGGAAAATTTCTGGGTATCATAATGTTATCGTATGGAAGTCAAGAATCTAGTGGCTTAGTTGTTGCAGTACTAATTTTTCCGCACCATTCTGTAGTTCAAAGAAGAAATATAACTGAGAGTATAAAGGATAGTGATGGAAATTGGGTTGTGGAAGAATAAAGCATTAGACATGCTTTCTTCAATTATTTCAGTTACATGTGGTCAATTGATTAAGCTCTTCAGAATACCCCCTCTTCCACTGATTCCATCTGTTCTCTCTCAGAGTGATTGGGCATACCTTGTTGAACCTGTGATGGGGGAAGAGATTGGGAGGCCTGTTGGGGGCTTGGCCTCTAAAAAGGCTTCAGGCCTGGATGGGGTTCCCTCCTCATTTCTATAAAGGATATTAGAGGATTATTAAACAATATGTGGTGGAGGCCCATCCTTATTCAGAACTGGCAAAGTGCTTAGGAGCTGGAAGTTGAAATTTACTGCTATTGTCCCCTACATAGTTTGACCCCAGTGAGCCATGTCACTTATGACCAATAAGCTTTTGCAACACTATTTATAAGATAGTGACTAAAATTTTGGCTAAAAGGATAAAACATGATTTCCTTAAAATAATTAGTGAT
This sequence comes from Elaeis guineensis, assembly GCF_000442705.2. Classification (NCBI taxonomy): domain Eukaryota; kingdom Viridiplantae; phylum Streptophyta; class Magnoliopsida; order Arecales; family Arecaceae; genus Elaeis; species Elaeis guineensis. The sequence goes on from NC_025994.2 coordinate 113,632,133, forward strand.
GAAGAAGATGTATTAATTCCAGGAAGGAGTATTTGAGATAATATGTTGGTAGCTTAAGAAATAATCCTTTTATGAGCTGGATGCATAGAATCAGCTCTCAAATGGTGATCAAGTTGGATGTGGAAAGGGCATGTGATAGAGTGAGATGGGATCATGGGAGTATACTGGTTGTGCTCTTCACCATTATGGTTTCCCTAAGCTCTGGATTCACTGGGGAAATGGTTGCATCAGAGACCTTTCTTTTGTCATACTAATCAATGCAGTTCCAACTTGTTCACTTCCTCTCTTGGCCTCCATCAAGGCTGTCCAATTTCACCAGCCTATTCATCTCAGGTGCCAATATTCTTTCTTGTGCTTTATATGCCTTCTTTAGAAACACGCTAGAATTATTCTACTAATATAAAAACCTGGTTAAAATTCAATACCATCTTCAATGGAAAATTTATAAAAATCTGATGAAAATTTCTGAATCAGCAGTCGCCTATGAATCTCTTGGCTCCTGCGAAGCTTGCTGGTCATGCACTTGCTGGCTGCACCTTGTGCTGCATCATTGTGTCCACATGGTTCGCTGAGATGAGCGAGAAGGGCTTCTTGTATGTGGAGAAGGTTCTCAAGTGCTGTCTACCTTTATTACCTTTTCTCAAGTGTTGGCATTTGACAAAGTCTTATCTGTAATCATCTCCTAAGGCTTGTCAGCCACGTTTGGTATCTGCTGTCTTATGGTGGGCAAAGTTCTTGATGACTTTCCCCCATCTGTAAACTATGAAGGAAAAACTCTTACAAAATATTGGACTGACCATTGTTAGGGCACTAAATGATTGATACGATTTTTATTGAGCTTGCAGCTATCCACCCTGTTTCGGAGGATCCTATATATATGCTGATCATAAGAAGGATTTCTATGGCGCCATATAGGATATTATAATACCATGTTTTGGACTGATACTTGCAGCTCTAACTTTCCTATAGCAGCAGTTTGGTGGCTTCTGTATCTTTCCACCAAGGTTCAGAAGGCTTTCTTGGTATGAACAATTTTCAGTTGTTGACAGGTACTTGTCTCGAATACTAAGCTTATATTTGAACTAGGATTGTTGTGTTTCACAATGTGCATGGAACTTTGGTTCTGAAATTTGCTATGCTTTATAAATATTATATTTGGTTATAGTGATTATGGTGACACAAGCGAATATTTAGTTGTTCATGGTCTTTCATTTTATATTTTCTTTCCTTGAGCATTCCATTTCTATATTTCTTCCTTGCTCTTCCATTTTAGAGGTTTGTACTGCCCCTTCTGGAATTGGCCTTTAGATAAAAAGGCCGCTGGTTGTCCCTCATGAATTTGGTGATTACAGTTGGTTAGCTGAGGTTAGCTCGTTTTGATCTGGAGGACAGCTGTTGCGGCAAATTGGACCAGGGTTCTGTTCGTAGGTTTGGACTGTTTCTCACTTTTTGCTATGACTGACAATGTTGATTATAAATTATCTAGTCAAAGCAATTGAAGGCAAGAACAGGAGACCCTGTCCATGCCTACGTTACTCCTATTCTTGACCGGGCTTCCACCTGTGTCAATAAAAAGTTGGTAGGAGCACCTTCTTGATATTTCAAAGAAACGTAACAAACGCTATATCTTCACGGATCACACCCATGTTGATGAACTGTTCTGTGTCCTTTAGTCCGGAGCTGCCCTTTGTCGTGCTGTTCAAAATTAGTGTGTTACAGAAGCCTCAAAGCAGGGGGAGAAGAGGTACTAACAAGAGGCGTATAAGTGCTTATCATCTATCATCTACATACACTCTGTAAAGTAAGCATCGATCAGAAACATTGCAATATTTTGTTGATTGAATTACTTGGTAACATGAAAGTAGACTGAGTTATAGTGTTCGATTGCGTCAATCATCCTTGGCCTCGGTAACATGTATAGCACCTATTATCTTAATGAAAAGGTGTCTAACTTTTTCTTAAAAAAAAAAAAAAAATTATGCAGCCATACCATTATGATGCATGGATAGATTCTTCCTCCTGTGGACATTAGCTGCGTATATAAATTCTATACAATGAGGTATCAAGATCAACATATTGTTTGGAAGAAAATAAAAAATAAACTTTACAAGGAGAAATCTCCATAATTTTGGCAGTAAAACAATGTGAGGCTTTCTCTCTCTTTCTTTGCCCGTCTTTTATTATTTCAACTCCCCTACAATCACCAAACTCATTCTCAACTCATCAATTTTTTTTGGCATTTGTGCCTTTTATAGAAGCATGATATAGGATTAGGAACAAAATTTATATAGGACGGATATCCTATTTTGTTACAAAGACTTCTCTTATTAATAGAGTCAACAAATTTAAAAGTTAAAAATTATAGACATTATATTTATTAGTAGATGCTATATGATCGAGCTATATATATTCATTGATTTTTTGATATATATTACAAATTTTTTTGATATATACACAGTAATGATCCAATACATATCTTTAAATCACATCATTTTAAGAACAAATATAATGAATCTATTCTAAAAGAATTATAGTTGTTGATACCTTTATGGCTATATATGCTAACAAGCAATTTGATAAAGCCATATTTTATGATTATAGGTAAAGCAGTGGGAAATGGATTTTAGCGACGTATCAACAACTTTATTTCATACTTTATAGTTGCATAGCACTGGGAGGATGTCATGTCTTTCAGAGAAACTTTATTGTGTCATTCTCGAGAGAATGCCATGTTTTTAAAACAACCACAGATCTATCTATCTTGATGAGTAGCCAAGCTCAAGATGGATTAAAACTTTGGTTTAGCTTATCGATATGATCTACAAAGAAAAGAAAAAGGAAAGATCGAGATATGCGAGAATCTCAATGCGTAATCTAGGAGCTAAGATATCAATTTCTTGACAAATATAGTAAACCTATTTTAAGAGAATCATAGTTGTTGATACTTTCATAGCTATATATGCTAATAGGCAAATTGATAAAGCCATATTTTATGATTATGGGTAACGTAGTGCTAAAAGGATTTTAGCATCACATTAACAACTTTATATAATATTTAACAGCTGCATAGCACAAGATGGATGTTGTGACTTTCAAAGAGACTATTGTCCCATTTTTGGGAGAAAATCAAGTTTTTAAAATAACCATAGATCTATCTATCTTACTGAGTGGCCAAGCTCAGGATGAACTAAAATTTTGGTCTAGCTCACTTGATATGAAAATGCAGGGAAGAGAAAAGGAAAGATTGAGATGTGCAAGGATCTCAGTCGATAACCTTAGGAATCAGATTGTCAACATCTTGGCAAATATAGTGAATCCATTTTAAGAGAATTATGGTTGTCGATGCCTTCATGCCTCTATATGCTAACAAGCAAATTAATAAAGCCATGTATTATAGTTATGGATAAAGTGGTGCTAAATGGATTCTAGCATCGCGTCAACAACTTCATATAATACTTTGCAACTGTATAGCATCAAGAGGATGTCATGTCTTCCAAAGAGATTTTATTGTGCCATTTTTGAGAAAAAAATCGGGTTTCTAAAACAAATGTGGATTCATCTATCTTGGTGAGCGCCCAAGCTCCAGGTGGACTAAGATTTTGGTCTAGCTCACTTGATATGAAAATGCAAGAAGGAGAAAAGAAAAGATTGAGATATGTGAGGATCTTAGTTGATAACCTAAGAACCAAGTTGTCAACTTCTTGACAAATATAGTGAATCTATTCTAAGAGAATTATGGTTGTTGATATTTTCATGGCTATATATGCTAACATGCAAATTGATAAAGCTATGTTTTATGGTTATGGGTAAAGCGGTGCTAAATGGATTCTAGCCTGACATCAACAACTTCATGTAATATATTATAGCTGCATAGCACTAGGAGGATGTCGTGTCTTCTAAAGAGGCTTTATCTTGCCCTTCTCGAGAGAAAGTTGTGTTTTTAAAACAACTGCAGATCTCTTTATCTTGGTGAGTAGCCATGCTTAAGGTGGACTAAAATTTTGGTTTAGCTCACTTGATATGAATTGCAAGGAAAAGAAAAAAGAAAGATAAAGAAATGCAAGAATCTCGGATGATTAATCCAGGAACCAATATATCAATTTCTTGACAAATATGGTAAACCTATTCTAAGAGAACTAAGGTTGTTGATACTTTAATAATTATGCATGCTAATAGGCAAATTGATAAAGCCATGTTTTACGGTTATGGGTAAAGTAGTGCTAAATGGATTCTAGCATCGCATCAAGAACTTTATGTAATACTTTACAACTGCACAGCACTAGATGGATGTCGTGTCTTGCAAAGAGACTATTGTCCCATTTTTGAGAGAAAATCAAGTTTTTAAACAACCATAGATCTATCTATCTTGGTGAGCAGCCAAGCTTGAGATGAACTAAAATTTTGGTCTAGCTCACTTGATATTAAAATGTAGGGAAGAGAAAAGAAAAGATTGAGATGTGCAAGGATCCCAGTCAATAACCTAGGGACTAAGTTGTCAACTTCTTAACAAATATAGAGAATCCATTCTAAGAGAATTATGGTTGTTGATTCCTTCGTGCCTATATATGCTAACAAGCAAATTAATAAAGCCATGTCTTATGGTTATGGGTATAGCGGTGCTGAATGAATTCTAGCATCATGTGAAAGGTACTAGAAGAATGTCATATCTTCCAAAGAGATTTCATTATGCCCTTCTTAAGAGAAAAACATATTTTTAAAACAACCATAGATCTATCTATTTTGGTGAGCAGCCAAGCTCGAGATGGACTAAAATTTTGATTTAGCTTACTTGATATGGAATACAAGGAAAAAAAAAAAAGAAAATATCAAGATATGCAAGAATCTCAACCGATAACCTAGGAACCAAGATATCAGTTTCTTAACAAATATTGTAAATCCATATTTTTCTTGTTATTTGAAGATGTTAATTTTGATATTTAATGATAAAATATCTACTACATAAAATGGATTTAAGATTTCGAAATAACATTAGGTGTCAAGTTTATACTATCAAACGTATCAATGGCCTGTTTTCTAAGCTCCAAATCCATTATGTATGCCAAGTAGGTCGCAAGTGAAAATTTAGTTTGGAGCCCAATTCTTAGAGAATCTAAATTACACCTTTGAAATATTAATTTTTAAACAATAGATAACGATAAATTGGATGATATTTTGATAATATTTATGTATATTATAGCAAAACATGAATTATGTTGTATCAAATGACTTTTTAGTATGATATTAACCGATATCACGGCTGAGATGAAACCCTAGCTCCCGAGCTAATGCTGATCTCACGAAATGCCTCCCTGCTTACATATCTTATTCTTTTGGGAGTGCGATAGAACAACGGAACCTTGGCCAAAAAAAAAAAAAAAAAAACAGAATAAAGGAGCAGCAGAACGAGAAATTATTACATGCACCAGGTGCAAGTCAACCCGGAGCATATGCACGGTGGGGAGCGCGCAATCGGAAATCGGTGAAATACAAGGGGTCGGGTCGCGTGACCCGTAGGATTTGTGCGGTCCAATTGCACCTGGTGCATGCAATACGGAAGCCAGCAGAACAGCCTAGGTTTTCCGACGTTAATCCACAGTTTTGTTCCTGGACTCCCGTTGTTTCCTTTTTAGGCTAGAAAGACGGTATCTAAACCAAGGTGCGGGCAGGCTTCATGCCACGAGGAAGATCGCGTGGCACTCTCGTTATTAGTCCCCAAAGCAAGTGGCTTTCTTTTCCTCCCCCTCGTCTCGCTCCAAGCGACGAAACCTCCCTACTCGAGACTCGAGAGATAGGAAATTGGCGCTCTATTCCTCTCTTCCATCCCCAAAACGCGCTCCAATGGTGACTCGCTCGCCTCCTTCTCCAACTCTGCCCAAGAATTTTAGGGTTAGGGTTTCCTGGACCCCTGTCCTATGGATCCTTCTCCTCTTCCTCTCCACCCTCTTCCCTTCCTCCGAGGCCTCCGTCTCCGCCGCCGATGTCTCCTACTCCAAGCACTGCGGCTCCATCGTTCCTGAAGCCACCCCGGAAAACATCCCCGTGGACTCCGACAGCACCCTCCAGCTCTCCAACGGCTTCTTCACCGGCGGGGGCAGGTTGTTCGGCGACGACCCCCTCCATACCCCCAGATCCTTCTTCTTCCATGCCGAATCGCTCCGCCGGACCCGAGCCTCCGGCATCCTCCAGGTCGGCGGAACCCTTATTATCCGCGGCGGCGGGTTCGACATCATCCGCCGGAATCTCACCGAGAGGCGGTTCCCGTTCTACCGAGTCAGGCCGCGGTTCCCCAGGACGTTCATACGGAGGGGGAGAATCAGCATCGATCTCCATGGCTTCTGGTCTGAGGACTTGGGAAAGCTCTGCATGGTGGGAACTGGCTATGGGCGCTTTAGAGAAGGTAAATTTCTCTACATCACTGCCGTTTTTAAGCTCAATTATCCGAAGAGCTCGCACATTTCTTCTAGTTTGGTTAGCGGGACTTTGGAGAGCTTGGATGCTGAAGGTAGTTCGAGTCACTTCGATCCCATTTCGGTTATAGGCTATGCTCAGAATAAATATGAGTTCACGCAGATCTCCCAGGCTCAGAAATCGTGTTCCAGAGTGAATGATCAGGAGGAGTCGCTAGGGTTTGATTCTGGTTCCATTTGTCCTAATCTCCAGAATTATTTGAGAGGGCGACTCGAGTTGGAGAATGGGGGGCAATGCTCTGATGGACATTGTGTTCCTTTCGCGAAAGGGCTAGGGTCTTCCCTAAAGTTCATGTCTTTGAATCAGATCCAGTGTTTGGATGATGGAAAATTACACATGTATGTAAGCTTCTCCAACGTCGGTAGCTTTGCACACAATAGCCTTTTGGTACCTGAGAAGACGTTGGTTGGTGAAGGGGTTTGGGATCGAACGAGGAACCGGCTCTGCCTTGTTGCTTGCCGAATAGTGAGTTCTAGCAATTCTTTGGTGAATGTTTCTGTTGATGATTGCACAATTAGGATGAGCTTTTGGTTCCCTGCAGCAAGGTCAATTGAGAACCGGAACACCATTGTTGGGCGTATGTGGAGTGATCAGAATGAGAATGATGCTGGTTATTTTGACACGGTATTTTTCCGCAGCTCTGAAAACAGTTGGGATACTCTTCCTGGATTGAAATATAACTACACTAGGATAGATGTGGCGAGTAAGTCCTGTATAAAGGGAAGTCCGTGGAATTTAAGTAAAAAGAGATACCCTATTGCGAAGTATTTCAAAGATTTTAGATTTGATATTTATGTGAGAAATGCTGGGGGAAAATACACATGGGGTGTTGCAACACCAGTATCAATTGGTGATACATTTAATGATGGCTCACCCATGATGGCTGCAGCAGACTCAAAGCCTGTGCCTGCAGTAAATGTGACAAATCACGGTCTTCAGAATGTGAGCTACAAGATAAACTTTGTCTTTCCGAATTCATCTTCAAATATGAGCAAGCCAACAGGGATCTCAGCAGAGGGAGTATATGATTCTTATACGGGGTTGCTCTGCATGATGGGTTGTAGGTATATGGGCTCCTTGGTTGCTAGAAAACAACAGAAAATTGGCAGCTCAGTGGACTGTGGTATTCTCATCAGAATCCAGCTTGCACCCTTGAATCCAAAGGAAGGTGAGCATCTTACTGGCACGATTAGGAGCACAAGAGAAAAGTCGGACCCACTTTTCTTTGAGCCTTTGGAGATTACGTCAGTAGGAATGTATAGGAATCAGGCAATTGAGTCAATCTGGAGGATGGATATAGAAATTACTATGGTTCTGATTTCTCTCACGCTTTCATGTATTTTCATTGGGTTGCAGCTCTTATACATGAAGAAGAACCCAGAAGTGCTTCCTGCAATATCCATCACCATGCTTGTCATTCTTACTTTGGGTCACATGATACCGTTAGTGCTGAACTTTGAGGCTTTGTTCATGAGCCATAATAGGCAGAATGTTTTATTGTGGAGTAATGGTTGGCTTGAGGTGAATGAGGTTATAGTAAGAGTCATAATGATGGTAGCTTTCCTATTGCAGTTCCGTTTTCTTCAAGTTGCATGGACTGGGAGATCAGCAGATGAGGGCAAAAGGGAACTGTGGGTTGCTGAGAGGAAAACTCTCCAGATCTGTTTGGCTTTATATTTGGCTGGGGGATTGACTGCTTGGTTTGTTCACCTGAACAGTAATCACACTCTACACCGAAGGCCACTTTTGACAACTGCAAACCATCATTCATTCTGGGAAAATCTAATTTCTTATGCTGGCCTGATTCTTGATGGCTTTTTGCTCCCTCAGGTTATCTTCAACATATTTTCGAACTCAAAGGATAGGGCTCTTGCCCCTTCCTTTTATGTTGGAACCACTGCTGTTCGGGCATTGCCGCATGTGTATGATGCCTATAGGGCTAGTAATTATGTGCCCCATCTCGACTCATCCTTTATATATGCTAGTCCACATGAGGACTTCTATTCCTTGGCTTGGGATATCATCATTCCTTGCACAGGAATGCTATTTTCGGTGCTCATATGTTTGCAGCAGCGGTTTGGTGGTACTTTCTTTCTTCCCCTGAAAAACAGAAGATCTGGTGGATATGACACAGTTCCTGTAGTTACCTCTTAATGTTTGAAATAAGATGTTTTATGCACATTGTCGAAGGAACATGCTTGTTGCAACAAAGTATGTTTAGTTGCTGTCAATCTTTGTTTTCTTGGTGAGTCACTGTAAATCTTTCATTACTGTCTACCATTAAATTAGTTTACTGATGTACATGAACAAGGTATCATACCGATTTGCTTTTTTCGTGTTCTTCATTTCCTTAAGTTATATTGTACTATGCCTCCAGTCTTAACAACATACTTTTGCTTGTTTTGTGGCAAATAGTTCATGAAAATATCTACTAGCAGATAAGCCTGTATCCGTTAATTGATAGTGATATTTATGGGCGAAAGTAACTGGCTAGAGTAGGTCAGGGACTATCTTAATCTATTTTATTTTGGGGTCTCACCTATCATACTCCTCAATAAACTTGTTAAATTAGTGTTGTATAATTCGATAAAATTTATGCTCCTGACATTTTTTAAAACCTCCATAAGCATAAATCTTGAAAGAAAGCTTAAAATGTATGTTCGACACTTCTTGGATGTTCATATTTTTGTAACCACAAAGTGCAGCAGTACAGAAAAACTGATATAATTCCAATACACTGCTTTTTATTTTGCTATGGAACAGAAAAGTACGACCACGATCACAAACCTGGGAACCTCCTCAGTCAACTGTAAAGATCTATTGGAAACAAGTTCAAGTTATTTCTATAGATCATGTTCCTTACTTGCCCCCCCTTTCATGGGTAGTGCTTGTGCTTTTTGGAATCATTTGCCAAATGCTTTCCATCATCTTTAAGCCCAGTTATTGACTGAATAAATAAAAGCCCATTCATATGCTGAGGTTGCTCCAAACTTTATGATACAGAAAAGTTTAACTCCTACCCAATTTCTAATTTGTATTCATTCTTTTCCGCTTTTCAGCTAGTTGTACCTATAACATTTCAGCATTCTCAATGATATGATGTTTAGTGTATATGTGTCAGCCCTCTTCACTAACCAATGTTTGACTAATACAAATTTGGTAGCCTTGCTTTTATCCTATTAAATATATCTAGAAGTTTTGAAGACTGGAGTATGGCACGCACCGCACATGTGTATTTTTAAATTTTATATAGTAAAAGTTATCTAAATAAATAAATAATAAATGCTAGAGAGAGGATTCGAACCTTCCACCTCATTGTTAACAGCCAGACACTCTAATTAATGTGGGATGAGAAACACAAGTAGCATACAAGATGGAAAAATGTGGGATAGGGAAACATGGACAGTCAAACATGCCTTATGCATGGCCATGTTAGAGGAGTTGGGGTTTTATAGCAGAAAAGATGTGATGATCAAACAATACCTAAATAGCAACTCTCTAGTTGATCTACCATGGTATGTTGTCTAAGCTAAAGATAGGGCACTGGTACCACTTATTTAGTTTTAATTTTTTAAAAAAAATAATAACAAAGTGCTCTTTGCATTGTGGACCCTTTTTTGGTTTTAGACTCCAGGCTAGAAATCTTTACAAGTAGCAAATAGAGGTAAGGAATCTTTTTTTTTCCATGAAAAACAAATCAACAGCTTCAGAGGCAATACCCTGATTACTTTCTCAAAGTTAAAAAGAACAACATCTAAATCTATCTTGCTATTATCTTTTTGGTCAACCACCTTTGCAAGAAGATAGTCTTCTTGACAGCATAGTTCTCTTGAAGCCAAATTGGTTATCATGGATCATTGTCATATGTCATAATATTTATTTTTTATTTCTGCCATAATATTCATATATAGCTTTTACTTTTCGAGATTATCTTCCAATTTGAGGCCTTTTGGTTTATTGCTTATTCTTCAGAAAAGCATGCAATTCCTTACATCAATTGTTTCCACTTCCTCCTTGGACAATTTTCAAGTCTGGGGAAATCCAGCTGATTGGTTTTTGCTTGCATGAGATTGAATTGCATATCCTAGTAAGTTAGACCCTCCTGCTGATGATTGGTCTTTGAGGTCATGTTTGGGCTCATCCCTTGCCAACAGGTGTTGCTAAAATTTTGGTGCCACCAATCAAAGGATCTATATTCAGTTGAGAGAAGTACGAAAATGTTCTCAAGCTTCAATAAATTATATCTTGTGCATATGTGACCTTATATTTCTAGAGTGAAGTCTGTTTCTCAAGTTCAAGGCATTTCACCAGTTTGCATCCATCTATATTGTTATAGGTATACTTGTTGATTACATAGATTGCGACAATTTAGTTTTCATTTCATGGCTATATCTATGTCTGAAATGGAATGCAAGTCTCTTCCAACAAACCATGGATTATGCTTTTCAGTTTTTTTTTGTTTTTGTATGATGGAGAATATGTTTGAAGACGTATCTCAATATCCAAGCACTGTCAATGTAAATTTGCATTTTTTATATTCATGTTATTAATTCATGCTTCAAGAATAAGTTCTAAATTTGGCAACTAAAGAAATTCATAGGCAGCTCTGGCATAAATTATATACACATGGACTTTGCTCTACCTTTTACATGCAGATTGTGTCACGAGTTTTCTTCCACTACCATCCCCTTCATTGAGTGTTTCCTCTCTTAAGCTTAATCAGGGTATCCTGTGCCAGATAAGTTTGTGGTAGTTCTTGTACTCATATGTCAGTTGATGTTGTGATTCTTTGTTGTATCAAATGAAGACAATTTCTTACCGGAGCATTGCTCAGTAGCTAAATGCACTACAGTTAAACCCAACAGCCCGCCTCTCCTCCCCCCACCTTCTTTGTTTTTCTTTCTAACACCAGGAGCTAGTAATGGAGCATGAAATGTCCTAAATTAAAGCAATCTTGGGTTTCTTTGAGCCTAATTCTTCTAAGCAGTTAATAACAATCTTGGGTATCCTTGTCTCTTTTCCCGATGTCTTGTAATTTGGTTTATATTTGAGCGTTTATAACTATATATTAATTAATGATAGCAACCAATTTTGGGATGTTCTGGTTCATTATCAGATAATTTCTTTTTATCTTGTAATGTACCATTATGATCTTCTATCTTTTCAATCAATGTTGCTGTCGTTGCTTTATGATTCTTTTAATAATTTTCATTTTTATTATTAACAGACTATATTGCTTGAATGCTCTGACTGATAGACTCATTTAAATAACACCAAGTGTTTCTTCGTTGTTTGGAAATCTCCAGGATGATACCGCTTGTTTGACTTTTTTTTTTTAATATATATGGTAATCTTCAATTATATTTCCAGTCAACAGCATGGTCGCATGTTTCTCCTCTTTGCTCTTCTTCCCAACTGTTGGCAGTAATAAGCAGTCTGTGTGATGTGCAATGAATAATATGATGTGTCTATGGCGATGTAATACATGGGAAAGCTGGCTGGTTCGTATTCCATAACCCATAAGTTCTCTAATGTTTGTTTTGTTTTTTAGGTCAGGAAGTGTGTTCATTTATTGAAAGATGTTTCTCTTTAATGGTCCTTTGGATATGATAATCATCATACCAGGCACAGGTAGGTTTTTACTAGCTTAGTTCTGTTAGCAATAACGAAGACTAGAAGCAATAGCAAGATGCTTTATGAAATATTCTTGCAGGATGCCTTCTTTGCTGTAAGAATTTGGGGCAATATGCATCATTTTGCTTTATCCACTGAATAATTTTTCCACAGAGGTTTTGAAATCAGTCGTGCAGAAACTTAAATTTCAGGTTCAGGAATACGCCCGAATATGGATTGTGCATGTATTTTATCGCTGGTGGGACCAGAAGATTATGAAAATTGCTTAATGTTATAGATGAGTAATGCTTTCATTGCCTGAAGACCTGTAACAAGACTCAAAAAAAGCAATAATCAGATGTTGTAAGAAACATTTTTGCAGGATGCCATGTTTGCTGCTAGAAATTTTTGATCAAGACCAAGTTGGAGACCGACCATTTCAGTTTTAGGAATATGCAAAATTTGTATGGATGCATGTACCTTATAGTTGATGAGACCAAAAATAGAAGTTGCTTAATATTATAGACACGCTATTCTATGGTTGCTAGGAATGGTTGTGAAGGAGCCTTGCACTCTGATGGTTAAGAGAGATCGGTGGTGCAATCTGTGACTGTAACATCCTCTGAGGGAATGGAAGATCGCCAAGGGGAAGAAAGGGCATTCAACAGCCAACCATTATTTGTACAAGCCAAAATATAATTCAACCACCATGCATTATTCATAACACACCCTTCTGAGACACTTCTGACGGTAATACATCCTCAGATGCTTATGCATCGCACGCACTCCACGACTTAAACATATGTTAAGCTAGTTACACCACGTCTTATTTAGAGATGCCTTAGACACAAAGCTCAGGTCTTTCGAACGATTTTAGAAATTGAAGAGCAGCATCCTTGGCCTTCTCAGGTGGTGGTGTGGCTGGAGAAAGAGGTTTGAACTCGGCCTTCCATTCTGCAATGCACTGCTCATCCTCCCCAGGAACAGGAAGGAACGTGAAGGTGACATGGTAGGGATCATACATGCCCTTCAGCTCACCCCCCACAACCTGATATGCTACTGATTTGCCTGTTTCCACCTTCTCTATCTTCTGTGTTGATTCCTTTACATAGCCGTTCAGTGCTGCATCCATCAAGCAATCTCGTTATGACATGATTTTTTTTCCCTTAAAATTCAAAAATTGCAATATGACCTACAGAAACTAGCATAAATCTAATAAATGTAGATTTTTTTGGGGCAGGTTATTGGTTTGTATCGGTATTTAGCGCAGAGCAATATGATATATTTAAATTCTTCACTCTTATTATCTCAGCAGCTGAAGTGAACACATAACTCCAAAATATCAGCTGACACAACATGCATATATCTGCTGAGATTTTCTAATTGATGTTGCACTATCTTAAATTAAAATTTTTATTATTACATATTAAACTTGATGCCATAAAACAGTAGCTAATCTCAGATTTTATAGTTTCAATTTTGATATCTTGTTTCTTGTATATGAGCTCGGATGTTGAAATATTTTGGTCCTTTCCAAATTTACAACCTTCCGTCGTTTCAGCTGTTAACTGAGAGTCTGAGATAAAGGAAGATTTCAACACATTTTAGTATCAGTCCCCCCTGGCTGAGATCTCTGGTTTGTCCTTGGCTAAAACTTGCCAAATTTCAACAAGCCATATCATAAAATGAGTGATGTTGCATAGATATAGTTCTCTTGCTAAATGGCATGAGGATTGGTGCAACTCAATTCGATGCAATTCACTAAACGCAATTGATTAAAAATTGTCGAGTCAGTGGGATTGGAGGAACTTCTTAGGACACAGGTGGAAGTTGAGATGGGTTCAACTTAGGACTGGTGTTGTATCCTTATCTAGATTTGACCAAAGGAACATGTCCAAATCCATCAAAATAAGTAAGCTCGGAACTTGCATCCAAACTCAATTACTAGTTGAGTCAAATTCAAGTTCTTTTGACGTTGAATTCAACGTATGATTTTAGTGGGCAAACAAGTCAAGGATTAACAAATTCTAGATTTTTTTTTTTTAAATAAACCTTCTTATCATAATAATTGCCCATCTATCTATAACAAATCTATGATTTTTTGTGGGAATTGAGCACCACGTGGAAAGTGAATTGTTGAATTTGAAAAAAAAAATCAATTAATTTAGAAAAAGATTTATATTTTGCTTATGTATTTGATTGAAATATAGTCAAAATTCAAGTATGAAGTGAAAGCAGGCATAAGTTAAGGAGAGCATGCGTGAGGAAAAAGCGTAAACCTAAACAAGAAGGAATTAACCCAAGTTATGTAATCGCTTCTCTTTATATTCCTATATTTATATGTATTATATGTATGACGTTCATGTTTGAACATAGTCGCATCCGAGTTCAATCCAATAAGAAATCAGATCCTATATAAAATCCAACCTTCAAACCAGTAAGATTATCAAAAACTTATAGTTCCCGTACTCAAGTATATAAAATAATTGGGTGAGGTGATTGTGTTTTAATCTCTCTTTATGCTTCGATGGTATAAAATTGAAACATTACGGTCATCCTTCCACCACTCTTCCTCTACCCGCGCCGCTGGTTTTGCTCTGGGTGACTGGCTTTGTGCCGATGTTCCTGCCAATTTGATTAGAAATATGGACCAGGATGCCACGTCATATTTGCTTGTATTTCCTCATACATGCATGCATACACCTTTCTCCCGCCTCTAATCCTTGAAGTGTTTAGCATTTCTTAAGATTCTGACTCAAGTTCGGAGAAAACTATTGAAGATACTGATATTGGCGCTATAAAAGCACTCCATTGATTTTTATTATTTTTTATTATTTTTTTGGTGGTTGCGGGCGGGGAGGGAGGAGAATGCAGGTATGGTGAGTAAAAGGGAACAACGGGATTTCCGTTCATTATTCTGGTCCATGGGATCTACGTGAAATATGTGGTTATATTTTGATCGGGAAACGAAGGCTCCCATCAGTCTCAAAACCATGGGTTCCAGTACCAGAGTCGCCAAAGAGCATGGTTTACTTCAATTCAGCAAAGCGGCTGGATTTTTATCATCCTTTGAAACCCAACCTAATCCAATGTGAGTGCGTCAGCTGAATTGGGTGAGTCGACGAGAACAAAATGGTGGAGATTCTTTCTCATCTCCCACCTTTCTAAATTTTTTAATCTTTGTCATATTCCATATTTTCTCTTTTTTTTTTTTTTTCCTCCCCCACTATGATTTTCTATTCGAAACAAAGGATTTACAAACAAATGATTAGTCTTTTCTCGCGATATCAACCACCGGATCACATCTTGCATTGATCTCGAAGCACTCTAAAATTTCTTTTCATCTGCTTGCATGGATCTCGAAATAGCCATTGCATTGTACAACAGTTGATGTCACGAAAGAAAGTAAATCATTCTTTCGCATGAAAGATACAACTCAAACCTCATAACAAGTGGGAAGGAAAAACATCCTGTGTAGTTGAAGAAATTATTAGGTGGACCAAGTAATCTATAAACCTAGGATAAATTATTAGTTGGAGAAATTCTTTCTTCTTTTTATGTATAATAATAATGCTCACTAGGATGAATTCATTTTAAGTTCACGATCGACCTGGTTTACCTAATAATTTCTCATGTAGTTGTGGTTTTCAGAGCCATAAATATACCCATGTGTCAAATGGGCACAATAGAGGTTAAACACTTACGTATATCAATCTTAGTCAAGAAAATCATGCATGAAACACTGTTATACGCTATCAGATGATAACTATGACTTGTGTATGGGGAATCACTTGAGACATTCTTTTCCCGCTACATTTTTTATCCCTTCACCATACTTTCTATCCAACAGTTAACTATGGACACCAACCTTTTTTTTTTGGTAAAAATGGACACTAACCTTTTGCTTGCACACTATAAAACAAGATGAAAGATGTAAGGAATCACTAAACTAATATCAGATGATATTGAAAACATCCAATCTGAAATTGTAATGCTAAAAAAGTCTACCTCAGCAAAACTTTCAGCAACTGCTGGAACGGCAACCCCCACGTTCGGCGAAAGTGAAAGCCTTGAACGCATTGCCATTCTATTACCTAAATTCGATCAGACTTTTACCCTTTTGATACGCTTCCCTTCGTTTCAATCTTAGAGAACTGGGGGTCCTATCCTCTTTCCTGGTGAAATTTTTACTCACAAAAGACCAATTTTTGTCTATGGACCTGCTGAAGACCCAAAACCTAGTTAGCCACCAGTCCGGGCTGCCAGCAGAGTGCTCTGCAAGGTGTATTACTTGCAGGACCACCTTTTAGATGAACAATCTCAACTAATAGAAATTAAAACCAGTTCAAGACAAATCCATGCAGGTACTCATGCTGCAATTTTCAACAAAGATGACAACATTGAAAAGACGACAACTAAGCAACTGCAGCTGGTCATCAATAAAGAAATTAGATGAGAACATAGATGGGGGGATTCAGCATTTACCAGGTCCCAATTTAAACAGCCTTAAGCTCCCAGGGCTGCCATCTCCTCGAAGGTATTCAGCACTAGCAAGCATGTTTGGATTTATCTTGCTTAGGATCTCGTTGTTTCTAAAAATTTCCCATGCCTTCTTTGCTGGAATACAGAGGAGAACCTGCCCTCTCATGGTCTTCATTTTTCTTACTTTAGAACTTTGCCGGAGTTTATCTGCCCCTAGATAAACAAGCACTGGTGGGCTACTTCTTAAATAAGGTTCCAGATGCCGGTGATGCACGATATGCAAAAATGAAGGAAAAAACTAGGGTTTCAGTAAGCACGCAGCTTTGCAACAGTAATAATAACAGTTTTAGGTAGTCATCACCTAGCAGTGCTAGGTGCTAACCAAATCCATAGACACACTAGCCCAAATATTCTCCTCAAAACAATTTCTTTTTTTTAAAAAAAACATGGTACCTTTTGTACAAAGAAACCAGACTAAAAGAAAAATCAAAACTTTGCATCTCAAGGGACAACCACCCATTCATATATTCCTGATATATGTGGTCCAATGAATACTGAGTTATTGCCTCTAACCCCTCCATGAAGTGATATTTAACACCTCTGGTTCTTGTTGCTTTCCCTGTAGGCCAGCATTCCACGTGAAAAGTAATTGTAAGATAGTGTCATATGGCGCAGTTGCCAATTATTTAGAGAAAGCTGATTAAATTTAAATGACAAAACTCCAGAATTGCTGTTCGTCTATCCCAGCTCTAAAGGAAAAATATATTTTATTAGCTCTAGCCTTTACGATATGCCCAAGGGCAACTTCACTGAAACGACACAAAATTCTAAACCATGGGCCGATCGCCAACCATTCCTATCCATTGTCAGCCCCAAGTACATATAAAACACTGATATCTCTGCCTTGTGCATCAAATGTTAAAAACAAAAGTCATTTGGACTTCATCCGTGCCTACGCTGACAATTCACTTCATCGTAATCATGTCAACATATCAACAACTAGGATACATGTGAATCCTTGCAACTTGTCATGAAAAGGAAATTATTCTGAGTATCCAAACATTTTGGAAGTATAAACCGATGTGATGAAGTATGATCTCCTTCTTCGGAGAGTTCCATGCAGCATGCGGGATGCAGTGAGAAAAAGAAACTCTTTGCAAGATGTGGATACCTTGTGCCCAATCTTGATATTTCTTTCAATAGTTTAGGATCCGTGATTCATTAGCATAGAAAGAAATATGCGCATGTCCCTTTTGTTTTGGCAATCAACTTCTATCAAGATTTGCCAAATGCCAATAATTCTATTATTCTAAGAAGGAACTTGAATGTTTGGCATGATTGCAATTTTGTTCATCACCTTACTGGGACGCCATGCGCATCCTCTGTCTGCCTTCAGCTTGTTGATTTTGTGCATAGCGTCTCTTTGGCATATTTCCGCCTTGTTAATGCTCAAATATTGTACATGCTTCAGTACAAAGCCAATGCCGTCAAATTCATACTTTCCACCTACTTGCCTTGTGTAGTCACTCCTAACCCTATGTACTGGCCTATAGGATTGGGACCGGTCCACTGCGATGGCATTTATCAAGACAAAATCCAGCACAGTCACATCTAAACAGTTGTATTGGTCCAAATCAACGATTTCTATGAGATTTCAAGTCCGATCGTTCAAATAAACTATAAATAAGATTAGGTCGGATCCTTAATGGATTTGGATTGTATTTTTTGTGCGAAAGAATATCAATTGTTCTTTTGCTTGATGTTGTTTCGCAGCCTAGACCGTTGGATCTTGTGTTGTATAGCTTTCAAGGCACTCCAACTTCTCCCTTTTATCCACCAATGTGGGCGTTATTCAAAACACCACCAAAAGGTCGACCATCCTTTCGCGACGAAAGGTATAACCGGCACCGCAGCCGCCTCACGTATAACCGTAATACCTTGGACCGACAAAAAATGATGCGGCCCACTAATTCAATCCGTGCTCGACCTACAGCAGAAAAGTCTGATTTCAGATTAAATAAATTAATTTATTTAATTTATTTAATATTAAAATTAAAATTAAATTTTAGATATTTAATTTATTTAATTTATTTAATATTCAGTTCAAATTGAGTCAGATAATATGTTTAACCTATTTAATCTATTTAAGACCTGTTTAAAATCTGCTTAATCTATTTTTGACTCATTTAATTTAATTTATTTAATTTATTTAATTTAATCTAATTTGTTTAATAGATAGATTAAGTAAATCAAATCAAATTATCTATTTAATAAATAAATCGAATTCAGATCTAAATTTTAATTTATTTAATAAATAAATTAAATTTAAATTGATAATTTTTGGTCCAACCCATGTCCATCCAATCCTACCAAATAATCACCCTAGCAGCACCTCCCTGCATCACTAACGAGACCTGTCAAAGTCACCTGAGAGCGCAAATGCATAGTTTTTCACCAAAATCCCTGACCATACCCTATAAAATCCTCATTTTCTTTAGGTTATATTTGGTAGCTGATAATTTATCCAGATTGCTGGCAATTTAAAGGGGTCTCAATAGATTATTACGTTTGGTATGTCTTTTGGATTGGTAATCCAGATTATCAGATAATCCAGATTAGCTGAAAGGTAATCTGGATTACCAAAGGGAGGAGTAGCTATCTAGATTATCACTATATTGGTAATCTTGTAAAAAAATATCTGGACGAAACTGCCCTCCTCTCCCCGCACGGCCTCCTCCGCCACTTTCTCTTCTTCCCAGTGGCCTCCTCCTCCTCAACTTCTCTGACGGAACTGGATGAGGCGGGAGATGTTCTCGGAGACACGGACTGGGGGAAGGGTGCGGACAAGGGAGGCGTTCCGTGGGTGGGAGACGTGGTCATAGAGCCAAATGTGCCTGCGCATAGCCCCTGACCGCCACCACAAGCGGAGGAACTCCCGGCGCCGTGGCTA
Organism: Elaeis guineensis; assembly: GCF_000442705.2. Taxonomy (NCBI): domain Eukaryota; kingdom Viridiplantae; phylum Streptophyta; class Magnoliopsida; order Arecales; family Arecaceae; genus Elaeis; species Elaeis guineensis. The sequence goes on from NC_025994.2 coordinate 113,651,646, forward strand.
AAGTTGAGCAAAGCTGGCGATACCGAAGATAACATGGCAGAGGAAAAGCGGTGCGGCGTTGTCATCCTCCGGGGAGGGAGAGCCGGGAGAAGAGGCACGGGTGGTGGAGTCGTAGGCAGTCGGGGTGCAACATGGGTGGTCGAAGGGTCGGGGTGCGATGGCCAGGGTAGCACGGGTGGCCGGAGGGTTAGGGTGTGGTGCCGGAGGCACGACGGATGGGTGTGGATTCATCGAGGGGCCAGGAGGCAGTATGGGAGGGTGGGAGAAGGTACGGAAGGTTGGAGGGCGATGAAGGCCGTCGGGGGTGGGAGGGAGGGGGTTTCGGGGCGTGATGTGCGGGATAAGGAGAAGAAAATAATAATAATAATAATAATAATAATAATAATAATAATAATAATAAGTATTATAAAATAATATAATTTTTATCACTAAAAAAATTTAAAAAATAATTTAAAATACTAAATTAATAATTTGATTTAAAAATATTTTAATAATTTGATATTATATTATCAATAATTTTAATTAAAATTTTTAATAATTTTATTATAATATTATCTATATCTAGTAAATATAATAATTAATATTAGTGATCTATCCAGATTGCAGATAATTTATCAAGATAATCCAGATTACTTTTGCGCACCAAATGCAACCTTTGGGTTTTCGAGATTCCAAGATCTGCTCCACCGAGAACCACAGGCGGAGAAAGAAGATATCCGTCAGACAGCGGCGGCGGCGAAGGGGAAGGTGGTGAAATTTTTAAAGCCTAACAAAGCCGTGATCGTCCTCCAAGGGCGGTTCGCCGGGCGGAAGGCGGTGATCGTGCGGGCCTTCGACAAAGGCACCCCTACGGGCACTGCCTCGTCGCCGGCGTCGCCAAGTGTCCCAAGAAGGTCATCCGCAAGGACTCGGCCAAGAAGACCGCGAAGAAGTCCCGCTTCAAGGCCTTCTTGAAGGCGGTAAACTTCAGCCACCTCATGCCCACCCGCTACACCCTCGACGTCGACCTCAAGGACGTCGTCACCCTCGACGTCCTCCACTCCCGGGACCGGAAGGTGGCCGCCTGCAAGGAGACCAAGGCCCGCTTCGAGGAGCGCTTCAAGACCGGCAAGAACTGGTGGTTCTTCTCCAAGCTCCGGTTCTAGATCACCAGCAGCGACGGTCCATAATTTTTTTAATGAATTTTGTCGCGAATGAATGGTCAGGATCTCGTCTTTTAAAAAAAAGCTTGTATTTTGATGGGTTTGGATCCATCGTCCTCATTGGCCTAGCATTAATCTGTCTTATTTTTTTTCTAATTTTGGTAGATTGTAGTCTCTGGAATTTTAATTGCTGTTTTGTTGGATTTTGAATGTGTTCCATTTTCCCCCCTTAAATAACAGTTTTTATGATATCCTCAAATGAGAAAAATGATTATTTTTAATATCTTGAAATAATTGTAACACTCTGTTTGGTTAGATTGCAATTGGACGTTTGTTAGGTCTGCACACGATCATAATTGTTATGAACTTAAAACAACTTTGCAGTCTTGCAGATAGAGGCATTGGTGATGGCATATCACCTTATCTATCCGTTGTTCTTTTGCTTTATATCTGTGAGCGGTTGTGGACGTAGTAGTGTTTTTTCTTTTTTTTTTCTTTGGTGGAGGATTTTTTTGATAGAGGTGGATTTGATGCGCATGTTGTCTGGAGGGGACATGAGAGACCAGGCAAAATAATTAAAGGAATGTTTGATTCACAAACGAAATTAAAATAGGAATAAAATGATTTGGAATTGGAATGGCCTTTTCGAAATATTTGGTTCACGATCGGATTCAAAATCTGAATTTAAATAAAAATTTGAATCGATATATTGGGTCATCTAATTTCATCCTGAAATCAAAATCAAAATAAGACTCCTTCTTCAATGTCACTTATTAACTTCATTCCGATTTTAGATCTCTCAAATTTTCATTCTGATCCCGGACCCTAACTCCCTTGAGAAAAATTGAAGTGAAACTTGGGAATTTTCCATATTAATGTGATTTTATAGTTTTCCTCTTTTGATTGGTATTTGTTGTATGTAATATTTTTCATTTACTATTTTACTATGCTTTAACCTTCATGTGACTACAGTATACCATATCTTCATCGTACGCCATGTATGAGTAATTTTGAAGATATGACAACATATTCATAGTTTATTGTCTAAAGGTATGACCCATGCTAGTAACGAATTCTGCATGTTAATTCATGCTTGAATCATCAAAGCAGTTTCGCACAGTGATTTGAAAGAACCATTTTTTCCTTAAAATGGTACATGCCTGGTTCATGAAGACCAATCCCGTGTACCTAGATGTTTTTTTGGTTTGGCACCCTTGACTTTATTTCTTGTCCTATTTCATCATCTTGTGTGCCCAAGGGCTTGTTTGGTTGAGGGGAAACGAAGGGGGGAAGAGGTAATTTCTGAGAGATGAGAGAGGACCACTTGTTTGATTAGAGTTTTATGAGGAGAGAGAACGGTAAAAGCTGTTTCTATGGAAAGTCAGTTTTCATATTTCATAAAAAGTAAAAATCCACAAGAGTGGTGGATTTTGGCACTTCTCATGAGATGAAAAATAGTAGTATTTTTTTCTTTCCCAAAATATCCTTTTAAGATCTACAGCTAAGATTTTACAAAATATCAATAAATGATTAGGATGACATACTAAATAGTGATATAATATTATATTAATATTATTCTAATATTTATATGAATATAATATTGATATTAATATTATAATATTTATTATCTTTTAATATTTATACTAATATAATATTTTATTAATATTAATATAATATTTATATTAATATATTAATATTTGTATGAATATAATATAATATTTATATCTATATTAATAAATTTATTATATTAAAATATCAATATAATATTAATATATTTTAGTATTAGATTAACACAATAAATTATTATGATCTAATGTTAAATTATAATATATTAATATTATATTTATATTAATATAAATATAATTTAATATTTATATAAAGTTTAGGAGTAAAAATGTATAGTCTTATATCTATCAAGGATATAATAGATATTTTACATAAATTTTTCAAAAAAATTGATATTCAACCAAATATAAGCTACTCTGCAATAAGTAACTTTCTCATAGTCAATCAAATATGTCAAAATTTTATTCTCAAAAAATAATTTTTTAAAAAATTTTTAAGAAGAAAATTTTTTTCAGCAAACCAAACGAATCTTAAAATGTTATTTGTCATCTAGTATCCATTTTTAACAGAGCTGAATATTTCATTGCATATGAATCTCAAACAAGGGGGAAAAACTTTGCTTATCCCATTATTTGCTACTGCATTCATCTGCCCCACAAGCTCTTCCCCTCGCTTCTCAAATGTATATCCCCTCCCCCTCTTCCTTTCAAAAAAAAAAAAAAGAAAAGCTGTGACCTTTATTTTTCTGACTTAACATATTAATAAAACTACTAATTGGAATACGATTTGAAGAACAAGGTCAACGCTCAACCATATTTATGTATTTTTTTTTAAATCTAATTTTTATTTAAAATTAATCAACAATGATGAAATGAGCACTCCCTCTGTATGTATGGTACGGTCAGAGCACAAACCAAATACCTAGTCAATCTATAAGGCCATGTCATATAACTGCATATTAATCAAAACCCCAGAATAATAAATTGTATACTCCAACCAGCTTCTGTAATCCCAGTTTTGATCACAAGATTCATCCCACCAAATTAAATTTTAAGCAGAACACTTCAAACCAGCCTTTCCCACAATCTTTGTTGCATTATAACCATGACTTTCATAACAAGACACCGAATATTACCACTCCAAACATCAATTTTTAAATGCAGAAAATATTCATAAACCTTTGGTATTGTATAGAGCTATGGATTAGTATATATGTTAGGAGAAGTCCCTCTCAGCTTATAAATATATCTGAAAAAAGAAAGCATGTCAAAATTGTAAACTAGGGCTTGGACAGTATCATCAATGTTAGGACCGTAGCCCCTAACCACTCTTCTAAAAGAAAAATTTCTATTAAAAAAGAAAGTTTATTAACTTTTATCCATTAGGCTCAGAGCTATGACGTTTGACGTACTGCGGGTGGACACAAGGGGCTTCGCACCCGAGTTGATCCGCATCAAGCCAGATCAACTCGAGCGATCCTGAAGGATGCCGTACGGAACTCGAACCTGCAATCTCGTTCTGATACCAAGTGTTAGGATCGGAACCTCTAACCACTCTTCTAAAAGAAAAATTTCTATTAGAAGAGGGGGTTTATTAGCCTTTATCTATTAGGCTCAGAGCCCCAACATTTGATATGCTGCAGGTGGATACAAGGGGCTTCACATCTTAGTTCACCTGCATCAAGCTAGATCAATTCGAACGGCAGGTACAACGTTCAGTCTCCCTTTAATTCTCTAATCTAGGGACAAGCCTACCCCCTCCCCCCCATAAAGGGTCGACTCTCCAAGGATTGTTGCCACATCATCAGCCACATAAATCCCATGTGAGACTCCAAAAGGTGTGCGCTGGAACATAACCAACAATCGGGAAGAAGAGCCACCCAATGAACATGATTAATGGACTCTCACACAGGTTATCATCTATTCTCTTTTGTTGCTGCAATTAACTGGCATCTGCGATGTGATGTTCTTGAATCATATGAACCAGAAAATTAAGCAATGCTGAATGGAAGATCATCATGTTTCAATTTGGACATCATCCAAGCCCGGCGGGGATGTTGGTGGAATTGCATTCTCAGTGAAGACAATAGTCTCCAAAATCTTCCTTGCTGCTGCCAGAGATTCCTTACCACCAGCTCCTCTCGTCGTGGCTATGGATGCACCAATGCTCAAATTGGGGAGTGTCGAGGAATTCTTGTTTTGGAGGTCTCCCATGGGCAAAGATTTATCTTTGGAGAGTGCTTGTGCAGATGCAATTGCAGAACTGAAAACACCGGACTCCCTCAAACCTTGAATAATAGCCTAAAGATGAGGCAAAGATGACTTACCAGCAAGTAGTGACAGAGATAAGCATTTAAAAAAAAAAAAACTAATCATCAATCTGGAAATAATATAACAGCTGAGGTTACCATTGGTGCATATATATGCGTCAAGACACCGTTCTTGAGAAGCTTTATGATTAATTCTTCATCACTCCACACAACATGGTCATTGTACCTGAGAAGGAAAAGAAAACTTTATAACATCGAACAAAAATAACAGATTCATACACTATTGACTAGTGGTCTGAGCCTCTTGCTGGAGTAGCTTTGCATACATAAGCACATTTGTTAAAAGAAAGAAATCAACTAATGCCGCATGGTGGACAAATATTTCCAAATAGGTAAAGAATGCAAACAAGAACAATCTCACACAATTAACTGTCAGAAATTTACAAATTGCATTAAACATGAATCCATCATGCAGATGAAACTCAAAGTAGCAAGCAATATTAGACTTCGCTCCCTTTGTAATTTGACAGGGTTTAGGTTTTAACAAACAACTCCCTCCAACCAATGTTAGGTTATTGTTATACTCACAACCAACAAAAACAGCAAATCCTCTAGCAATTCTAAAATATATATACAAGGAAATATATTTGATGAAACTTGAGAATATTACCACCGCAGCATTTCCTCTGGAGAGGCAGTCGATGCAATAATGAAGGCCTGCAGTGCAAATGTGGACACTATTAGAGAAATAAATAGCACAGAAAAGAAAATCTTACATGAGAATATTCTCTTCGAGGTAAAAGTAGCTTTTATTTTCTAACCATGGAACACAAAAAAAATTGTGCAGATGCACACACTTTTCTATTGTTAATTTGCAGGTACATATCAGATATTATTCACCAGCTCGAGGTACAAGTTCTATGTAATTCACCAGCATGATCTTTTATGTTCCCATAGAAAGCTCACTCCTTTAAGTATTAACAATGAAAGGCCAATAATTCAACAAAATGGATGAAGCAAAGTTGCAAAAGAATGCTCTTAGCAAACTGAATTAAAGTTTTCCTGCTTCTCAAACAAATACGCGTGCAAAACACCTAGAATCTGCTAAAAAAATGGTTCCATAATGGAGCTTTAATTGTGCCATAATTTAAGAGGCCAATTATTGATTATTAAGCTGAATGTAAACTGGTCATTAGCCAAGTCCCAGGGATTTTAGATTAGGTGCTTCAGTTTTTTATGATCTGTTATCAAGCTTTCTGAGCCCATGGAACCAAGAAGACACATGATGAATTGGAATATGTCGGACTATACATATTCAAAACAAAGAGGACTTGGTGTCATCTTTTCTAAGCAGCCTTACACAATTTGTCATCTTTAGATATCAAGGACATGGGAGCCATCAGTTTCATCAACAAAAGCCTTTTTTTTTTCATTTTCCATTAGTTTTTTAAAGTCTTTCTCTTGGTCCAGACCCGTCAATCCAAATCAATTCTGTTCCTCAATCTGATGAAGGTTTATTTCCATGCATAATCAAATTTGCATATGGTTCAATTAATTTTCATTGCTCCACCATAAAACATTGCTCTAGTCACATTAATGAACACAACAGACCAAATGTACCATGATGCCTTCGGATGGATTAATTCCAACTATGAAGAGATCAGGGAGGGCACAGATTTATTTAAAGAGATTCTCAAACCCGCATGTCCTCTGTGCAGTGGTAACTTTGATGTTCCTATACACCTCGAGATTATTTTTAAATGTGAATTACTTATAGGTACATCAATGATAATATGATTCCAACTTGATCACAATAAGGAAAAGGCACCTGGTCTTTCAGTATGATGGTCAAGTATTACACCAAATCAATGTATTTGCATAGACTAAGGGCATTTCATCAAATACAAACTAAATCTTTATATTGTGTCGTTCATATTTTTATAATTAGTACTCTAGCCAACTTTTTAAATTGCAATACTATGAGATTTAAATTAGATAACAAGAAGGTATCCAAAATATCAATTGTAACCACACCCAACAGACTTGATCCCTTTTATTTAGGTCACATGAAGTTCTGATATCTCCTGGGTTGATAGAACTGTGTGTTTCCTTTTGAGAGATATTGATGGTAATTCATTTAGTATCGGACAGCAATCATTCATTCAATATAGAACAGCACACAAATCAGATCAACTTGTGAAGGGTCTAGACAATAACATGACTAAGTTTATGCATGTGGAAGGCATTTCTACAGAAAATGCCATGTGCTAAAGCTCTACCATGCAAAAAAATATTAAATTTATTTTGATGATTATGCGAAAAATCAGTAAACATAGAACCCAATGCATGGTAGTAATTTTGCCCTGAAAAGATAAAAACATCCTTTACTGCTAACAGATGGGCAGAGTCAACCTGGTATGGATTATGGTGGTTTTGGGAGTAAAACAGCCTTTTCATCACAACCATGTAATGGCTTAAGTGTCAAATATGCTGAACTCACAACAATTGGCATTGTATAGAAGAATAAATGATTGATGTTTGTATGTCTGCATGTGTCAGTTTTATGCCTGTGTTTCTACAACACGTTCACTAATTGACTCACTTGTGTGCCTAGGGGCATATGCTCATACCATATATATCATTGTTCATGTCTTTACTGCTTCTGACTTGCAGTACATGTATTGAAAGTTATTGGTATAGATAAATGCAACTTCATATGGCTATGATCCTAGTTCTCTTTGAAAAAATAATATCTCAAAAAAAGGAAAAAAAAGCAAAGAATTAATGTGGTGACCAGGACTGATGTTTTGAAAGAGTAAATTCAGTTTTGTGGAAGTTGGACCGATGATACTCACATCTCTGTCAAAAGCCAACATATAGCATCTTTTAACATCATCCTTTGTTGGTTTGCAACTACACCGGTCACGTCGAGAAGTCAAGTCTGAAAATTTGCTATATGTGAAATGTAGAACTGCAGCCTCTTCCAGTTTGATCTCACTAAAACAAAAATAAAAGACTTATTATAAGGAATACTGCTTGAATTGTCCAACAAAGCCATAAATTAAGTCAAATATGGTGCTTGTCATCAGGATGGAAGTAAACATTATAAAAAATCGAACCCTAAGAATCAGTCTGTGCATACATGTCCAGAAAACACCAGCATGACAGCAAATCATCTTACTTTGGGGTCTTCATATAATTGTGCCATCTATGTGCACCATTAGGACGAAGATGATCTTGAATTCGTGCAGCTGATTTTCCATTTCCATAAGTAAGGAAATAATTGGGATTGCGACGTGTTGCCTCCTTATACATAGCAAAATATGTATCCTTTGGTAGATGGTCATAGTTTTTCTTAAACATGGACACCTATTGACAGAAACAGAATATACTGATAAGGTTGTAACTTGTAACAGATCTAATATTTTCTTTTTAAGTTTCCATTTGACAATGATTTGAGAGAGAAATATACTAGCAAAAGCTTCTCTTCATTTATAAAGTAAGTTTGTCAAAATCAGGTGCTACTAAAAGTTTGGCTAAATGTCAACAACAGATCATGCAAGATGCATTATAAATATTACTGCCTAAACATCTGGACTTCTATTACAGATTTATTATCTAAATTTCTGAAAAGGAAATTCAAGCCAAACTACTTTAACATGCATTTTACTTGTATAATTGGTAGGCAAAGGTGATGGATGCATTTTTCAGCAATTTTTGAGAATAAAATATTGTGCAGTAAAAGTATTTAGAACTTGAGTTTCTGTTAGCTGGGTACCAGGTAAGAGTCAGAAAGCCTAGAAATAAATTTTAATCAATGAATGAACCCAACTGCTATATTTAAAACTAGTTAAACTGACAGATTATGAAGCCAGTGAATATTTCAACATATTATCCATCAACTTCTATACTCTATAAGGGAGATACACTATCAAAACCTCCTACATGTAGACCATCTTATAGCCTTTATAGATGACATGAAAGAAAGCTATGAGTGTCAACTTGTGAAAATAGGATTTAGCACAAAGAAAGTAAACCCCATTTGAAAGAGTCATGAGCATAAGCAACATGAAATCATTATATATTGTTATTGCACATGCAGAGAAGCTAAGATTAAGCACGCAGCTGAATAAGCAGGATATGCAAAGTCATGAATTCAAGTTTTGACATGAAATCATTTTTAATTGTACATCAAAATATTTTCCTGTGAATCTCAAGGCATCATTACCTCGAGGATGTCTACAAATTTGGAATATCCAATCAACTGGTTATAGTCAAGAATCAGAACCAGTTTTAGATGGAATCAAATGTAACAGGAACAACAACAATCCCAGAGACTTGATTGCCCATTTACATCATATGCATGCATGGAGTGCCAGATAAACAGTTCTTTTCACAGTGAGCTACAACATAGCTAAAAGGAATGGACTAATAAATTTAGCTTCAATAAATATAATATGCATAAGTATATTAGAACCAGCATTGCTAAGTTTTTAGCATAAAGAAACAATGGAACACCGTTTACCTCACTGAAGGGATCTTTTATATCATCTCGCTTAATGCAACTTTCCTGAAAGAAAAAGGGTCATCCATCACATATGCAACATGTAGATCATTGTTAAATGTAGTAGGCAATAGTCCAACTTACATAATTTGGAAAGATAACCATATCAACATGACTAGGGACATCCAATAACAACCGCCTTAAAGAGTACTCTTGAGCACCAGCAGGATGCATTAACTCATCAGTGTCGAGATGTAATATCCAATCCATGCCAGCTTCCTTTGGCAAACAAGGGACAGCATAAGTTCATATTTTATATGAATTCTTTGATAACAATGGAAGCCTTAATAGAAGGATATATCAACTATAATAGAAACCTAAAATTCAAGAGTACAAGCAAGCTGCATGCCATTAGATACTTAAGACAAGATACTTGTCAGCCATGCATTTAAAGAACTTGATTTGATAGAAGCAGCAGAATAAATCATACCCGTGCCATAACAATAGCCATCTCCATATTTAGTGACTGCTTCACAAAGAGGTCATAGTTGCATGGCTTGTAGAAGAAGCCTGCCAGCCATGTTTCATTCCATATACGGCTGTAGATCAAGGAGAAACAAAGATTTTAGTGGGTATACAGGAGTTCATGATAATCGATATTCTACAAATATTCTATATACTTTATACATCTATAATTAAGGTATGCATTTTCCGTACTGGACCCCTTACCAGTACCATGCTGATACAATGACAGTATGCTCGGTATGAGGGCCGGTTCGGTGTTTTAAGACTTAATACATGCCTATACCGAGTATTAGCTCAATACCAATAAAGTACGGTAGGCCTAGTACATGGTGGTATGCACCAGTACAGTGAACCTTGTCTATAATACAATAATCCTAGATATCCAAGATTTATTCAATGTAGAAACTTCTGGAAAAATTCAACTACTAAAGCAAAAGAATGAACAATAGAACAGAACTTTTATTAGGACTATGATATTGCAATAAATAGTCATCTTGATATGAAGACTTTCATGTCGACACACACTTACATACACGCTCAACATTAAGGCAATTTCACTTTCATACTCAAGACAATGCATCAGCTCCTCCAAGTATGTTTCAGTTCATCTAAAATTATGGTAATCATCATTCCATGTCACAGAACAAAAAAAAAAATACTGTGACAGAAACAAGGATTCAGGTCCCGGTCCAAAAGCTAATACAGTACTGGCTGGATGGGGAATGGTACTGCAATTTGTATCATATCAAATGTGATAATGTGGAGATTTACATGGACTAAAAAAAAGGCCTTTTTTTTTTCCCAAATTGGTTCTTGGCGAGGCACAACCTGGTATGGTGCAGAACTGTAGAAAGTGAAATAAACTAACCTTTGTGCCTGTTTCTCCACAAGATGTTTGGTTCTGTGTACAAGTTTCACACCCTGTCAACCCCAAAACACAAATCTAAGTAGAGTGTGGTGTATAAAGCAACAAAAACTGAAAGCATATTTCACAAGTTAATACACAGTAGACTCCTGAGTACATGAGAATCAACTTGGATGAGTTCTGACGAGAAAAGAGATTGATTAACTTACAGAAATCAATTCAAGGACTGCCGAAACATGAGGTTTTGCAGCCTTTCCTTCGACAAATAGAAAGAATTGTGTGACACCGATGACCTTGTGGTAAAACAACCACGGTAGAATCTGCTCCAAACTAGCCGAAGTGGTAGATACGATACTTATCTGCATATTTAAAAACCATTAGAGGGATAAATAGTTTATCCTTAGTCTCATACCCAAAGAGTAAACTGAAAATAGTTTGAAGTCTAAAGCATAGTCTAGAGACTTTAGAATCGGATCATGGGATACAATGTAAATGTTATAGTTAAAATTTAAAATTTAAATTAAGCAGCGCGGAAAAAAAAGTCTTCCGTTCCTTCAACCAAATTATTGCACCAAAATCCCAGTCAACCAATCAGAAATCCAATAAATAATCGTAAAAGTTCACCTTTGGATGTGGAACCGACTCGAAACTGAGATTCCAGCCGCGATAATAAGGGAAGGAAGGGAACGAGCTCCGGCCGAGGATCTTCACGCAATCGGAGGACGACAATGGCAAGTTCCCGGACGTCGACGAGGGAACGGTCGAACCGATGTCGGAGCTGTTTTCCTTCCCGGGGAACTTCTGGGACTCGGCGGTCCACCGGGAGGCCCGGTCGTCGACGCTGCCGCGCCACTGAAGGAGGAAGGCCAAGGAGGCGAGGAATAGGGGGAGGGCGGTGAGGAGGAGGAGTATTCTTGAGGCGAGGCTTGCCGAGGGGCGGTGGGGGGCGTTGAGGCCCGCCATTGGAGAGATCGAGAGAGCGATACAATGGGAAGCAAAAATTGATACGAGAGACTGCACGTCTCGCGGAGGGAGGGAAAAAAAAAAAAAACCCGACGGTGAGTGGAATGCACCGCACAGCAGGGTCCCGGCTATGGGTTCTGGCATACGATGACAGCTCCGAAATCTATACATCTATTTTATTCATATTTTGAAATCTGTATAAAATATGATGCGACAGTTGATGCTGCGGAGGAAGATAAATAAATCTTCGTGCAAAAGATATAATCTGAACCCTCACATTATATTTTTTACACGAAAGAATGATACTAAATGAAAAAAAAAAAAAACAATCTTATTTTAAATAATAAATAAAAATTTTATATTTATTTTATTTTATTATATATTTTATTATCTATTATATTTATGTTCTATACTATATAAATATATAAATATATAGATGTATGATTAAAATCAGAACTCAAAATATGATGAGCTTTGTATATATTCATCACATCACATCTAAATGGATAATATTATTAATATAATTTTTATTCTAAAAATAATTAAATTTTTATATTATTATATTTTTTTATTTATATTTTAATTATTATATTTATTATATTTATTTATTATATTTATTATATTCTATATTATTTTTATCATCTATTTATTATATCTATCCTATATTATATTTCAAGAATAGTTGAAAAAAAATATTATATCCTATATATCATACGGTCATACATTAATTATTCACTATGAAAAGAAATTAGTGAAAAAATTTATTTGAGGTTAAAAATTAATTTGATGTATTGGATATGGCTAAATATGATGCCAGAATATGGGATGTTAAATTCTTGGCATGTGGTATACCGAAAAATTAATCAGAGGGTGTTTGATTTGCCATCAGAATGAGAATCAAAATAGATTGAAATGAAAATCAGATTGATCAAATTTTTTGAAGCTATTCACGATTGAAATCAAAATCGGAATGAAAGTTTGAATCCATAAGAAAAAATAGAGATTGAATTCAAGTAAATTGGACCATTCTCATTCCACTTCGAAATTAGAATCATAATAAAACTTCCTCCAACAAAATGACTAGAATAAAAATTATTTATTTTAATTTTTATTTTAGATCTTAATTTTTTTCAATCAAACACCCTTTGGATATAGATGGTCCATTAACTCCTCATATATTTTAGGCATTGTTTTTTCCTAAAAAGGAAAAAATCTCCATGCTGCTAGCTTACCATGTGGAACAGAGGAATTGGTCCTCTCCGTGATAGCCCCATGTGAGACTAGGCCAACTTTTTGTGCTTTTACTTGCTTTCCTATCTGCCTTCGGCGCTTCGTGGGGCCGACTTCTCGTTCATGCTTGCGTTGCTACAGATGCATGCATCCCTCCACCATGTCTTGATCCTTATACCTTCGTAACTTTCCTTGCAACAAAACTCGGTCCAGGCTATTTCCCTGCTAGCCAAAACAAAGTATTAATTGTCTTTCTTATCTTGGTAGAATGCATACTTATCTCTTGGCTTTTTTAGCCTCCATATCCAACTTAAAACCTTTAAACAAATGTTATCACGTATTTAACACTTTTCATCGTGATAAAATCATGATACCTATTGATGCATTAAATCAACCTCGAAACACATGACATCATCATACGAGATCAAAAAAATATCAATCTTAAAACATCAAATCTTAATATACTAATTTACAGGTTGACAGATTTAGATTGGTAAAATACTAATTTGAATAAAAAACATCCTTATATTCTATCCGAACGACGTTTCAGCTGATAAAGAAATATTCAGATTGGGTGTCTGCCGATCTGAACCATGATACTTTTTTTTATCCGGGATGAATGTTATGGCATCTCTAGTTTGGCTCGATCATCTATCGAGGTGAGTTACTATTGTGACGGACTTAACCGTTCTGCAAAACGCCCACAGCGACTTCCTCAACCAAACCACAGCTAGCCATGATCTTATATCCAGCTTATATACAGAGCTGTATGCCAGCTCACTTACAGATAGCTCTCTAACCGCCTAACAAACTCCTCTAATGGCTTAACAAACTCTAGAACGGTCTCCTCAGACCTTCTATAAATAGAGGGCCAGGGATCTTTCATCGGTAAGTTCTGCTCTCTGAAACTAAGGAAGATTCTGTCGGTAGAAAATTAAGCCAGATTTTTGACTCCTATCCAGTTCTCCCCCAGTTTCATTCAATCTCTTTTGCTCCTCCATTCTTTTTCACCCCAACTCTCAAGGCTCAAACTGACTTAAGCATCTGAGGGTCCAGAACCAAAAGATCTCCATCCACTTTTTTGACTGATTTTGCAGATTGAAAAAGTTTTCGACAAATTATAAGGATCGCTCCGACCCAATCTCTCCCAAATCGATTCACTCTACTCTAGATTTTGAGCTCTGCAGCAATAGATTGGCGCTAGAGGAAAGATTTTTTGATTTTTTTTGTGAAAAAAATGGTCAAAGCACGAGCTCAACATCCCTCTCCCTCCGCTTCAGAAGAAGGAGCATCTGAGGTGCTACCACAATAGTCAATTGCTGTTGATTCTCAGTAATTTAGTTTTCTTGTTCAGCAAGTCTAAGTCCTGACATTAGCTGCTCAACAGCTTCAAAAGGAGGAGCAACCGTCTAAAGAAGCTCCTCCTCCAAATGCTTTGTCTCAGTATAGCCCTCAATCAACCCATCAAGATGAACATCACATTGATAAGGCTGACAGCAAATTTGCTCTCAATACTCTGAAAGTTCAAAAAGGGGGTGACCTAGAGCACAGGGTTCTGGATCTTGAAAGGCATCTGATAGAACTCTAGACAGGAGGTCGATCTCAGAATAAAAATAGCTTCAATCTTCGATTTCCATTCTCTTATGAGATCTTAAGTGAACTAATTTCGAACCGATTCAAGATGTCCGTCATTGAATCTTTTGATAGCTCTGCTGATCCAATGGATCATATCAAGGATTATAGGACCCTCATGGCTTTACAAGAGGCTTCCGATATCCTATTGTACATTATTTTTCCTGCAACCCTTAAGAAGATAGCAAGGGTTTAATTTTCTGGACTCCTATAAGGGTCTATCTCTTCTTTGAGTCGCTTGGAAGATTGTTCGTCATTTATTTTGGCACTAACAGATCTCATTTGAGGTACGTGGATAATCTTTTCTCTATCCAGCAGCAGAAGGAAAAAGATCTCCGAAAGTATATGGCTCGTTTCAACACGGCCATCCTGGAGGTGAAAATTTTTAATGAATCAGTTGCTATGTCTGTTTTAAAAAGAAAACTCCAGAGCAACCATTTGATTTTTTTCTTTGAACAAGAACTTTTTGGATACCTACGATGAGATGCTCGATCAGGTATGTAAGTATGCCCAGACCGTGGAGGAGGAGGCTATCTTGAGGCAGGCAAAAAAAAATAAAAATAGAAAAAAATGATCGAGGGAGAGTGTGAGCAGATTGAAAATTCAAATCGATCCCAAAAAAATCTAAGGTCAAGAAGCCCACCTCAGCGCTTTAATTCTTATGCCCCTATGTCTGCTCTCGGAGTTCAAATTCTGATGAAAATTGAAGGAGGAAGATATTTTTGAAGATCTGGCCCTTTGAAAGCCCCTCCAGAGAAGAGAGACAAATGGAAGTACTGTCGCTTCCACAGAGATCATGGCCATAACATCAAAAAATACAAACAGCTGCGAGATGAGACAGAAACCTTGACGCGCCTGGGTTACCTCGGTAAATATGTCAGACCGATCAAAATCGAAGAGTATAGGCTTCCACGAGAAAAAACTTCTGATGATCACAACCGACCAACTGCTGGTGTTATCAATATGATATTCGACATCCTATCTGGTACTGATGACCCATCCCTCAAGAGGCAGAGAACTGAAGATGTTATTTTTTTTCTAAAAATGATATAAAAGAGATCCAAACCCCTCATAATGATACTGTCGTCATCTCTATGGCGATAGCAAAGTATGATGTGAAAAAAAAATTTGTTGATAATGGAAGCTCTGCTGATGTATTGTTTTATGATGCTCTCTCAAAAATGAACCTGATCGGATAGCTCAAGCAGGTCGGTACTCTCTTCGTTGGATTCTCAAAAAATTCGATGACAATTAAAGGAGAAATTACTTTATCGGTCACAGCAGGATGCAAACCAAGGCAATCAATAGTGCAGCTCACTTTTTTGGTAATCAAAGTCCCATCTGCTTGTAATGCTATCCTCAACCGACCTAGTCTCAATGCCCTCAAGGATATTGTCTCTACTTATCATCTATTGGTGCGTTTCTCGACTATGGAAGGAGTTGGTGAAATACATGGCAACCAGAAGGTGACTCGATAGTATTTTATAATTTCTACTAAAATAAATCAATCGGTGAAAACTGTGCCAATTGGTATATTGGATGCACTGGTTGAGGTCGAAAAAATTCGAGGTGAACCAGCAGAAAAGCTTGAGGCCATTTTTTTGGGAGATGATCCGAGAAAAATGATCCAAATCGATGTGAATCTTAAACCTAGTCTAAGGGAGAAAATGATCAAATTTCTACGAGCAAATGCTGACATCTTTTCCTGGATGACCTCTCATATGCCTGACATCCCTACCGATGTGATTGTTCATAAACTAAATATGAATCCAAATTTCAAACCGATTCAGCAGAAGAAAAGAAGTTTCATTCTGAAAAGATAAAAAGCCATCGATGAGGAAGTTGACAAGCCTTTTATAGCACAATTCATCAGGAAAGCTCATTACCTAAAATGAATAGCTAATCTTGTTATGGTCAAGAAAGCCAATAGTAAATGGAGGATATGCATCGACTATAGAGATCTCAATAAGATTTGTCCGAAAGATAGTTTTTCTCTATCAAAAATTGATCAGTTCATAGATACTATCTTCGGTCACAAGCTTTTTAGCTTTATAGATACTTTCTCAAGCTACAGTCAGATCCAAATGGCTTCAAAAGATGAAGAAAATATTATCTTTGTTACTGAAAGAGGTCTGTATTATTACAAAATGATGCCATTTGATCTTAAAAATACATGTGCTACATTCCAATACCTCATCAACAAAATTTTCAAGCAACAAATTAGTCAGAATATGGAGGTCTATATTGATGACATGATAGTAAAGAGCATCGAAGAAAATCGATATATTACCGACTTGAAGGAAGCATTTGAAAAACTTAGAAGGCACAAGATGAAGCTCAACCCTAACAAAGCTACTTCGGAGTTGGTTCAGATAGATTTTTTGGCTTTCTCATTAATCAAAGAGGAATAGAAGCTAATTCTGAAAAGATTAGAGCATTATTAAAAATAAAACACTCGGTTTCTATCAAAGAAATCTAGCAGCTCACTGGATGAGTGGAAGCCCTCAGTCAATTTACTTTCAAGTCAGCTGAAAGATGTCTTTCATTCTTCAAAATATTAAAAAATATCAAAAATTTCAGCTGAACAAAAGAACATCAGACTGCCTTCGAGGATATTAAAAAATATCTTGGCTCTTTGCCTCTCTTTCTAAGCTGATCGAGGGTGAAGAACTATACATATATATTTTCTTCTCATCTTATGCAGTCAGCTTAGTTCTTATCCAGAAAGAAATGGACATTCAAAGGTCTATTTACTACACAAGCAAACCATTGCAGGATGCAGAGATCCGGTATAAAAAGATCGAAAAGATGATATATGCTTTGATCGTAGCAGCTCAAAGACTCATGCCTTACTTCCAAGCTCATGCTATTGCAATATTGATAGACCAACTGCTCAAATCGATATTACAAAGGGTTGATACTTTGGGTCAGATTGCCAAATGGGCTATTGAACTCAGTGAATTTGATATTCACTACCAATCTTGAATTGTAGTTAAAGGTTAGATACTAGTTGATTTTGTTGCGGAATGCACTATCCCAGATAACAAGTCAATTCTAGCAAGTCCCGAAAGTGATGATTTATTCTGAATTCTACATGTGGATGGAGCTTCAAATTCTTAAGAAAGTAGCATCGATTTGATTTTGGCTAGCCCTGAAGGATTCGTGACTGAGCAGGCCTTGAGGTTCAATTTTAATACTTTCAATAATGGTGCTGAATATGAAGTCCTGACAGTGGGTCTCAGAATGGCAAAAGAGCTCGGAGTCAGAAAATTAAAGATATTTACATATTCCAACTTGTCGTTAGTCAAGTCCGAGGATAATTTGAAGCTAAGGATTTCACGATGGTTCGTTACGTGCAGAATATCAAAAAGCTATCCAAAAATTTTGAAGAGCTTGAAGTGCTCCAAATTTTTAGATCGAAAAATATTCGGACTGACGCTCTATCCCACCACCCCACTTCAGATTTTTTTCGAACTGAATCAGAAGGTACTGATTGAATAATTTAACAGGCCTAGTATTGAGGTGCTCTCTGTATATTAGGTCGGTCATAAGCTGAGTTGGATTGATCTCCTCGTAGATTACGTATCCAAAGGAGTTCTGCCCAATGATCCAACCAAGGCCAGAAACATTAGAAGATAAGCTTCATGGTATGTTCTTCAAGAAGGCCACTTATATAACTTGTCTTATTACTTTGATGCTTGACACCGTATGAAGCTGACCACGTACTTCGAGAAGTATATGAGGGGATATGTTGAAATCATTTGGAGAGCAGATCGATTGCTTATAAAGTAATTCGATAAGATTATTACAGATTGACTATTCAAAAAGATGTAGCTGATCTTGTCAATAAGTACGACCAATGCCAAAAGTATACTAATATCCAATATCAACTTGCTTCTGAGCTTATTTTTATTACTGTCCCTTGACCCTTTACAATTTGGAGGATAGATATTTTGGGGCCTTTCCCAGTAGTAGCAAGCCAAAAAAAATTTTTGGTCATAGGTATGGATTATTTTACTAAATAGGTAGAGGCAGAATCTCTAGTTAGGATTAGTAAACTATGACCCGTTCCGTCAATTAGATCTGTGTTCGACCCACCATAAATAGGTTTGAGTTTAGGCTAAATGAGTTTGGATAATAAACGGATCGACCTATTTAACCCATTTAATAATTGGATCAGATTTGAGTTTTAGATATCTGATCTGTTTAACCCGTTTAATATTCAGGTCGAATTGAGTCAGATAACCCATTTAACCTATTCAACCTGTTTAACTTATTTCTGACTCATTTAACCCTACCTATTAACCTGTTTAACCCATTTAAGATCCGTTTAATCTATTTAAAATATGTTTAACCTATTTCTGATCTATTTAATCCAACCTGTTTAATTCATTTAATCCGTTTAACTTGTTTAATCTGTTTAACCTAATTTTACCTATTTGATAAATGGATTAAGTAGGTCGGATTGAATTACCTATTTAATAAATAGATCGGATTTAAATTTAAATTTTTGACCCATTTAATAAATAGATCGAATTTGGATTGATGATTTTCTGATCTGACTCGCATTGACCCGATCTGTTTATGATCGATCTGATCCGATTGTCACCCCTACCTCTAGCCCAAATCATAGAGAAAAAGATGCAAGATTTTATTTAGAAATCTATAAGCTGTCTGTTTGGTTTGCCTCGGATTGTCATCACTGATAATAATCGACAGTTTGACAACCCCAAGTTCAAAAAATTTTACTCCAAATTTCATATTGAACATCGATTCACTTCTGTTGGGCATCCACAGTCAAATGGTGAAGCTGAAGTAACCAATAAAACTATCCTTCATGGTTTGAAGATAAGGCTCATTGATGCAAAAGGCTTGTGGGTTGAAGAGCTGTAAAGTGTACTGTGGACATACTGATCTACATATCGGATTTCAACAGAAGAAATTCCTTTCAAACTCATTTATAGAACTGAAGCTATGATCCCAATGAAAATTAACTTATTATCTGATAGAGTCAAAAAATTTTATAAGACAACTAATTCAGACCGATTGAGAACCGATCTGAATCTTCTTAATGAAGTGAGAGAATAAGTCTATATCAGAATGACGATCTATAAGCAGAGAATTATCAAGTATTACAATGTCGGTGTAAAATTGAAGTCATTTCAAAAGGATGATCTTGTCCTAAGATGAGCTGAAGTCTTAAAACGTACTGAACAAGGTAAACTAGCTTCTAATTGGAAAAGATCCTATCAGATCACTAATATAATTTGTTCAGAGGCTTATAGAATTAAAAATTTAGATAGATCCATTATTTTTTATACTTAAAATTTTAAAAATTTCAAAAAATATTATCAATGAAAATGCTCTAACGAGCTCTTTCTTATATGTCGTATTTTTTCTTTTATTGAAATTCAGATTTTAGTTCGATAATGCCCTGAAGGGCATACATGTTAATCTAGATTCTAATTTGATAAAGCTCTGAAGGGCATACATGTTAATCCAGATTTTGATCCGATAAAGTCTCGAAGGGCATACATGTTAATCCAAATTTTGATCTGAAAAAACCCCGAAGGGCATACATGCTGATCCAAATTTCAATTCGATAAAGCCCCGAAGGGCACATATGTCAATCCAGATTTTGATCCGATAAAGTCCTGAAGGGCATACATCAACCCAGATTCTAGTCCGGTAAAGCCCCAAAGGGCATATATGTCAATCTAGATTTTGATCTGATAAAGCTTCGAAGGGTACACATCAACCTGGATTTCGATCCGGTATAGCCCCGAAGGGCATAAATATTCATCCAGATTTTAGTCTGGAAAAGCCTCGGAGGATTTAATCCCTCCATCGATCGATGAGTCTTGTATCGAATACGAGACCGAAGAGATTTTACATCAGTTTCAAATCGATATGATATTATATTGATCTTTGAAGCAAGATTTTCTTCAAGTTCTCTTGAAAACATGGATCTCAGGGTTGAATCTTAAAACATGATCCGTCCATGGTCATACAAATAAAGGTACATCCCATCCTTCATTTTTAATAAATTAATGATGGATGAATCTAAAGTTATCAATTTTTTGTTCTGTTGAATTATAAAGATACATGTCATTATTTTATTCTGGCAAGCAATAAAATTTAGAATACATGATTCAAGCACGCCTGAGAAAATATCGGTTGCATTGATATTTAAAGAAGATACAAAAATAAGAATCCATATTGAATTTACATATTCCATAAAAAAAAGATCTATATTAGGTCAATACATCCTGAAAAGAAGAGAAAAATTTTCACTGGATGATCACTGACGCATCGGAGCTCTCCTTGGTTGATTCTTTTTTGGGTTGCTCCGACTTCCCAGTATCAATAATAGCAAGCTCTATAGCTGGAGTGGACTCCGATTTCTTGCCAATCTCGAGGACTTCAACCTTTATTAGGGGTACCACAGATATGGGCTCTACGGTGATAGCTTTAGTTGTTTTCGGCTCGATAGAAGACCGATCAGACTCCTTCGCTGGCTCCTCTGCCGCTTCACGGGGTGACTCAAGATCTTCCTTCACGCCCATCTCGACGGCTACTTTTGGAAGGACCTTAGAGATGTCTATCTCGGGATACAACTTTTTAATCAGGTTGCAGCACTGACTGAAGGCATAATCATATGCACCCTCAGAACTATCGGACACTTCATCCTCGAACTCCTCAAAAACTTGGTACAATTCCATCGCCTTGGCCGCTTTGTCCTGCTCCTTCTTAATTTGCCTCTTCAAGGCCTCTATGGCCTTCTCATAAGCCTCATTAGCCTTCTCTGTCTCTCTAAACCTCAACTTTAGTTCTTTGTTCTTCTCAGTAATGGTGTGCAAATCAAAAATCTTCTTCCCCTATTCATTGACCTTTTGCTGAAGGTCCAGTAGATTCTAATTCTTCTCTTTCAGGGCCTTCAACTTCTCTTCGAGTTGATGTTTGAATCCGATAATGAGTTCAAATATCTTTTTCTTCTACTCTTATAGAATGATCAGATTGGCATCTATGGCCTCCTTATTCTTCAGCAAGTTGATCATGTTCTCATGCATGATCTTGAAATCAACAACTACATGCAAGACAAAAGTATAGATCGATCATTCATCGAAAAAAAAAGAGAGAAAAAAGAGAGAAAAAGAAAAGAAAAAAATACTCACATGCATGAGTTGTTCAAATTCATGGTTGATGATCTCCTCTAGTTTATTCTTGCAATGCACCTCCAGATCGACAGTTAGCATCATCGATTCGAGGAGATCATGGCCCAATCGGGGCCGCTCTAGGAGTGACATTCTTATCACACGTCTCCCTCGACCGAGCTATATGGGGCTCTGAAGATTGTGGTTGGCTTGTACCTGGGCTCTTTGGAAGGCGATGTAGGCTGGGCGTTGTTGCTCTTGATCCTCACCACAACGAATTGGCACGGTGGAGGTTCCAGTGACAGAGCCCAAAGAGAATTTTGTTGTCTCCAAGAGGCTTCACTTTTCCTCAAGTTGGTCGGGGAAGGCGTCGCTGATGAAGATCGGGACAGCACCGAGGCAGGGGGAGGTTCTGCACTTTTAACTCTCTTCGAGGCGGAGATAACGGCAGATGGTTTTACTTGATCCTTCCTCTTTCTATCCTCCACCTTCACCAGATTGAACCTTATTTTTGCATCAAACACAGTGTTTCAGAATAATGAAGACAAAAAAGGAAGGGAGAAGTTAAAAAGTAAAATACTTCAGTCTTACCTCGAGGAGAGTACAGACTGATATTGGCATCATACAATATCTGATCGTTTATCAAAAAAAAAAGTTTGGATGTTTTGACGGTGATTAGGGTTGGATGGGCCATCTCATTTTTGGAGAGAATTTCATCATTAGAATTATATTGGATATCCGGACATCTCTAGAAAGTCTTAAAATCCCATAGAATGGGAGCCCGGACAAAAAAAAATAACCTTTCCAGCCGTGAATTGAAGATGAAAGACTAGATCCAAATTTACAGTCTTTCCAAGGAGAAAAGTACCATCAATCTTTCTCGCTTGGATGTCGTTTCAAAAGGACCAAAGACCTAAATAAGAAGATCTTAAGATCTATGTAAAGGAAGTTACGCATAATTATGAATACTATAATCATCCTAATGATGTTTGAAGTTATTTGAATAGGATGGACCCTATAAAAATCAAAGACATTGCTGAAAAAGGGATGCAATGAGAACCACAGTTTAGATCGAAGAGACTCATCATAGAAAGCTATGCAACCTTCGAGAGATTAAGATATTCAATCTTTCAAAACTAGTACTATTATTTCATACTCGTCAGATATGTCATATTTGTCTCTAAGGGTTGTGAGATTCTCCTCAATCAAAATAGATCTCTCTATTTCTGAGCCGAGGTAGTTCGTGAGACCACGCATAGGGGATTCTACATTATGATCTGAACTCTCACCTACAGAATCAATTTTAGGTCCCTCGGGGTGAATTTCCTATCTTTATGGCCAATAAGGGCTGAGTCAACCTCCTCTGTGGGTCACCTATGGTCTCTTTCCCTTTTTTAACTCTCTTGGATATGTTTCTCGAGGAAAAAATGTGAGGAAAGAATGAAAAGAATCGAAAGAGAAAGAGGGGCTTCCCTATGGCTGAAAGAAGAATAAGACTGAAAGAGAACAAATGAGAGAGGACTAATACCTAAGAAAGATAGATGAAATCCTCCCGAGAGATGAACAGTGGACTCCTCTCCTCCTCCTCTGACGAAGCTTCTCGTTATCTCCGACGATCGCTCGATGCTGAGAAGTCTTCGAAAATATTTTGACAGCACCTTCGCACGATAACAGCAGAAATGAATAATGACCGGAGGGTAAAAATCTTTTATAGGCGAATCGATAGTCTGGATTAACTAATCTTTTTACCGATTTGTGACACCTGACGTTAATCCGACGCTCGATCCAATGGTAGTTAAGCACACATCCCCCCAGATTCAGCCACGACAGATCGATTCATGCTCAAACTAATGAGCCAATCAAACATTAACGGTTGTCGCACATTCTTATTCGATATTTTCAAATCACCCATCCAAGTAATGATGATAGAAGATCTGGTAGATCATTTTCTGAAAAGTCAAGTTCCTTCGATTTTAACTAAGTAATTAATTTTTATGCTCTCCAGGCATGGCACATTTATTCCAGGCGGTGGCAACATCAGCTCAAAAAATCTCAAGGTACAATGCAGAGATAAGATCTTCTGATCCATGAAAAATCAAGCTAAAAATTGAACATAGAGATAAGATCTCTTAATCGATAAAAATCAGATCAAAAATTTAAATACGGAGATAAAATCTCCTAATCAATATAAAATTGAGTGAAAAGTCAAATATGAAGATAAGATCTCTTGATCGATAAAAATCAAACTAAAAATTTAAGTGTAGAGATAAGATCTTCTGATCGATAAAAATTGGATCGAAAATTCAGGTACGAAGATAAGATCTCCTGGTTGATATAAAATTGAGAGAAAAATCAAATATGAAGTTAAGATCTTCTGATCGATAAAAATTGGATCAAAAATTAAAGTATGAAGATAAAATCTCCTGATTGGTATAAAATCGAATAAAAAAATAAATATGAAGATAAGATCTTTTGATCAGTAAAAATCAGACTAAAGATTCAAGTGCAGAGATAAGCTCTCTTGGTCGATGAAAAATCAAACTAAAAATCAAATACGGAGATGAGATCTCTCGATCGGTGAACGATTGAATCAAAAGATAAACTGGGCCAGAAAAGGCTAATCCAAAAATAAGATATTTTGACTGATTAAATTTGGTCTTTATGGCTGATATTTTTCAAATTGATGAAAATCTTACTGAAGATATTCTTACTTCTTAGTCCGATCAGAAAATTATCATCTCGAATATAGAAAGTCGGGGGTAAAATATTGATGCATTAAACCAGCCTCGAGACACGTAGCATCATCATATGAGGTTAAAGAGATATCAATCTTAAAGCGTCAAATCTTAATATACCAATTTATCTATCGATAGATTCAGATCGATATTTTACCTATCTGAATAAAAGACATTCTTATATTCTATCCGGATGATATCTCAGCTGACAAAAAATATTCAGATTAGATATCTACCGACCTGAACCCTGATACATTCTTTATCCGGGATGAATGTTATGGCATCTCTATTTCATCCCGATCATCTATCGATGTGAGTTACTATTGTGACAGACTTAATCATTCTACAAAATGCCCACGATGACTTCTTCAACCAGGATACAGCTGGTCACGATCTCATATCTAACTCATATGCACAGCTGTACACCAGCTCACTTATAGGTGGCTCTCTAACCATCTAACAAACTCCTCTAACGACCTAACAAACTCTTGAACGACCTCCTCGATCCCTCTATAAATAGAGAATCAAAAATCCTCCATCCATAAGTTCTGCTCTCTGAAACTAAGAAAGATTCTATTAGTAGAAAATTAAGCCAGACTCTTGGCTCCTATCCAGTTCTCCTCCAGTTTCACTCAATCTCTCTTGCTTCACTTTTTTGCACCCCTGTTCTCAAGGCTCGAACTGACTTAAGCATCGGAGGGTCAACAAAAATTGGAGGGTCTCCATCTGATTTCTTGACTGATTTTGCAGATTATGGGAGTTTTTGTCAAATCGCAAGAATCGCTCCAACCCAATCTCTTTCGAGTCGATCCGATCTACTTCACTTCAAATTTCAAACTCTGCAGCAACAATACCCATTGCAATAAAGTACTTAGAGAACACGAAGGGCAACGCATATTCTTTTGCAATAGCTTAACCTTTTCAAAAACTAGAAAGCACCACGTTGATTTAGTTGCACCTGGATCTGCTTATGTACATGTCTGGGCTTGGGTAGCATCATCTTTTTTCTTTTCATCACAGAGTAAAATCACCAAAGTTAAAAAGTCGATCTTGTAAAGATCATATGTACGTCACCCTTCAATCTTAAGTAATCTTGATCGCCTTTTGGTGGCAAGATTGGTAGAGAAAGATCCTTTAGTCATCTAAAATGACTCAATAGCTTAGGAAGGATCAACATTGGTGACTGTATTAAAGCGATATATACAAGAAAAGTGCTACGAGGGATCAAAGTTGTATCTTTCAAAAGAAGGGTTCATCTTTTTTTGCACAAATCCACCTTTGCATCACCCACCACATAGATATCAAAGCACTTGCAATGTTAATTGTTCATCTATTTGCACAAATCTCAAAGTGAGCGATAGATGATCCAACAATAGATTCATGTGAAAAAAGATAAATTCTTCTAGATGCAACATCAATCCTGCTATGTGTCCATCCCTATTACCATATTTCTTTCATTTTTCTTTATCAACACATCATGCGGTTGATATGGATAGATGCTTTCTAGCACCAACCAATAGATGGTATTTGGTGACCCAAATAAGAGCACCAAAGTAATTTTAGATCACTAATGATCTTTATCCTAGGATAATCCAATCCCCAATGATCTTAGATCATCATATTTGGTATGCCATATTTCAATAATTAAATATTCTCAAATATCCATGGAAAACATATTTGGTATTCTATGGCAATCCAAAATTATTGATCATATAATACCAAAACCATCCTTGATATATCTTATAAAATATTTTGATTAATCATATATAATATTTATATATTTTATTAATATTTAGTTATTAATATTATTATAAATTATTAATCCTTAAAAATATATTAATTATTATTATAGAATTAACATCTTTATCTATTCTTAAATATTTTATTTTTAAGATCAATATCTATTTTGATTAGGAAATAAGATAAGTAGAAGTAGAATAATATATTTCAATTATAATTTACAATCATCATTAAACAATATATAAAAATAATATGATTAATAATATATTATAATATGATATTTATCATAAATATTATATAAAATATCAATATAATATATTGATATCATATATTAATGATATGTTGATATATAATTTTTTTTTGTTAGGCTGAGGCATTTTTTTTATCTCAAATTTCAATCCGAGATCATTGCCATGAGGTGATTTTGAATACTTGAACTTAAAGATGAGTATTTTATCACTAGATTGGACGGTGATTTGAGAATTATGAATGATTTGAAATTATTGCTACTAAGATCATTATAGTACAACCAAATATAGTAATCTCATTATCTCTATCCACATCATCTTTGATTCTGAGATAGTTATCCCATACCTAATGCACTAAGGAATATCATACTTCTTTGCTCCATCATGATTTTTTTCTCTTCCATTGATATTCTTCGACTATATAATTGCTTGGTTGGCCAATTTTATAAGCATTGAACGAGCTGGAAAAATCTAGGTGAAAGCATGCTCGGAAACCCCTTTTATCCATCTGTAGTTAGTTCTCCAAAAAATTTAACAAAAAAAAAAAAACATGAGGGGTCACACTATTATTGACTCAATGTTCTAAGCGGTGCAAAAGGTGGTCGCTCCGTGGGCCTTACGGGACCCGGCCAACCTGTGGAACGGTGCATACATAACACCGATTTTTTTGGACGCACGTTCTTATATGTGATGTCACAGCGAGCCTGAACCGTAGGTCCGTAGCGTCTAACTGGTGTAACGATTCCGCCAACCATCATATAATACCAAAAATGATTGTTGCCCGACCGAACGATCGTACCAAATAATTCTCTGTCATGACACACGGCGTGACATCTTTGGTGCAATCCCACAGTAGTTGTGAAGATCCAATCGAATCACGCCACGATGTGCAATAGCTGCGAGCAGAGAGGTTTAGGTACAATGTTTGGGCCCCTTAACAATTTCTTTGACTCATTCAAAAAGAAAAAGTAGGTCCTGCGACCCGCGTGTTTACTCTCGGCAAGACTTCTCCCACGTAGCCATCACGTCTCAGCTTGCCTCGCGTGGTCCAAACAGGTAACGGCAAACTTGCCTTCAATATCTCCCTCGGGACACGTTATTTTATTCACAACTTGAAACGACCACATCAATCTAGGCCGTCCAACAAGTGGACCTATGAAATTCCACACGCTTGAAGACTAGTCCATCCATCGGACGGTAAGTATCAAATCAATCTACGCGACTATTTAATATTTATCTATATTTCGGTACCTGTCAGGGGCTTTCGAAGCGAAATGAAACGAAGCTTCGATGGCGACGATAAAAAGCGTGAGGCGAAGGATGGAGCGAACAAAAAACACGGAGAGCTTCCAAAGGCCTCTTCCATGGCCACCACCGCCTTCTCTTCTCTCTCCTTAAACCCCTAACCCTGAACCTAGATCGGTGATGGTGGGGGAGAAATGAGGCCGAGGGACCTGAGACTGATGACGCAGCAGGCGGCGGCGGAGATGGCCGTCGCGGCGGTGGGCTGCGGCTACGATCTCTCCTCTGACCTAAGGCTCACCTACTGCAAGACCGGGCCGTCTGGATCGCGGCTGATCGAGCTCGACGGAACCCTAGCTCACGACCTTATGTTGCCCGGTGGAATCGTGGTTCCCGGCGTCCCCCACTCCATCAAGTGCGACAAGGGGGAGCGGCTTCGGTTCCGCTCCGATGTTGTCTCTTTTCACCAGGTTCTTGATCTCTTTTATCGCTTACTCCTTAGTTTCTCCATGATCATATCTTAGGTTTCGATTTTTTTTTTTTTTAAATCTTGTACAGAATTCACCAAGTACCATGAGTAAATCCATGGACTAGTGTACTGTGTTCACGAGCTTCATTTTTTTTTTTTTTTTTTTTTTTTTGAGATGATTAGCTGTTTCCGATGATAATATTTGCTTTGGTGTTAGATGGCAGAGCAGTTTAATCAGTCTATGTTGTTGTCTGGGAAGATTCCGTCAGGCCTGTTTAATGCCACGTTTGAATACCGGGGCTGCTGGCAGAAGGATGCATCTGGAACGAAGAACCTTTGCTTTGATGGTTGGTTTATAACGCTTTACAGCATTGAGCTTGCAAGGTCCCACATAGTACTCAATGACCAAGTTAAACAGGATGTTCCATCTTCATGGGACCCTGCTGCTTTGGCAGAGTAAGTTCTCTTCAAATTATCTGAAGAAATGCCTCTGAACGGTTTCTGTGCTTGGACTCTTTAAAGTGTTCGAGCACTTGACTACTCGTCTTTCTCTAGTTTTGGTGCTTGTTGGTCTTCTTTCAGAATAACAAGGTGGTCCACCAATCAGACCACTGGAAGTGTTCGAGTTTTGTTTTGCTTTTTACCTTATATTGAGTGGGAATTTGATCTTCATTTTTATTAAGACACGATTCATAACCTGTCTGTATATGCATAATTTATATGTTCAAGCAAGGAACTGCATGATTTTTGGAAGCTCAGTTGCATACAGAAGCTTTAAACACAGAAACACATATGAATTACTTTAAGCTTTGTGTTAAACTTGTGTTCACTCCAGCATGACTACTGGCATGATCCAAGAACAACTTATTCATGCACTTATATGTCACTATTTCAGCTTTAGAGCTACATAGATTGAGTTCTGAATTTTTAATAATCTGTTTTAACCAATCTCATTTGTTTAAGAACTGCTATGGACGCACTTATGGAATAGTAATGCAATATTCTATGGTAAAGAAAACATAAATGGTGGATATAATAGACTTCTGCACTGTGTTTATCTTCCTAACATGTATAATAGGTGTTTTCTCTACGAACTCAGTGATAATCTTGAGAATGTGGTGATAACTGAACAGAACTTAGCTTGTTAAAATATGGTATTATGCAATTATTAGAAAGTCACGTGAACATAGTTTACTGCATAATTTGGTACTGACACACACCAAAATCATGCGTGCATCCATGTGGATGTCTGTGCATGCCCATACGGCCATAACATTTATCATGTAGACATGAACATGCCACATGCATTCATATGCATGGTTAAATCTATGCATTATGTGCTTGCATTTGGTGTTTGGCAATCCTCTTATCCTACCCACCTAGAAATGCCCACATATGATAGGTAAATTGCTCTATCTAGATTTAGGACTTGTGTGAAATATGCATTGTTGTGTTTCATGGAACTATTTTGTCATGTCAACCAAGACATGGACCTTTTCTTCATGCGAGACCAGATTTTTGTTTCCTTATAGTTTCTTCCAACAGAGTTGTCTTCCTAGAAAAAGCTAATGATGGATGATTTATTCAGGTCGCCCCACTATTGGTTATTTCTTACAAGTACACCAATATTTTTTGAGCTTCCTTCACTGAGGCTTTTTTAAGCTCTGTTATATTACTTCCTTTGACATCCATTGGTCACTTATTTAATTTGATCTCCACATGATGAGAAAATGCCATTGCTGGGATAAGACTGTTAACTCTTTCATCATGTTATTGGTGAAACCTAAATGTTTTAATATCTGTTTCCAGATTTATTGAAAAATATGGTACTCACATAATTGTTGGGGTGAAGATGGGTGGTAAAGATATCATTTGTATTAAGCAGCAGCAGGAGTCAGTTCTTCAGCAAACTGAGGTGCAGGATTTGTTAAAGAGATTAGCTGATGAAAGATTCTCTGAAGATTTCTGTGGGAACTTCGCTTTAGGAGCTGATGAATTTTCAAAAAAGCTGAAGGTAAATGCAATAATTATGATTTACTGAACATGCAAATACGATGTCAACCAGAATTCAACAACTGAATGTTGCTATATTTCCCTGCATGCAATGAGGTCTCTTTAGGGGCTACCCTTGTAATGCCGTCCTACCTGCTCATGCTTGAGGCCACACTGAAGGGAAGTAGAACCAAGCATTAAGCATTCATGGACAAATTGCATGCATTTGAGAGGGAATATTGGATTACAGCTTGCATTGCCTGCATGGATAGTTCCATTTCTGCAGCTTGAAGTTCTGATTTCTGATGATAATCATAAGGCCACCCAAACCTAGAACATGACATTTTCTCCTCAAAATCATTTTAACAATGTTCAAATTAAGTTATAATACTTCAAAATATGCTAGCACATAGTTTGCTGATGGCTTACCGAACAAAAAAAAAATACAGGTACCCAGACCATAACATGTTGCCCATTAGGCCCCCTTTTTTTTTTTTGTCAGATGGAACAATTGCTCTAACCATGCTATATCAAGCTAGAAATTTAGCCCCTTGATTGTTCTCTTTCATGTCCTTCAGGACAGCAAGTTGACTGATCAGGAGCGCAACTTAGCAGTTCTAAAGTCAGTTAGACCATCTGTTGTATCTCACTCAAAGAAGGATGTAAGCCTCTGCATTCATGTTTAGAGGTGATTGTTTTCTGGAGAAGTTTAATGTTGACACCTTAAGTCCATTTATATTTGTGCAGGATATAGTAAGCATTCATGTTAGAAGGGGAGGAATCAACACCAATCAAAGCCATAACCAATGGCTTTCAACTATTCCAGAGTCCCCATGGGTGATATCAATGTCTTTTGTGCCCATAACCTCTCTTTTAGGTGGTGTTCAAGGTAGCGGATTTCTAAGTCATGCAGTGAATCTATACCTTCGCTGTAAGTATTTGGTGGCTCTCCTGCTAAATTTTTCTGCAGATAGTCAAAATGCCCAGTTAGATTAACATGAACTTCCACAGAGCAAATTGGTGTAACTTTGCAATGTAGCCTTAGGTGTCCCATATTCAACCCAATTACAAGGCATTGCCTACCAAACAACCAGCTTGATGCATGCACAGCAACACTAGTGAATCCCTGTTGGTTCAGTTTTCAGTTTCCCTATGTCCTGTATCAGGTTTGTTGCAGATATGTCATTCCATTGAAGGAGCACCTTCTCAGACGTCCATGTATCAATACATTTGTGTCTGAGATTGGATTATGAACTTCTGGATATATCGTACAGCCATATTATTTTGAACTTCCTAGAACTGGAAAAGTTCCAGAGTTTCTCTCTAGCATATGGTAGCTATGATGTGGTTATATGCCATTGATGTAACTGTGCTAAAATTTGAATTGGGCATAAATGCCCTAGACATTTTTGGAATAACTGCATAAAGGATTTTACCCTAGGGCACAGGCCAAGCTAATTGCAGACCTCTCATTCACCTCAATGATGGTGCATCTAAAGTACTTTAATGCAGCCATCAATCCTTAATGAAATATTGCTTACATTTGCTAAACACAATAGTTTTTGTCTGTGAAAAATATTTTTATGTTGTTATCTTTGTTGTTTTGAAATCACTTAGCTTCTGATTCTAATCTTTCCAGATAAGCCACCATTAGAGGAACTTCGTCAGTTTTTAGAATTTCAATTACCTCGTCAATGGGCTCCAGCATTTGGCGAGCTCCCTCTTGGTCCCCAGCGCAAGAAGCATAGCATGCCATCCCTCCAGTTCACATTTATGGGCCCCAAGCTTTATGTTAAAACAGCTGTGGTAAGAATCAGTAAGTGAATGTCTAATTATTTGCCTCCTGTCAGCCTAGTCGGCCTACCTCGTGTTATGCGAAGAAGTTTTCAAGCTTCTATTTGCTTCAGGAAACTGCACTAGTGTTTTTTAAGTGTCCAAAGTAGTAGAAAAGAAAATGATGCAAAGATGTGGACTGCTGAAATGACATGAAGAAATTTGGTCCATGCAATATGACTTGACAATCTATGAAGAAAAGTAATATTATATGGTCTTCCAAGTCTATTAACAGAGAGATTTTTTTAGAATTACAATTTAATCAAGAATCATTTTCTTAAAGTAAGTCTATCATGAATATTTCCACTTGTACTCTCTTTTTCTTGTGATGTTTCAAAATTTCCCTCTCATTTGCACTTCTGCTTGGTTTTCTCCTTCCTTTTGTCTTCTATTTTTTCTGGGCATAGTGACAAAATGCTGACTAAATTTGTGTCTATCTTGTCGCCATTACAAAAACAAATTTGATTATGCTTGAGACAATGGAACTCACTATCCCTTCATATTTTGAGACCTTTTAAGAGTTGTCATTCTAAATTTGTCCAAGCAACTGAAGCATTTTCAAAGGAAGTTTCCACTCAATGGCTTGTGCCTCGAGTGGATTTCAATATATCATAGTTATATGTTCAGCACATGATTTCTGATGAATTCATTGTTAATTTTTGTAATGTTGGTGTCCTTGTATGTTGAGGAGGCTGTGTGTGTATTCATTGCTGCAATTACCTGATATACCCGATTATCACAGGTTGATTCAGGAAATCATCCAGTGACAGGAATTCGGCTATACTTGGAAGGAAAGAAGAATGATTGCCTGGCAATTCATCTCCAGCACCTCTGTGCGCTCCCCAGCATCTTGCAACTCTCTGATGACACTGCCTATGCTGATGATGACAGCTACCCGAACGAACGAGCCTACTATGAGCCCATCAAATGGACGCTACTCTCACATGTTTGCACGGCTCCAGTCCAGTTCATTGGCAGCATCGATGATTCCGCCTTCATAGTGACCAAGGCCTGGCTGGAAGTGAGAGAGATCGGTATGAGGAAAGTGCTATTTCTCAGGCTTGGCTTCTCCAATATCGCTTCCATGAAGATACGGCGATCGGAGTGGGATGGACCCACTAGCATCACTCGGAAATCAGGCTCCATCTCAGCTTTGATCAGCTCACGTTTCAGCACAGGTCAGATGCCTGAACCTAAACCAAAGATGGAGGTGAACTCTGCCATATTTCCAAAAGGGCCCCCGGTACCAATTAGGGTGCCACGGATGTCTAGATTTGTGGATACTACTGAAATGAAGAGGGGGCCAGACGACCTGCCCGGGTATTGGGTGGTGACGGGGGCTAAGTTGTGCGTGGAGGGTGGCAAGATCTCTCTTAAAGTCAAATATTCTTTGTTAGTGCCAATGCCTGAGGATGACCTCTGATCTGAAAGCTTATTCAGCAGAAAGGAGTGTCCGATGTCCGAGGGAGATGATCAAATATCCTCATATTTCTCCCACTTGCCAGTGTAATCACTACTATGATATGAAGGTAAAACACTCCGCTCAAGTGTAAACCTGGAAATTTTAGGCGATGTTGTCGTCAAGCGTTTTCGCCACAGATTTGTTCTGTCCGAAATGATAACTGTTTATTTGTACATAGTTCTGAGTGTATTGCAAACTTAGCGGTTGAAATACAAAAGGTTCTCAAATTTTTTATCAAATCTGTTCAATTAATATATGGATTAGCATGGGCAGCCCATTGCTTTTTTTTTTTTTTTTTTTTTTTTTTTGGCTAAGATGAAATATTCATACAAATCTAGTACGAACACATCCAAAACAATTAAAAAATAAAATATTACAAAAAGATCTAAAAATCTATAGAATATCATCAGAATGTTCTGCAACAAAGAGGACGGTCCAGTCTGCCACACTGTTTGCCTCCTTATAGATATGTCGAATATTTACAAAAGCAATCCCCTCAGAAGTCTTCAAATATCAACTAACAGTGAATGTGTGGGGTCTTTCCTGTGATGACCTCGCAACTAGATCACAATTATGGCTGAGTCGTCCTTGATGACAAAAGCATCGGTCTCCAAATTCAACCTCGTAAAGGCAATACCAGTCTAAACCGCCTGTAGCTTTGCTCATAGGATAGTGGGCTCAGAAAAGTGACCGCCACCAATGGCGATAAGTTTGAAATTCAATCCATGGAATAGCAAACCCAGCTCCATTATTACTGACCATACTACCGTCGAAATTGATTTTGAGGTAGGTTGAGAGTAGGGGCTCTCAAGTGATGAAAATCTACTGGGATGCTATGTAAGTGAAGGGAGGCTCCAAATATCTGATAACCCTGTGGTCAGATCAATCGACGTCAGGTGAGTAAACACTACAACCTAACTTAAAGCTTTCTAGAGCAAATCTACTCAGATCTTTCTGCAAGTCGAACACCCAGCTATTTCGAGACTGTCAAATATGAAAGACAATATAAATAACTTGGACTCCACCCTGCCTAGATATCTCAGACTGCATGCTCTATCTCAAAAAACCAAGGAAGGCCACCATCTAGAGTAAATCCTACAATCTATCGTATCTGCTTCGCTCTAAGGCACAAAATAATGCATACCCTACTGTCTTCTCCAACTGGCATCATAGATAAATAAGTGGAAGGTCAACCCATCTGCCCCTCAAGACAACTTTGACAAGGAGGCATCCCAAGCTACCTTTCGCAGAAACAATCTCATCCTTGGATGGATCCAAATCTTCTGACCCACACACCATCCGAGTGTCTAGTTGGCTCCTCCTGGGATATCTCATAGAGATATGCCGCTCTTATCCTTGACCTACAACAAGAACTCCAACTCCCAACGTCACTACTGCCAAAGAAACCGCTATAGAAAATATTTTTTCTGCCAGAGGGGTGCCAAAAAGCCATGAAATCCCATCCACATCCTATCCCCTGCCATCTATACCAACAAGTCACAGATTCACAAAGACTCCCCAACCTCTACACTAATGAAGGTAGGCCATCTGAGCCAAAACCTCAAGGACATGGCCATAGATCTCCTCTATATAAATGAACAACTCCGACTTACATGAATGTCTACACCAACAGCCCACGAATCATATCCCGCCATCATCATCACACTTCACCAACATTTCACGAATCATATCTAGCCACTCCACAGACTCTTCAGCCGCATCGCTGATTGGATGATAGATCATGTCCCAACCCATCAGGTGCACCCCACCAGTGCTTTGAAATCCTCAATTCAAAGTCATTTGCAGCAACCATTGCCAGTTCTTTTGTTGGTTGTCTAAACCTCAAATTTTAAAAATAGGAACCTTTGGATGGGGAGGATTTGCTTGTTTATTTTGAATATATAAAAAGCACGACAAGAAGAATCTTGTGATGAAGCCTACAGGGGAAATCTGGGGAAGGCTCGGTCTGGTTGATTGGTAGGTGTTACTGCGGTCAAAATTTTAATTGGAGTGAGTTATGGGATTTTTCAAGTCGTGGCCTGTGATGGCGTTCTTTTTCCTGATGGCCCCATGATTTTATGGCTTGAGGTTAATGTGATGTAATAATCTTGCTTTCTCCTGGAAGAGTACCGTCAGTTACAATCTTAGAAAGCTCTGCAAAATATATATCAACTCTATTCCTAATCTCCGTGGTTGTACCCGCAAATCTGCGGTTCCAAAGAATCCAATATTTGGACATCGAGCCCACGAAGGATTTATCCCCCTTTTTGCTGGTTACATCAACCATAATTTTTATCTATTCCTCCAAATGATGCACATCTCAGTGCTATTAGCAGTGGCGCCGGTGTCAGACTCCATCCTGCAGCTCTTAATATTTGTAAGCACCCGTTTCAACCACCATTTTTTGATCCCATGACCTCCGCAGTGGCGGAGGACTCCAAGGACTCGTCTAGTTCGTAAAAAAAATAAAAAAAATAAATAAATAAATAAATAATTTTTTATAAAATTATTTTTTAAAAATAAAATTTTGATATATTTAATTAATTATAAAAAAATAATTTATTATAAAATAATTTATATTTGGATGGGTATCTAAATTTTAAAAAAAAATTATGTAAAATACTTATTATATCTTTGATAGATATAAAATCATATATTTTTATTTATAAATTTTATATAAATTTTAATATTATATTTATATTAATATAAATATAACATCAATATATTATAATATAATATTAGAATATAATAATTTATTATGTTAATATAATACTAATATATTAAATATTATATTAATATAATATGAATATTTTTTATATAATTTCAAACAAAAAAAAAAATTCATCTTTTTTCAGAAAGCACCTCTCCCTTCCTCCGCTTTTCGTCGATCAAACGAGTCCTGAGAGTCGCACGGGAGTAATGTGGCGGGGGCATCATACATCCGTCATCTGTGCTAAACACGACTCACAAAGCCCATCGATCTGATGCATCTAAAACTGAATCTTCATCCAAAGATCGTCCATACATCCATCGGACGGATGGCTGTGATTGGCCGATCAGAGCACAATTGATGTCCTCCAAATACGGCCTCTTTAAGTGACTCTGCTTTGTCCGCTTCTGTCGTCCGGCGCTGGGGATAAAGCGATAGACTTGGGAGCTCGGAGACGAAGCCGCCATGGCCGCAGTTGCTTCCTGCCTCGCTCTTCCTTGCAGCACAAAACCCTTTTCTCTTCGCGCCCACTCCACCGGAACCAGCAACGGCCTCCCTTTCCGCTCCCCGGCCATCAAATCTGTTGCCTTCGGTTCGAATCTCTCCCTTATCGCATTCCCCAGAGGTGGGTATTCCCAAACCACCACCAATCTTTTCTTTTTCTTTTTCTTTTCTTTTTTTTTATCTACTTAATCTTCTCGAAGATTAAATAAAGCTAACTCTTTTGAGCTCTGGTCGCATGGATTTCAAGGGACTAATGCCTTGACGGCGGTGGAGAGACCCACATCTTCTCGGAGGTCTGTCGTGTGCGAGGCGGCTCCCAAGAAGAAGGCTGACTCGGCTGCCAAGAGGGCTCGCCAGGCCGAGAAACGTAGGATTTACAATAAAGCTCGCAAGTCCGAAATCAAGACCCGGATGAAGAAGGTAAAGTAACCCCTCCAATTGATGGCTTTTTCTCCTAAATTTCTCATTTCTGGTTTCCTTTTCTCTTGGTCTGTTTAGCTTAGAACTTGCTGGACCTCGGATTTTAGGTTAAAATTTTTATTTTTCCCTGCTTCTTTTGTTCAAATGGTATGATTGACTAAAATAAGCCAAAATGGCTCCTACTTTTTTTTGTGGGGGGGTAATAATTGGCCATAAATTCAAGATACGATCAGGAACATGAAACTAAGCATCATTTTATCACTTGTTGATACTTATCGTAATTTGCTAAACCCCAAATCAAAAGGCAAAGGCTTTTCATGAACTTATAAGGAGTAAAAATGAAGTTTATATAGAATACTGAAAGGGAAAAAAAACAAAATTTAGCGACTGGAAGTTTGAAGATATGAAACTATAGCACTGAAAATTCCTGTAAGTCGGGGCTAACATTGTCTATTAACTGCATCTAATCTTGTATGTATATCCATTTCTTTAACAAAAATTTGGATAGACTACGAGTATTGCTTTGCTCCTTGCTATTTGGTATATGAACGATTGGATGTTTTCCTTAGCACCCCTCTTCTTTTTTTCAAGTCTAAAATGTCTATATCTATATTTTTCTTCTTACTACCTCGTCTAATGTGCTGGCTAACCTTGAAAAGCTTTCTTTTTCTTGATTTTTTTTTATTTTTATTGGCCCTTAAATTTTGTGCCATCTTTCTTTCCTATAACCACAAAGAATGGTGCTAAGTTCAATTCTCAAAGTAGTTCAGTGGCGGAGCGTAAAAAATTTAATATTTATATATTTATATATATATGGTGGCCCTCCCAATATTTTAGTCTTACACGCATTATAAATCCATTAATTTTAAAAAAAAATCATATAATTAATTTATATATTAATTTTTTATTAAAAATAATAAATTTTTTAAAGAAAAAAATAGTTGTTTATTAATTATTTTAATCTTTTATTTATTCTTCAACTTTTAATGTGAAAGAAATTATTGAGATTTTACACAAACAAAATCATTTTGCAAATAACATAAAATAATATTTTTTACTTATCTTTGTCTATACATAAAATTAAATATTTATTAATATTTTTGTAATATTTTTGGATATATATATTTATTTATTTTATTATTCATTATAAAATATTTTATTTAAAAATTATTAATAAATTATTATTTTGTCCTCTCAATATTTGGTGTCAGGCTCCGCCACTGAAGTAGTTGGTGGATTTTTGGTATACTAGCATAGGTCAATTTTTTTGATGTCTTTGTTGCTCCTCAGCTTCAAGATTTCAACGGGTAAGGTATGTAACCATAACAACCTAACTTTAATTGTTGCATTACATGCCATAGCTAGCATTCCATCATTTATAAGCCATCACCTGTTTGTTTACTTTTGAAAGTAAGTTGGTTAACCAGATTGAATTATGGTACACATGGTTTTTCTCGGTCTATTTTTTCTATTCATTGTTCATCAAAAACATACTCTGCAACTATCACCTACCAGCTCCCTAATTTCATTGTTCCTTGTACTTTGGCATTTTTTTATCACCACTCCTTGTAAGCGTTGTCACTCTCTATCGCCATTTTGATCTTACTGATCCACCAAGTTTCTCTGTATGTATTTGGTCTGTTCTTATATCACCTCATGTAGATTCTCTAGCAATCATGTTGATGCAATATTCCATCTTATGCAACAAAGTATTGTATGCATGAGTTTAATCTTCATTCCTAGTTGTTGTAAAAGTATTTGTACTACCAACACCACAAAAGAAAATTTTATCAAGGGCATAATTTGGCGAGAAGAAGGGTTTATAAATGGAATAATGGTGAAAACCATTTATTTTGCTACCTTAACTCTCTCTCTCTCTCTCTCTCTCTCTCTCTCTCTCTCTCTCTCTCTCTCAAGTTGTGGAAATAGCTTCTAGGAACATGCCTACATCTATTCTATTCAACCAACCTTTGATCTGGAAATGTTACAGATATTGGAATTTTCATTTTGCAATTTCAATATTCAACTTTCTGTTGTAACTTAGGAATAGCTTTTGATACTGGAGTAACTTGTAAATTGTTAAATCTAAGCGTCCAATAAGGCTTTATGCAAAACTAAAAACATCCCTATATAAGCCAAACACTTTGATAATGTATATCTGAGGGATCCTTTAGATCTTCATCTTTAAGCTTATGCAACATGGAAATGTGTATTCACATTTTAGATTTCCCCATTTTTTTTCCGATCATTGCCCCTAATTTGAATTTAGGATACTTGTTCAATCTTGCTGCTCCGTGTTTGACACTTATAATTTT
Organism: Elaeis guineensis; assembly: GCF_000442705.2. Lineage (NCBI taxonomy): Eukaryota > Viridiplantae > Streptophyta > Magnoliopsida > Arecales > Arecaceae > Elaeis > Elaeis guineensis. The sequence goes on from NC_025994.2 coordinate 113,691,166, forward strand.
GTGTCCTTTAAAAGAATATGTAGGATAGGACAAATTAGGAATTTTCTAAACTTTTGATGCTTCATGACTTTGTGCCTTTTATGAAATAAAGTTGATTGCACCATGGGAAGCTTTGGCAAGGTGAGCTTATCTCACCTTGTCTCTAGATTACCAGTAGAGATAGTTGAAGGTATAAAATGGAATAATCTTGGAGAAACAGTAATTTTGCCTAGGAAAATAAGTGATTACACACACACACACACACAATTAAAAAAAAAAGGGGCAAAACACTTGCCTGTGGTGGTATATATGCTATCCTCTTCTTTTTCATCTCCTTTTTGTGTGTCTTTGGTGGTCGGGAGGTTAATCCAAACATGGTTGGCATGGTGAAAGTCATTGGTATGCATTTGTTGTGAAACAATTCATTTTGGCTTACCCGGGTTAACTTTTTCGAGTAGAGATCCCTGAGAGTTTTGCTTCTGCTTTAGGTTTTTGAAGCTCTAGACGTGGTGAAAAAGAAATCTGATGCCCAAGCTGAAGAAATTCTTCCAATTGAGAAACTAATTGCAGAGGCATATTCAGTAATTGACAAGGCAGTGAAGGTAGGCACGCTGCACCGGAACACGGGGGCTCATAGGAAGTCCAGGCTTGCTAGGAGGAAGAAAGCTGTGGAGATCCACCATGGCTGGTACACACCTGTGGCAGCTGCATAATATTAGCCTTGTTCGTTTGATATTATGAATGATGTGAAATGCTATGCATATTGCAGATCAAGTTCATATGATTTTTTTTTTATTAAAAAAAATCTGTTTGGGGCCCCCTAATCTTATCTAGCAGCAGTCTAATGTAGATTTAACTTGGTATTACGTTTTCCATAACAACATGGACTGGACAATATCTGAAAAGAGCACGCCCGGCTACAATTATTGAATAATTATAACTATCCTGCAGCTGGTGGGTCACAGGGTCAATATTAGCGTGACAGATCCATATTATGTTTGTAACTACTTGGATTTCTTGCCCTTTTTTTACCTATTTTGGCGTCTACCTTCTCTCTCTTTTTTTACCTTTTTGCATTATAAAATTATCAGAATAATAAATATAATTATTAAAAATGTGGGTGGTCACTGGTGAAGATTTATTCATGGGTACCAACAGCTTCAGCTTACAGGTTTTCAACTTTTCATCAGCTATTACGGGCCCATCTGTAGGCAAGCACATGGTGGAGTAAATTTTCCCAGTAGCTTGTACATCATCTTAGGAAATATTTTGTGGCACCTGCTGCAGGCACAACAGAGGAGTGTTTGATTCACAATCAGAATTAAAATAGATTGAAATGATTATATTTTTAAAAATATTTGATTTGTGACTAGAATAACAATCAAAATGAATGATTTTTATTTTTGTTGTTTTGTTCATTTAATGATAAGAGTTAACAAACAACTCAAATTTTTATTTTAATCATTAAATAAAAAAATTTGAAAATTGATAGTTCTAATCTATTTTTAATATTTAATATTAAAATATGTATCAAAGAATTAGAAATTAAACACTCCATACAGCCATGCCGAGTAGGTTGCCAGCATATGACACTCCCACCGCACCGTCCATGTGCCAGTGCTTCGAATGCTGCCGTGCCCGGGACAAGCAACAGCAGGAGCACCGCACCGGTCCGGCGACAAAGTCGGGAAACGAGCTCTAGGCTTGGGCACTGAGAACTTAACCAGACCAAAAGGTCTAAATTTTGGGTACAGGACGAAGTCCAAACCGACTTCCCAAGGATAACCATCAAAGCTCAAAAAGAAGTGAGCGTTCCGTAGAACATTTAAAAGGCAAGGCCACGCTATAAGCAGAAGCGAAAAGCGGCAAGACAAGAAGGAAAACGCACCTCCTTCGCGAAGTAGCGGCCGTTCTTCTCCGCACCTTCTCCAGTTTCCGTGGGACTCCGTCTCCGCGGTCGGAGTACTACTTCTCGTTCACCGACGGTTGCTTACAACATATAGCGGATGGGCCTTTAACGACGGATTTATGGTGTTTCAAATAGCAGAATGAGATTTAGATTATTAGAGAAATTTGAGATTAAATTTCAAAGGGATTGAAACATTCCCATCCCTCTCTCCCCCTCCCGACACCACACCCCCCAACCCCCCCCACAACAATAAACGAACTGCAGAAATTATGGTAACCAACTTAGTGCAACAGAAACAGATTGACAGCGAATACTTATAGTGGTATATACATGGCAACCGTGCAAAATCTACTTGGAGAGGAGTTGCTAAGTTTCGGACTCTGTTAAGCTTGATCAGCGAATCACATGATCACGCTACTTTTGTACATTGAGCAACCATCCTCCTAATTATGATCAATAAAACATTACAATTCCAAGAAAGGATATTATATCATATAACTTGACACTTGCTTAAAATATTGGCGCACTCAAAATCTCTCTGCAGTGATGACAACAGGCTGAGCTTCGACGTGTTTTTTAGCAAGATAAGGACCCCTTCTAACAGCTTCCTGCAACTGAAAACACCAAAACTTAATGTCATGCCTCCGTTTTGTCTTCTTGTCTGTTTATTTTCATTAGTTTAAGGGATACTCCTGCACTCAAGCCACATTATAAGATCTTGTTTTTTGTCACAAGTACAAGCTCTTTGCGTTTGCCAAGTTCATCTAAAACTTACAAACGTACCTTCCCTGCTAATTCAGCAATAGGGGTGTCATGGACCAAATTTGAAGTTGATAAAGCCTTGCTGATGGCTGTGCAACATTGATATCGAGCTTCCATGCCTGAACATCAAAATCAATCATCAAAATTTAGGAACCATGATGGATAGTACAAACAGTCAATGCTCCTTAAATTGAAATATAAACAAAAAATTGTAAAGCTAGTTGCTTCCCACAACAATTTGATCTTCATTCGACTTGGGGCTCATTGACCCCATTATGTTTAATATAACAGTGTATGAAATTTTGAAATATATAACAGGGAATTATTTTGATGGTTGGGCAAAAAAAAAAAAAAGAATTAGCATCACCTATCAAAACTGTCTAATCTCGTAGAGCACTTGGAATGAGAACCATTAAGGTTTAGTACAAAATTTTATTTCCACTCCATGACTCCGATGACTATTTTATGTTCAGTCACTGGCTTTGTATAAAACAGATATAGCTGCACAAAGAAACAGGCCTGTGTACAATAACCAGACCTACAATGCTTAACTGTAAACAGGCTAGACATCAAATGGCAGTCAAACAAAAGACTGTGTTAAAAGCTCCTCAAAAACTGCTCAGACATCACTGACACTCAATTTCAATCTAATCATGAGCCATCATGAGAACAGAAACAGACATGTTAATATATACAGAAACAGACATGTTCATACACACACACACACACATATATATAGACAATAGGAGTTGCTTAAATGCATACACGGAAAATGAAGTGATTCTCTAATTATCTAGAGTGAAGCAAACCATTTTTTGTATCTTCAATTGTTGCATCAGTCACAATAGTGATAATCTCCTGTTTTGAGCAAACCTCCATCAAGCACCATGACCGAGCCACTAATCCAGATATCAGTCTGTAACCCTGTGAGCATTTAAACAATCTATATAAGTTGTTATTATTTACTTCTTACGAAGGACCCTTTTGGACTCTACTAAGAGATGTCAGGCCACTTCTTGGTCTTGTTAGGATGCATTTTTGCCAATGCATTAGAACAAAAATTACCAATAGTCATGACTTAATTATCATTATTAAATAAATGAGAAGCTAGGGAAGAAACAAAAGTTAATAATCAACTAATAATACATAAGTGGCCAATTGTACCAAGATAGATAACTAATTGAACAGTATTCGCATGTGACAATAGATTTGCAATAGGTATGAAGTCAGAAAATATCCAATTCCGAAATGTTTTTGGACATTTCAATAATTGCTTACAGCTAATCGTAAGTCAGGTTCCTGTTGAAGTAGTGAGAGAAGTAAACCCTGCCAACCAAACAAAACTTTTAGAATACATTTGCTATAGGCCTAAAAAGACCCATGAAGATAAACAGAAAAAGTAAAAAATAAGAACATGAATATATTACTAGGTTAACTGCCTGTCACCGCCCCACGTTGCAGTAGAATACCAAGCATTTAACCCATAAATATGCTCACCCACAATTTATTAGTTCATCAATGTTGCATCAAGATGGCCTTGTCTTAGGCAACAAAGAAAAATAATAATATAAAATTGATGAAACTAACAGATGGTGTCAACTTTGGACTGCTGGCAGCTGTAGCATAAATAAAGCGCCTAAGACATTCCTCCGCCTTATCATCCAGCAGCATGCTGTCTTCTGGCCGGTCAACTCCACAAATGCTTCCAAGGGCATGCAAAGCAGCCTGACAGTAATAAGATAAATCTCATAACTAGGTATAAAAATGCCAGATGAAGGCCCCTCAACCACCAATGGATAGCTAAAAAAAAAAACAAAACAAGAGATTATAGATGAACTAATGGTATCATATGCTACCAACCAATCCACAGGAACACAGAGACCAATATCAACAAAGATATATAGCAATGTGAGAATTATAACAATATTGAGACTCCAACAGTAATCAGCCTGAATTTTCATTGACTAATACAGCAGAAATTGAATAAATCAATAAGGTCTTAATCTGAATAGAATGGCTGAACATAAAGATAACCAAAAACAACACATATTAATTATTCTGACAAAGAATCACAGATAATAATTCTACTGGAATAATATCACAAATTTTTTTTTTAACTGATGCATCTGCAGTGTTCCGGCATTAAAAGACTGTAGCATAAGAGCCTGGGGTGAAGCTTCAGGGAGGAAGGTGCCATCCTTATCCCTCTATACTTATCCCTTTAACTCTCCCATCCAACCATCATCTGTTGGAAGGGGAATTCTCGTCCCAAAATAACACCAACTTAGCCTTTGAGCTCTCTCATATCATCAGAGCACTCAATCATCTCATAGGACCTACATTTGGTGTTCCAGATGGCACCATTTACCACAGATAACACCAAGAGAACGCCTCAATGATTTTATTAGCTCCTTATAATGTATACAAACTAAAAAAGAATGGCTTATTGCATGATATTATTCATGTTCAGGTGCCTAAGGCCTGATCAACATCGTCGACTTTTCAATAGCATTTTAAGCCATTGTATTGGTACAGACTACAGAGCTTCACAAGCAGCAAAAACTGGAAGGTGTTAAGGTTGAACACATTTTGTACTCATTGACGATTTCTATGGACATACAAAAAAGGTTAAGTTCCATGATGTCCAAAAATCTGGAATGGCAATCAGTAAACACCTACATAGCAACAAGTGCCGCATGGACACAGACATGAGAGTTGGATGTAGGCACATCTTTGTATAGCTCAGAAAAGAAAAGATACATGAATATACAGGAGGGAAAAAAATCATGAGGAGCAAAAAAAATCATTAGGAGAAAAAAAAATCATTTTAATTATGTTATACTAGATGTTGACATGTACAATCCATGTGGAAGGATGAAATAAATTTTACTTTTAGAAATATAGTTTTCCAAAGCGGCGAAGTAAGAAAAAGAGAGGCAGGGATTTTGGGAGGTCATCTAGCAACCATTTTAAGAAAATATGTATTAGATTTCAGAGATGGGACTCAGGTAAGAGAATAGATAGTGTTGTAACTCTAAGAAACAGATTGCGTTAAAATTTTAAAAAAGATCAAGTTTCCCTTCTCATATGATCATCACATGAGGAAAACACAGATGTCCAACCGACAGACGACAGATGCTCCAGAGTTCCCATTATCTATTGTAAAAAATGATTAATGTTAAGACTGTAGACTAGAAAATGTTATAAAGATAATATTTATTAAGTTGTTTCATCTTATATACAATTCACAAGTGCATCTTTGATGTTGATGCTAACTTACTAAAACTTGACCAACTCATAACAATGATAATGTTACTCTTGATTTCACATGTAGATAGTCAGAAGTATGTTTAAAAAGGTGGAATGCTACTAAAATTGGAGATTTTAACAAGTTATCATCAGCAAAAAAATGTAAGTCATTGATAATTTCCTGATGTTTACCATCCATATACAGTATTTTTTTTTTTTTTTTTGCAATAATAATATATCTTATCAAAACAGGTTTCCCAATCAGAATTCAAAAGCTAGCTCAAGCAGGAAAACAGCTACAACATTTGACAAAGTTCTAAAGCCACCATCTCTACACAAAGTTTGATAACAAGTTAGCAACTAAAGCCTACTTACAACCGCCCATTACATTTGCATGAGAGCAGCATCAGACATGGTGTTTGAAAAATCTAATTCCCCACGGTCTTAATATCCTAAAGACCAAGAATCAGATATGCATCTTAAGTGTCTAATGCATATTTGACTTGTGAGACATGTTAGTATGACTTTCTTAAGATAGATGGTACTGCAACATAATTTTTGCATGAGCTTATACGGCAACATAATTGACAACATCCTTTGTTTCTGCATGAACCAACAAGACTTTTTTACTTGAGTGTTGATAGACTTACATTAACAGATTTGATAAAGTATTGACATGGGAAGATGATATTATCATGGATTGACAATATGAGTGGCTTGGGATGTTTGAGGATAAAGGGTCAAAAGTAGGATAGACTTCTACACTCTAGGAGTAATTCCACCAATAATTTCAGGACATGAGCTTCCCATAGAAGTCAATGAGATACATGTGATGGGTTTGTCCATTAGAGTTATAATTCTCAAAACAAATAAAAATCAAAGGAAATCATGAAGAAAGAAAAAGAGCAGCTTAGAATCAAGCAGGGTTGAAAAGTGGAATTTCTCAACAGAAAGCAGTTTCAGTTAGATTTTGGGAATATAAATAATAATTGAACTATTGAAGATGATTATTTGCATATATTTAGTTGTATTAATAAGCAAATTTACTATGATATATGAATGTCTAATGTTAAAGTGATATCTCTACCACAATCAAATATGCTAAAATAAGCAAATCTCATCCTGATTGCATGTTCTGGTGTGCTAATGATTGATAAATCATAACCCTGACTGTGTTTTTGTTTATACATTAATGGGACTTACTACGAGTAAGAACCAATAGGTTAGATTACCTACTGGTCCTGAAACATACATGTAGCATACACAGCTTTAGTATTCGACGGCTTGAGGACATTACCACAGTTGTCAGGCACTAGTATCCTAGTTCCACAGAGCTACCAGTAATGATGGTTGATTGAACATAACGCCAACTGCAATCCAACATGCCTATAAACACCAAATGTCACAGAACCCAAGCAGCGTCGGCCTAATCTAAAAGTCCAATAGGGACTACTGACATATAGACTTAACATGCGCCATAATTGTTGCATTGAACTACATGTGCATAATGACTTACAAACACAATATCACAGACGATAAGATCAAGGAATGGTTTTGCCATTACTACAGAGGGAAAGATTAAGCACCCAGAAAGGAAGGAGGATCATATAAGCGAAGGGCCTCAGACTAGCAGAATAAACAGACAACACATATTGAATAATAAGACAATAATGTTACATGCTTACCAGTTGTTTGCCTCTACTCTGGCGATTAAAGGCAGATTCAAAAACATGCCTCGCCACAACTGATGGATTTGTAAGTAACAGAGCTGCTCCTTGATTTGCTAGCAACATCAAAAATGGATATAAGAACACCTTCAAAAGCAATACAAGCAAAATTTCTTGGAAACTTGATTCAAAGAAGATAATGATTAAAACATATAAAGGCATAACCTAGAAAAATTAGGCATGTTTAAGACCACAAGGTACAACAAAGACATTAGGCATGTTGGACGATGAGCATGACAATTGTTAATATAAACCTCAAGAAGATATTCTAGAAAAAAGACATTATTCATATTGAGCCAATACAGTTACCACTTACTATGATGACCACAACAGCTCAAAGACAAATCATCCTATAAACTAAGGCCAAATATTCAAGATAGCCACCAAGATATCTTTCTAAAATTCAGCCTCCTTCAAGTGAATATCTGTCTCATTGACATACATGCATCAGACATTAACTCCCACTAGAATTAGAACAACATATAACCTGAGAATAACAAAGTGCAGAAACTTCTCGATGGAAACATAAAGAGTACATATTTGGTAAGGGATAACAATTGCAAAACTTGTAGGCATGCAAGGACAGAACAATTAGCAACCTAATGCTGTCAGTTCATACAAGAATTTACAGGTGGAAGAATCAAAGCTTACACAACCAAGGACTCATAAGAAACTCAGTGCAAATGTGTTACAAGAAGGGCCAGGAGCTTAAGTGGGAACTGGGAAGCAATGACCAGATGAGGTTGAAGGGTAGAAATCAAGATAACGAAGACAGTGCCTGATGGAACAGGAAGCTTAGGAAGGAATTCTAGAAAACACAAATATTATACTGCATGGAGATAACTCTAGAGAACACAAATATTATACTGCTAATAGTTGTAATCACACACACACACAAAAAAAAGCATAAATCACTATGTTGGCATACTTGCTCCGATTAGACCCAAAGCTTCTAACGCACTCTCACATTCATCTGTATTCTGACCTCCTAGCAGCTTTAATTCTCCATCAATGGCCAAGAGAAGGGCTGTAATGCCTGAAACCAAGTTCAGACGCAAGATAAGTTCTGTAAATTTATCAGCTCTTACTATTTATAGACAACAATGAAGATGAAACCTTAAACTTGATTGTAACCTGCAGATGATATATTAATGAACATGATTAAATAGATATAATAAATTATATAGAATTGAAAGCACAAGCAAAACTAACATGCTCTAGCATAACAAAGAGCTAGCAACTTGGCATGACCTACAACAAAACAGGAATTAAAAGCAACATTGAATAAGCATTGCAATAGACATATTAGATATGGAGTGATCGCTGTTTAAATCAGAAAGAAGGTGCAAGAAGAAGATTCAAGAGTCATTCACGAACAATCACTAGCAGGAGCCTTTCCTTCCCTGTTCATTATAACTCAAACCTTTCAAATGACTAGGGGAGAGCCACCAACGTTGACACCACAATCATACATTGTCATCCGTAGCTGTCAGGATAGGCATTCAAGATGTAAGGGAAGATGAACCCAACAAAGACATTTATGAACAATATAGGGTAGTTAATCACAATGGACAGACTAAGCAACATACACACAGACACCAAACTCTGCAAAGAATAGCCACATGTATTCCCAACATTAGAAGGACCATGTAGCATCCAAAACAACTCAGGTCATTCAAGTCATCCATTCAAATACCAGTCTATATAACTCATGTTACGCATCATATATCAATGGAGAAAATAAAAGCACAGTAAATCATATGCCACATACAACTCATAACATAGAGAAATTTTAAGGGATAATGATCATTTGGAATTTAAAGGATGGTCCTTACTTGATTCATCAATAGTTGTATAAGCATCAGCTGAAGAAAGAAGCCTCCCACTGATCAAAACTGCCCTAGATCGTAAAATGGAATCTACTGAAAAGTTGCTGAAAAGAAGATCAATATTTAGAAGAGAAGTACTGTCCAATAAATTGTGAGATGAAAACAGGACTGTACATAATAGGTACCTGATTATATCAGTCAAGAGCTGGAGCAAGGTTGTCTTCAGTACAAAACTGGAACTGTAGGGAGAGGAAACCAACTATGCAAAAAAGAAATCATTTAAGAGTAACTAAATTTTGATTTACAAAGAAATTCAGACAACTTCAAATCCTGCTGTTCAAGTTGAATATGGAATGTTAAGTAGCAAGTGAAAAATTTAAGACACACAAAACTTGGTGACAATCAGTTGTCCAACCAATGAGGTACCTTCTTTACTTCTAAGAAGTGCCTATAATTTTTAAACTATTCCCGGTAGCAATAAAAATTTCTAACATGTACACTCATGCAGCTCAGATAATGATCATCAACTATGGAAAACTAGATTTAGAGCGAAACTAAGAAAGAAATTGATTAAAAAATTTAAGATCAATGGGCCAATAATTCAGCTTCCCTCAAGAAGAGAACAAGATAAAATGTACATGTTGTTTTTACCTCGTATAAAAGCTCCATAGCACTCAGGGTGGTCAGCATATCATGTTTGTTATTGATTTCTATCTCAAATAAGTTCAGCAGGTTTGAGTTATAAACTGCTGTTGCAACAGAGCTAGAAAGAGAGAAAAGTTTTGCGATGAGAGCTAAAATCCGAATTCGTGCCTGTAACATTCATTCACATATATTCAGAAGAAATATTTAAGCATGAAAACAATACATTGTAGAATATGTCTTGCATAAATTTCTAAAAATATTGCAACTATTTGAAGGAAATTCAAAGCATAAGGAATCAAAACTTGGAAAAGAATGAGTAACTTGTAAGGAAACGATCAGACAACATCATTTTCATTATGGTATGCTCCCTATGATATGAATAAAGGGCAAAACATTCAGCACAATAACATAAATGGATGTTGGATAAGTTGAGGAAAAAAAAAAAGAGTAATTGTTGCAAGGATTTACGTATTACTATTCATAGGTCATGCTCAATACAGCTGGAGAAGATGTGTCAGCCCAAGCATCTTAATTGCTAAAATGTTCCTAGATGTTCTTGATAGACACATTTAGGACCAGTGTGTTTGAGTCAATTGGCTTGAAATTCTTCGAGTTCCAACGTTTTTGTTCTGACAATTTTTGTAAGAACAGGTCATGCAGAGAAAAGTAATGCAGCCACCAGAGAATGCTACTTTTTTTTTTTTTTTTTTTTGTCTAGAATGTCAGTATGTTGCTGTTCCTTCAGTTTATTTATATATCCTATTATCCATCAGCATGCAGATATAATGTTTATAATTCATGCTAAAATAGTCTGAAATGCATAATCATAAGCAGAGAATATTCATCAACATACAATGTGATTACAATATTAGAATGCTGAATACCTATATTGATCATCCATATACAAGACAATGAGAACTTTCATAATACTTTAAAAGATTAATCACTAGTAAGGTGGAGAATTTCCTCCATGTGCCTTTTCAGATGGAAAAAAGAATATGTGATTATAAGATAAAATGTTTAATAAAGACTATTATAAGATACGGTGTTTCATAAAGAAAAGATTATTCTATCTAATATAACTGTATTTATAACATCTTTATCGCCTTTTAGCCTCGGTTAGTGAAAAATAGTTCCACATGATCAAACTGAAATTGGAATCTCCAAGAAGCAGAAACAATCAAATATTAGACAAAGAAGCCTTGACCAAGTATACAGCTGAAACTATAAAAGAGAATTTGCAACCTACCAGCGAAGAGGACTGAGCTGCTACATTTTTGAGTTGCACTGATTCCACACTATGAGCTGGAAAGATGATACTCTAAACATAAAACATCAACCCAAAGAGAAAAGGGGGAATTAGCCGGCAGCAAATAGGTGGTAAAGCTTTTATTACAATCCCCAGAATGGTCAGCTTCAGTTGCAGAAAGTCCTTACAATTCCCTCAGGAACTTGAGCAATATTTGTGATAGCATCCAGCGAAGCGTTTGAAGTTTGTTCATTCCTGTGTAAATAGTATGCATATTAACAAGAGTTTGAGAGAATACTAGTATGGAGACACTTGACAAAAGACACATCAAAACTCAAAAGATAAGCTTAAGACTCTCTCTCTCTCTCTCTCTCTCTCTCTCTCTCTAGAAGGGTAGGCAATTGTCATAGCCCTCCATCCAATACTGCTACACCCCCTAACTCTGGTGAAAGTGGGATAAGCTTTACCAGCTTAATGAGCTGGCACCTTCATGAGTGTTATAGAGACAAAAATAAAAGTGTAAATGAACTAACCATGCAGACAAAAAAGAAGCTACAAGAGCAATTAACACCATACCAGTGACATTTTATTTTTGTTTTTCTTTAGACACTACCAGCTCCCTATCAAAAGCTAGATGAGATAAATGAAGAACCTCTTTGTAACATATGAACCAAAGCCTTTTTGGGAGGTCAAAACATGTCTAATTTGATCCTACATTGCCTGTGTTGGGACCAATTTATGCAAGCTGATTTTTCATTTGTAAGAGGATACTTACGAAAGAGAATACAAAATACTCTAGTTTTGAGTATACACCATACCAAGGACTCTAATACTTGCACAAACAAGCATGGTAATAAGAATGCACCAGCATGGATCAGAAACTGCATAGGCTGTATGACTAATAACGGAGCAACCTTAATTTGTCGCATAACAATATGGTGATTTGGAGAAACAATAAATAATGGCTAGCCGAATACAGAAATCAAGTATAAATCCTGCAACAAGGATGCAGTCAGTAAAGCTCATAAATGATTTCACAAGCTACTATCCTAGGGTGAATATACATAGCTCACTCATTTGAAAGGTTCGTATCAAGCCAAACACACACACACACATTATATATATATAGATAGACATAGAGAGACAGTCACATACTTGAAGTTGCTTATTGTTTCTTAAGAGAGATTGGCTGCAAGTGAGAAAGTTTGACCTCCATTTAAAAGTAGGATAAAGATTGGCAAGCTAGTTTATTTAACATTTTCTTTTTGGGGAATAAGTTCTGGAGAGTTGTTCATAAACATTGGAGGCACAGTTATAATGCAATGTAGACCTATTTCCGTACTCTGTCATATTATATACCTTACTGTGTCCTTAACAACATAAATTAACAAATGAATCTATTAAACTTTCGAATTTTTAAATACACATCAATTACATGCTATGCTACAACAGACAAATAAATGTAGAGTCAACCACTTGATCCAATTGCACAGTCTGTAAAATTTGCTTTTCTTGAAGATTTTATTAAGATCTTAGTTTCCGCATTGAGATGACAATATGGTGTGCCACCTGGTTGACATTTCTCTGAAACAAAATGCAAATTCAACCTGGGTATATAGGACAAAAATAGATGACTTGTACATTCATAATGACTTAAAAAAACTCTAAAGCGATACATTACTATGTAAATTAAAAAAATAATAATAATAATAATAAGAGGACTCCATTGTATCTTTCTGCATCTTCGAAAAGTCATCAACACAATTGACTATCTTTTCATGTGGTTGGTGCTAACTGATGCCGAACAGGGTGCAATCAACAAATACTATGACCAACTAGACCATGCAAGGCATCGAAGGAGCCAGCGAATTCGTAAGCAAATATTGCATCAGAGATAGTTTTCCATTAGAGGCAATAGCAAATTTTAGCCAGATTTCCATATTTAGAATAGAATAATTCTAGTATGTTTTCTTATTGTCAAGTCCAATTTCGAGTATGATTTTGTATCCGATTTAGTGCCCAAATTGGGGTTGGGGTTTATGTCCTATAAATATGCACATAATATATTGCAAGGTGTGGCCTTTGAGATATTAATAAAATTCTTTTCAAAAGAACTTCTTTCACCAAGCGAAGGATTCTTCAATCTAGTTTTCTTCTGTTTGCATGTTGATCTTCAAAGCATCAAAGCATAACCTCATCAATCAAATTGCCTCTTCTTCCTTTTCCCCCTACATCACCAATGCTTCACATAGAATCAGAACTTACCTAACCCCATGACATAATATGTTCAACCACATTCATAAGAGCACTCAAATATGCTGCTTAAAGAGAAAAAAACACAATTGGAAGAAATGGTAACATGACATGCACATTCTGGTGCAGTTCCCTCCATTCCCCTCTCACACCTCTTTCATCTTTTCCTCTTGGTACTTCAAACCTTAGGAAGCAATGGTATTTTGAAATTTGGGTACCATATTATTGGTATTTTGGTACTTGCAAGTAATTCTACCAAGAAATTAGCTTAGGAAGCAATGGTTGCTGATGACAAAGCATGTAATGATTCACTGCAAGCCCAAAGTTATATTAACCTAAGGAAGTACACCAAATTTGAGATGGCCATAGCACACAGATGCAAATACAACCAGCATAACCTCCATTCTCACCAAGGTTTTAAATCTCATGGGACAGGGCCATCCCGATTTTTCCATGGAACGGGATGCGCTGCCGTCTCGTCCCATCCCATCCCAACACTTTGGACAGAAGATATCCCAAGACATCCCGATCGAGACACTAGGATGCTAGCAGGACAGTCCTGCCCTAACACATAGATGGTACCCCAACCTGATGTCCCATGGGACGTCCCACTAAGACCTAAATCCTTAATTCTCACACAATAACATGTGAAAGAAAAGGAACACCATGAATGCATTGACTATAAATGCAATTCCAACTTCACATCATGTTTTTTTAATACATTTTAAAAGCACATGCATCTTGAGATAGTGTAGTTTCTGCATGCAAAGGCTGACAGAAATCTATATTTCCATGTACAATTGCTAAGAATAAGTTTCATCCCAGCATTCAGTTCATCTTAATTAACAAAATGTGATACCAAAAAAAAGTTTATTCCTTTTTTAGCAAATATAATTCAGATTTTAAAAAAGAAACATTGGGGGTGTACAAGAAAAACAGAGTTAGGAAAAAGCCTAAGCATGCATCAATAAAAAAAAAAAAAAATCCATTTATACGCATGGACAAGTTTCAACGTATATGACCAAATACCTAGTATTCTTATGTTCAAGCCAAGGCCAAACTAGTACACTGTGATAACAGGATTCGATGAACAAATTTCAACATGGAAAGAAATACTTAATAAAAAAACATGAAAAGAAATATCCACTTATATGCATAGGGAAGCTTCAAGGTATATGACCAAAAGCATTCTTATGTTCAAACCAAGGCCAAATTACTAGTCAGTGATCACAGGATTTTGTGGACAAAATTCAACATGGAAAGAAATACTTGCTCAAAAAAACATGAAAGAAATAGTAATGCAAACAAGAAAAAAAAGGGTGAAATAGGAACAGGATAGAGAGGTCACGTACCCTTCAAGTAAGCAGTTAATCAAAAGTGGATAAATGCTATACCCAACAATAATCTGGACAGCAGCTACACTATCTTCAGTGTTCTGCAAAATATAAGATACCTGGCAAATATACAAAGATGGCATAAGTATTTCAAACTAGACTTGGTTCTGCATATGGAGAGATGTGGCTTTTGGCTTATTAACAGTTAGAAAATTCACAAATTAATGAGCAACATGCCAATAAAAGTCTTACCACTGCATTGATTCTAGAATTTTGTCATTCTCAGACCATTTTGTACATCACAAAATTCAGAAAATGCTAAATCTGAAAATTAAGATTCTTTAAAATGTTATCATGTTTGTGACTAAAATACATTGTCAGCATCCTATAATGCACCAGTAGATTTCCAGGAATTCTGCATGTCATATATTAGTAATGCACAAAATGGTCATCAAATTGAATTGAAACCTTAAACCAATATTTTAGTCAATCATGTCTCCCTCCCGCTAAATTTACATGGAAAGAAATCATGCAAGTCTCTTGCTTGTACAACACATCAAGGAACCAATACTGGGGAAAAACCAAAACACACAAAAAGGATCCTGTCACGGCACACAAGTAAGCAAACTGTTTACTAACAGATATTTCTTACTCCATCAAGGCAATTCTCAAGTTGGTCCACCAAACAAAATGGATTTAATAGCAATTGTCACATGCATTATTACAATGCCACCTCTACATTCTGTCTGATTATCCTGCATAATTTGAACAGACTTCTTTATAAAAACGGTAGCAAGGTGCCTCTCAAGACATGTAAAAAAGAGAAAGATGGTAAGATGGTAAACACAAACAGCTAAAGCCACCATCAAATCTCAAAAAAGAAGACCCTTTGTGATGAAAGTACCAGGATATAGTGGCAGTTGAAACAACTAGAGAAACGAAAGAAGCATAAGCCCACAACAAGGACTATTCAAAGTAAGCCAGCAAAACAAATGGCACGCATGACGAGGTATTAAGCATCTTTCACAGGAAAGATGCTTCTGAAATTTCTGTGAGAAACTTTCTTGTTACTTTCTAGCCATTCAGACTAGCAACAAGTCCTAGAAGTCCTTTCGCACATTGTCCTGAAAATATTGGTTAGATTTTCTATTACAGAATATCTGAAAAATGTGGTGGTGACAGGTAATATAAGAAGAATTTGCAAGAATGAATCTTGTTCCACTAAGATAGTATACTCAAAAATGCCACAAAATTGATCTCCACTATCTTTGAAACAAGATAAAAAAAAATTTTCATAGCATGCCCTTTTCCTTCATACTCTCAATTCTCAAAAGTTAAAGGCTTAATTTTGCACATGAGCCTAAGGAACATCCAGATCTTAGAAAGCTTATGTCTCTTTCAAATTCCTAGGCAAGCAATCTCCCCAACAAAGGCAGATTGGCAAGAAGAAAAAAACATAACCCAACGAAAATTTCTTGACATGAGGGATTGCATATACTTGCATCAATTTATCAAATGTTATAATCCGGTTAATCTATGCAGGCAATTGTGTTCAGCTATTTCCAGCCACAACATCAAATACAAGATTTCCAAAATTGCTGCATAAAACTGCAACATAGGCAAATATTACTATTTCTTTAGGAATTGAGAGAAGTAGCTACATATTGCAAGTGAAATCCAATGGTTTGGAAGTTGAGGAAGCTAAATCAATATGAAATAGGAAAAAGCATATCCTATATTTTGCAGAAATTTCACTTGGTGGACACATACAGCTTTACAAGCCAGGCATCTGACAGTTTGAGAGTTTGCCTGCAATCCAGCTTGTATAAAAGGCTGCAGAAAACGTCAAAAGCAGAAATTAGCATTGAGAACAAACTGGAACTTTAAATTTCAAATATGTACAACGTAAGATCAAGTTAGAATTTTGAATTCTTGTTCAGCTTCTGCAAAACGTATGCAAGTTTACTTTATTTTTATTATATTTTGAAGAAACTAATCAAGTTCGAGCACAGCCAGCAAGATTTTAGATTTTTATAATCTTACCATGTTCATTAGATTTTTAGCCTATGGAGATGGATATTTATTCCCTATAATTCTGTTAGGCATGACTCATTTTCTTGATCAAATAAAATAGTCCGCAATTTCTATCTGTGCAACAATAATGATGCAACCAACCGAAACTGCCACAGAAAGGTTGAAATTGTTCGATTATGTTATCCACGTGAGTCCAATTATGAGTCCTTGGTAAGTTTTTTGGCCTCTTATTTTAAGCAAGAAAGATCAGCAAGAGATGGATTCAATGACTATCAAATTAGAAAGATTACTAATTGTATAAATGTGAGGATTTATGTGAGCCTCAAGTCCTTTTTTTTTTCTTTTTTCAGGAAAAGCTTTAGGTTCTCAATAAATTTTTTATTTATTTATTTATTTATGTTGCAACATAGTAACTCGCAAATTATGGAGTAAATAAGCAGTCTACAGACAATTTTGCTTCTGATCTTTTAGGACACTAAACTATATCACTTATTCTACATCTTGTGGAAATTTTTAAGTATGAAACAGTTAGGTGGTGATGTTGTCATCCCATCTATATGTATGAAATTGGATATAATCCACTTTGCTATAGTCCCAGTTTTAAGATAGCAATATGTACAAATTTAAAATGTTTGGGATGAATATGTACTGATACTCTCAAGTAGTATTCCACCATGAATAATATTTAAGGTTTCTGAATTAAATTAAAAGAGGGAAGAAAAAGAAATAACAGACTTCTTTAAGAATTCAGAGAGATCCAATGACAAAAAGTTTGCAGTTTTAAGTACAAAAGTGAGCATAAATTTACAAGATTGGGATTTGAACCAGATCAAGATCCAACAATACAAAATCATTGAGATAAAAGCCTATGTACAAAAGCTTTCACCTATACCATCCAATGCACCTTAAAAATTTCCCCAGCAATCACAAAAGCTATGAAAGGCTAATGCATAAGAACTATTTAAAAACAATATGATGCATACAGCATAATTTGTGAGAAGAGAGGCTCCATATTTTGTTTTGAATATTCTCTCTAAGCAGGCAACTATAGTATCCTCTAACCCAGGTACATCGGCCTTGGTCTGCAACACACTGGAGATAAAAAAAAGATGATTACAAGCAAAATGCTTATATCCATGTTATCTTTCATTAAAAAATCACATATGAATGAAACACTCAAATTGGCATCAGCTGATATGCAGCCAGTCTAAGTGTGATACATGTATTCATTGCACCTTTGTATGAAAATCCAGTCACAAGGACAGATTATAATTGCACTTCAGTAAAAGGTCACAAAAGGCCATTAAATATAGAATTTTGCAGGTCAGTGGATACTGAAAAAGATATGCAAGAAGAAAAATCATTTGGAAGAAAGTTTGCAATATCGTACCACATACAAACTCACTCAAGTGAAAATCAGTTGATTATTAAATAGCCCAGGGATAAGACAATAAAGCTAGATTTTTGAAACAAACAATAAATTCAATCTATGCTATTAACACTAATTGCCCATACAAATGTCAACCTCCTACAATAACTTGAATGATGCATGAATTTGTGAGTTTATTTGGGTCCCATAAAGCCCAGGAATTGAACTAGTTGTAATAGTGTGTATGACACAAAATCTCTTTTTTGATGAAAGCAGCAACCAAATCATTAAAAAAAACACTTGTAAATGAATTTAGGTCCTTTTGTACACAAAACCAACAAACCTAGTAATAAAGCTGAAATTTATGAAAGCTGTATTAAACTTTAGTTTCCCATCAATGATTAACAGAAACCCGACATTGGAATCTGTAGCTACCATGATTCCTTTGTATTTATTAATATCGAGACTTCATATAGATACCTGCAGTTATGGGCAAACGGGAACATGCAAGAAAGAAAAGGAGAAAGTGGTAGGTGTTACTACCATGTTAAGCACAGGTGCCAGGCATTCCACAGTTAAATATCCAAAAAAGTGAAGACTCACACAATACAAATATACAAATATATCAAGAATAGACGATATAACAAAATTTAAAAGAAATATAAAGAACTTTTGAATACTAGATTAATTTGATTAATAAATGGTACACTTCATTAAAAAGCTAATGCCTATGAGGCAACATTAATCAGGAAGAAGTGACATTGCACCACAATAATCTAAGCACTTGAAGCTAATATTGTTTAGCAATTCAGTTTATTGGGTATTAAAAAGCCAGCACTTGTGATACGGCATCCTTAAGCCGAACACTCGCAGAAAGCTGGAGTGCAACACTTTGCATCTAACACAAGCAGAACTTTGATATTTATCTTGAAGTGTCATTTGGTATGATATATCCCACTGTCTGAAAGCATCACACTGCAGAATTCCTTAGTATAATCTACAAATAACAGAGAAGATAGGACTTGTCCTTATCCAGTTGCTCATAAATCATGAATCATCAGTTTTTCATTGGAAAATATGAGGGGCGAACGCTTGAGTCTTGCAGCAGATGAAGTATAAGACCAATCAGTTTGGTATAAGTCTGGAGAATGCACTTACAACAAGTTAAAGCTTGAAGCAGCATGAAACTCATAAACTCTTAATTGATTCAGAAAAACAAAAGAAGGTTTGTAACATTGATTATTTATCGTAAAGACAACCCCTAATTATCCATTGTATTTCTCAAGTAAAATACAAACAACACAAAAAAGATTCCATGAAATACCACAAAATTCTCTGTCTCAATAAATGTAGCATGAGGTTCAGCATTGCTAAAAGTTCCTTATGGCAGTGAAAATTGCATGGTTTTAGAAGCTAGTAGAAACAATCTTTGAGCATGAGAATCAAAAATATGAATAACTACAATCATGAAAACTATGATAATGACAGACGATAAAAACCTTTGTCTCAATAAGGTTCCCAAAGTTTTAATCAAGGTAATGCATCCGATGAAGTTTATGCTCAAAAGAAATTATAAACAGTTATGCAGAGTGTTATTCAAATCAATGGCACAATGTACATTTGTTCATGATTTAATTGTTGCACAGTCAAAGAATGTTCCATGCATTTGACATGTATTAAAAAATATCCAATCACCCTTTTATTGACACAAGAATGTATTCATACAAATATATTATGTCAAGATCATCACTATAGAATAGTAGGTTATTCCACATCTGCTGTTAAGGAAGAAGAACAACAACAAGAACAAGAAGAAGAAATTTATTACTACAAGTTGTGTGTCTGTGTGTGTGT
Source organism: Elaeis guineensis (assembly GCF_000442705.2). NCBI lineage: Eukaryota > Viridiplantae > Streptophyta > Magnoliopsida > Arecales > Arecaceae > Elaeis > Elaeis guineensis. Next base: position 113,711,359 of record NC_025994.2, read on the forward strand.
CTGTGTGCATATATTTTAATGTTATGATGGTGGATGTAGCCCTTTCTACAAATTTAAGACAGACAATTTCAAACTCCAAATAGTTTGCACTTTTCTTATGGCCAAAGTAATGTAGGTTATAATGGATGAAATTTCTACTCTTCCATGGACTGAATATCTCCTGCCCCAGTTACAGAAATAGAGCAGTTCAAAAAACTGATGGGAAAGAGGCACTGACAAGAGGATTGCATTCATTAAGTTGTTATTGTACCTGATGCAAAATCTACAGGAGCTAGTTTACAATGCTGTAAAGTGAACCCTACACCAGATCTTAGATGATCGTCCGAGAAGGCTTGTTGCTAATGTAGGAGAAGCTGCACATCAACAATAACGGCTTATTTAAATATTTCAGTGAGTCTCAATTGTCCAGTATCTCCTTCATAGGGAAGTGCCTGAAGCTTGGTGATCCAGGCCAACACCAAAGTCATAATCTCTTGTTGGCGCGCGCGCGTGTGCGCGTGTGCGTGCGTGCGTGCGTGCGCGTGCGAGAGAGAGAGAAAGAGAGAGATTTGTTCAAGCAGGGAAAAAAAAACACTAAGGAAGAACAAGGGAAAACAAAAATAAAGCATAGGGTAAAGGGCGAATTAGAATGACTGCAGTCAGAAAACCCTACTGACAATATTCCAGAAACATGTAACCCTAGTTAAGATTAGCCATAAAAGCGAATCAGGTCATTAGGTTTTATACACTCGATTTCCGGATTGGTTTTCTTTCACTTGAACAGATCAAAAGAACCCTCACTTCTTCGTCAAATTAAAGATACTCAACCGAACCAAGAAAACTCGATGATTACAAGAGAAAAGATCTACCCAAAGAGGACGGTTAAGGGATAACGATCGAGGAATTGCTTTGCCGAAGCATCGTTCTGAAAGCCTGTACGATATGAGGAAGAGAACATTTGTAAATAGGGATTGGATGAGAAGTGAGGAGAAGAGAGAGTCTAGGAGGATTACGATACCAGGATATGAGGCGAAATCGGAAGCGGCTTCGAGCAACGAAGCTAGCTCCGGCAGTGGGGCTCCCTCGTCCTCCATTGCTGCTGCCATCGAAGAAAGGGAAACAAGAAGAAAGGGGCGAGCGAGGGCGTTCTTGGACTAGGTGGGTTCCTTGGGAACTTAATTTATAATAATCGACGCGAGGGCGGGACTAAGAAGCCACGTGGCGATGGAATAGGCCGAAGTCGCGTGGGCTGCCGTTCGGGATCGACGGTTTTCCACGTAAAGGAAAAATTATATCCCAGACCCGGTCTACGACATTAGCTGATCCGAAAAATATATGTGATACCACGTCAAACCTATAACAAATCAATAAAAATTTTTAAGAGATATATGATTGGGACAATTGAGACCTAAAATAAGAATCGAAATAGATGACTTCTGTTGCTGTTTAAATCGATTGAGACTGAAAGACGGATGTTTGAAGTTGAAAATTAGACGTCTGATCCTAGTGCAGGGATACTGATACTTGAGCAACCTGCAAAATAAATCCCAAATAAGAGATTGTGGCTCCGACGAGGACCCTCCGATACTCAAATCAGAAAAACAGAGAACAAAAGAGCAGCAACTGGCTCTTTGAGAGTGATTTGATTTGACTTACTTGGATCTTCAAGACTCTGATTATTTATATAGAAGGATATCGGACAGCTGATTGTATAGCTATGTGATCGTGCCATCCGTAGATTATCGGGCTATTGAAATTGTCATAGTGGGTGAGATAATTCAGTCTTTGATTGCTCCCACGAGATCAGAGGAGACTATTACGCTGGATAATTATCTGTTCAGGATGGACAGCTGTCGCACATAATGAACAGATAAGTCAGCTGAGGCAACTAATGCACAGATCGGACTTCGCGAATGCCTCGGCTCAATAGGAAGACTGACTCCTCAGCTCATACGACAATCAGCGATCGTGTTGACGATCCGAGAGTCTGAAATGCCTTGCAATGCGTGTCAATTCGAGGTGCTCACGGTATCCCCCGTAACACTACCCCTCTACTCCCGAGTCTAAGAATCAAGTGAAGAGAGTACTCCAAAAATGCCTCGGACCCGATGCTGAGTGTTTCTACCTTTATGCCTGTCTTCCATATTTAAGGCTCGTGATGTCAGCTTGATACAGCCGATGCGGACAGACATAATTGCTGGGACCACTCAGACGATGGTCCTCTCGAGGCTTTAATTATTTTGCAGCGGCTTTTTATTTTCTTTCTCCTTTAAATTTGCGCTTTTGAAGAACAAGTATCCATAGATTTTCTTGTGTTGATTTCTCGTCACTTCCCTAAGTAGGATGGATCCACAGCACGTAAAGAGGCTAAAGCAAATTCTGGCTCGAAGGAGATAGGTTGTGGTTTCGATTGCTAAAGCGGAATCATGGTCGATTGCTAAAGCGGAATCATGATCAAGGAAGAAGATCATGCCGTTCCTGTCGTCGAGCCTACATCCCCATCATCAAATACTGTGGTGCAGGATTTGCTAGAAAAAGTTTCGATCGATGGGGCACCATCGGAGACAATATTGGAGACGAGCGTCGTGGGACGCTTCAAAAAGGATCTGGCTAAGATATCGCGGATGGAGAAGGCGGTTGATAATCCGAAGAATGATTTGATGATGGCGACAGAAACTGAAAAGTCTCTGGAGACAGCGACTCCTGCTTGTCACCTTCTCGAATCCACTTCTCCTGCGAATCCTTCAGATCCGATACTTCGTGCTCCATCCGCAAGAGAAAAACTTCAATCCGTGGTGGAGTACCTGAAGAATCTCCTAGTGCCAGCCGAGAGGCTATTCCTCGATGACCAAAAGGAAGAGAAGCAATTTGCCGATGCTTTAAGATCCCTTGCATATGTGGGCCAATATTTGGTGAGTCTTGCGAGTTTCAATCTCGATGTTTCGGTAATGGAGAAGAAAGAAATCAACTTATTGAAGTACCGATCAAAGCAGCTAGAGAGGAACAATGCCAAGCTAGTCAAGAAACTCAGCTTTACTGAGGAGGCTCTCTAGGAGACCCAGAAGTCAATTTTCCATCAAGATGAAGAACAGGGGCAGGCTGAAAGGAAGATCGTAGCCTTTGAGCGGCTGAAATCCAAAGCAGCTGAAATCCAAGGATGATGAGAAGATCAAAGGTCTTGAAGAGCGGATTAAAATCTTCGAGAAACAAAAATCTGAAGCTGAGAGAGACTATCACCGGGCTCGTGATGATTTGGAGCATCTGAGGAGGGCACCTGAAGGGAGAAGAGGCTCTCCTCATCTTGAAACTCACCCTCGAAGGAGCCCAGTAGAGGTCTATCCAAGAGGGCTGGGACTTCCAAGGGGACGAGCCGTGGAGAGAGAGCTTCTCGAGGAGATGGGCATTTTACTTTCAAGGGAGTTCAGACCTCCTCGAAACCATTCTCAAGAATCCAGGAGGCTGGATCGAAGGTGGAGCATCTGAAAAAAAAAAAGCTAAAAGAGAGAAAGATAAATCACAAGCTTTTCTGGGATCAATTTATAGATTAGGAGATTTTACTTAAACGTACTGAAAGCAGGAGAAAGCAGTTGGAGAAAGAAGGGGCTAAGGTTATAGCCCAAGCTTGCAGGGCAGCGTTCTTCGCGGGCTTTGAGAAGTGCAAGTCCGTTGCTCAGATGCACCTTCCTCCTGACTTCATTCAACAGCTTCATACTGATTGTTTGGACGAAGATTTGTAGGTGGTATTATTTGATAACTTATCAAGGTTCACGATGACATCCTACTTTTCAGATGAGACGGACAAGACCGATGCAGTCATCCAGACTGAAGGCATCGTCTATGTCGAGGAATACAATCCTACAGACGATTGTCCTGGCAATCCTCCTGCAGAATGATTTATGCTCTCCTCTTCTTCTTCTTCTTCTTACCTTCTTCATTTTCTTCTCTTGTTCACAAGACACTGTCTGGAGCAATTGTCCTCTCTTTGTAAAGCATGTATCAGCTTTTTTTTTTGTAAAGACTTTAATAAAATAAATTGCTTTGCTTTCATCTTTAAATTTGAATTTATGAATTCTGTATGAATCTTGCTCAACTTGTAAAGAACAACATAGCCTACGCTTTGCTCGACTTGTAGAGATTAGCATAGTCAAATGCTTAGATCGGCACTGTTCATCTCAGTACAAGTGAAATTCTAGGTAGCATAGCTTTAGCATAATTGAGGCATCATAATAACCATCTCAACACTATCCTCCTATTCCTAAGTCTGGGATAACGCTTCAGGTGAAAGAAATACTGTTAAGATGATTACTCTGGCCATATGTTGTTTATCTTTTTGCTCTTCTTCTGAGGAGGCAGAATGTGCTGATGGCAATCTTGTGCCTACGGCATCTAGCACTTCTTATCTTCTCGAGCGACTCGAGCTCTGCTGGGGTGTTGTAAGTTAGCCCCACCTCAGAGTTATCGAGGTCTTCTCGAGAGTCTGACAAGTTAGCCCCCACAAGTAGTGTTGTATGGCTGCGGTGATCTTGTGCCTGTGACGTCTAGCACTTCTCATCTTCGTACGAGAGACATTATGTGCCGACAGCGAGCTTGTATCTGTGACATGCACTCTTGACGGCCTTCTGAGAGTCTGATAAGTTATCTCTCACAAGTGATGTTGTATGCCTGTGGTGATCTTGTATCTACGGTATCCAGTACTTCTCATCTTCGTGCAAAAAGCATTATGTGCCGGCGGCGAGCTTATGCCTGTGGCATGCACTCTCGATGATCTTCTAAGGGTTTGATAAGTTATCCCTCATGAGTGGCGTTATGCACCTACGATAATCTTGTGCCTGTGACATCTAACACTTCTCGTCTTCGTGCGAGAGGCATTATGTGTCGGTGATGAGCTTATACTTATGGCATGCACTCTCGATTGCCTTCTGAGAGTCTGATAAGTTATTCCTCTTGAGTGGCATTGTGTGTCTACGGCGATCTTATGCCTGCGGTATCTAGCACTTCTCATCTTCGTGCGAGAGGTATTATGTGCCGGCGGCAAGTTTGTGCCTGTGGCATACACTCTCGGTACCCTTCTGAAGGTCTGATAAGTTATCTCTCACGAGTGGCGTTGTGTACCTGTGGCATTTAGTACTTCTCGTCTTCATGCAAAAGGCATTATATGTCGGTGGCGAGCTTGTGCCTGTGGCATACACTCTCGATGACCTTCTGAGGGTCTGATAAGTTCCCTCGCGTTAGTTGACCGTCGTTATGGTTCAGGATCTCAAGTAGGAGGAGGAAGCAACTCTTGAACAACTCGGGTGCCCATCATAAACTTGTGGCCCTACAAATTTTATTTCCATAAAAAGCATTATTACATCATTGTTAATATATGCAGAGGTTTGTCGAATTTAAATTGGAGTTTTGTTGAGTTGATTTAGCTTCCTTAACTATAGCCTCCTGACGTTCCAGGGTGAGACTCCACCTCTTCTACTTTTTCGATCGACAAGTTGGGTCCGTCTTTAGGTGATGGGATATCACTTCAGCATTGATGTCAGGCATATTTGCAGTAGTCCAAATGAAAAGATCCATATTCTCCTATAAAATATAAATTAGTCGGTATTTGGTTACCTCACATAGACGTGAGCCGAATTTCACTATCCGGCTCAAATTCTCCTTAGCTAGTTGGGGACGTCCGTCAACCAGGCCTTCTCTAAAATCTATGCCCATCAGGGGCCCCAGATGACCCCCCCAGTAATTATGTGGATTTCTCCTTGGACGGATCGCTCTTTTTCCACCACCTACTCTCCGACCTGATGCTGCTACTGTCGAGCTGGTGCCTGCTACAGTGAGGCAGAGGAAGAGGTTGCTAAGGCATAGGGGGTGGCTGTGGAGCTCTCAGAGCTCGACATTGAGGGGTCGCTCTTCTGACAAAATGATTTAGCCGTCCCTGTCTAATGAGCCTCTCGATCTCGTCGCGAAGTTGATGGCAGTCTTCAGTATCGTGGCCACGGTCACGATGATAAAAGCAATATTTAGTTGGATCCCGATGATGTTCCAGCCTTATTCTCATCAACTGAGGTGCAGGTAACATAGGCTCCACTTATAAAAATACCTCATTTCGAGGAATAGTGAGGGGTGTGTAGCTATCATACTACCCAGACGGTGATAGTCATCAAACTCTTCTTGGGGGACTCCGAGATCGATGACCTCGACCCCCATTATTCTGCCTGGGGGGTGGAGATCAAGAGCACAGGCGGCTTTTCTCTATTCATCTCAGATGGTGCTCCTTGCTAGGTTCTGCCGCGGCTGAATCGACATGAGTATCATCGATAAAGGCCTCTTCCATGCAGGCATACTTCTCCACACGCGCAAGCATATCCAAATGATCTCAAGGATAAATTTTTATTAATAATTTTTTCAAGTCGTTCTTCAGCAGATCATTCATCATTGTGGCCATCGCGGTCGACTGGTCCAAGCTTTGGACCTCCAAAGTCACCAAGTTGAATCTATTCATGAATGAGCGAATCGACTCATCCTCTTTTTACTTGATGATGTAGAGATAGTCAGACTGCTTCTACTATCGTCAGCTACTGATAAAATGATCGACGAAAGATCAACACAGATCTTCAAAAGAATGGATAGATGTCGGTCTCAGACTTGAGTACTACTGTTGAGCAGTCGCATTAAGGATTGGAGAGAATACTCGACAGAAGATAGCATCTAATGCCCCTTGAAGGAGCATTGCTATCTTGAAAGTCTCCATATGATCAACGGGGTCAACGGTCCCATTGTAGACCTCCAACTAAGCTAACTTAAAGAGCAGGAGGAGTGGTTTCTTCACAATCCTCGAGATGAAAGGTGGCTGGCTGTTATATCCTTTGTAGGACAGTATCAAGGAGCTATTATTGTTGAGGACTTTTTCTATTTTTTAACGTAACTACTGGTCGAGCTTCTGAAATCGCCTTTCGAAGTCGACCTTACAGACGGTATCAGCCTCGGAGAGCAGAGGAGATCAACGTCTGGGAGTTAAGTCATGGTCTGATTGTGGGCTTGGAGATCACCGTTGGGCCAGCTGCTGGGCCCTAGGATGACTCTGATGAGTCAGCCTCCTCTCTGAACTTCGAAGAGGCATCGCAGCTCTAGTTGAGGTGGTGGTTGTGGAGCCACAATTGAAGCAAGGTTCTGCAGAGGCACCGCTGTAGAAGGCACAGACGGCACCACCATGGGAATCATGTGACGCACCATCATAGAGGGTGCAGGGATAGCCTAGGGAGGTTGTGGCACCGCTTGAAAGGATGCGAGACAGGTCTGGACCGCTTGAATTACGGTTGTCAGATGTTGAACTTGCTGAGAGAGCTGATCAAATTAGTTAGCCATGACTGGCACCAAAAAGATCGATTGATTCGATGGAGGGACTTCTGGTGCCAGTGGTTGAACTTGATTATCGGTTTGACTGATCGTGTGTCGGAAAGCGACGGCATTGAAAAATCGAAAAGATGTCTATCTTGGAGCTATGAATGCGAATGTAGGCCCTTCCTCTATCTGTTGCTACTTAAATTGATTGAGGTTGAAAGACGGACGCTTGAGGTTAGAAATCATACGTCAGATCCCAGTGCAGGAATGCTGGCACTGAAGCAACCTGCAAAACAAGTCCCAAACCGGAGGTTGTGGCTCCGACGAAGACCTTCCGATGCTCAAGTTAGAAAAATAGAGAACCAAGGAATAGCAACTGATTCTTTGAGAGAGATTTGATTTGACTTACTTAGATCCTCAAGGCTCTGATTGTTTATATAGAAGAATATCGAACAGCTGGTTGTATAGCTGTATGATCGTACAATCTCGAGATTGTCAGATAATTGAAATTGTCATAGTGGGCGAGATAATTCAGCCATTGATTGCTCTCACGAGATTAGAAGAGACTGTTATGCTGAATTATTATCTGTTCGGGATGGACAGCTGTCGTACACAATAAAGAGATAAGTCAACTGAGACAGCTCATGCACAGGTTGGATTTCGCAGATGCCTCAGCTCAGTAGAAAGATTGACTCCTCAGCTCATACGATAATCAGCGATCGTATTGACGACCCGAGAGTCTGAAATACCTTACGATGCAGTGCCGATCCGAGGTACTCACGATATCCCCCGTAACAACTCTCATTCCAACCATTTGGTTGGGAGAGTCCTATTCCGATTTTCATTCTAATGAGGAATGGGAATGGCCCAATTCCTCCGTAACTAAATCCGAACCATCTATAGGGGAGTCAAAATCTCATTCCACTGAAATGAGATAAAATTAAAAAAAAAAATTACCTATCGATGATAGACGTCTCCTGGAAGGCGCCAGTGTCGATCATGAGGTGAGGGACCTAGCCAGTGATGGCAACCATGGGGACAGAGTCGAGGAGGGTGTCAACGAGGTCGAAGACCAGGTTAATGGCATCGGGACAGGAGGTGGCAATGCAGACTCTAGGGTCCTTGGGGTCGACAAGTGCATTGCTGGCGCGAGCGGAGTCCATGAGGCGACGGTAAAGAGCGGTGACAGGGGCGACAATGCATGATGGATTGATAATGGTGCCGCCCTAGGTGATGGTGAGGGGGTCGGTGGGGAAGCCATTCATGTGCTCCCATGGATGGGGGTCGGTGAGGGCCTGGAGGTCTTAGGCTATGGCGTAGATGGGGCTGCTGCCAATGCTATGGATCCAAATGGCATCCATCTTGATGCGGTCTCGAGCAAACTCGACGGTTAGGATTCGTCCATCGATCCGATCGCTGGCCTCGATGATGCAGAGGTCAAAGAGGTCATCGAAGGAGGTGTAGAGGCGGTGGGCGGCGGTGAGACTTGCCATCCCCACCCTGACGATCACTATTCTCGACTTCTTAGCCACCATTATTATTCCTCTGCTCAAGAGCTCGAGGGGATAAGAGGAGATCTTAGAGGGAAGATGAGAGGGGCTAATTGATGAGGGGTGTTGGGTACAAAATATCCACAGCCGAAGTTCTCAGCAGAATCAACTCTGAAAGGACTCCGCCCGGACTCCCACGGGAGTCGGGCTCCGCCTACGACTCCGACCTCAAGCGGGACTCCGCCCGGACTCATACAGGAGCAGGGCTCCGTCGCCAACCTCGACTGCCGGTAAGCTCCGTCCGGACTCCTATGGGAGCCGGACTTCGCGCCTGACTTTAATTACAGGGGACTCCGCCCGGACTCCTACGGGAGCCGGGCTCCGCCCGCGACTTCAACTCCGAGAGGACTCCGCCCGGACTCCCACAGGAGTCGGGCTCCACCTACGACTCCGACCTCAAGCGGGACTCCGCCCGGACTCCTACGGGAGCCGGGCTCCGTCGCCAACCTCGACTGCCGGTAAGCTCCATCCGGACTCCTATGGGAGCCGGACTTCGCGCCTGACTTTAATTGCAGGGGACTCCGCCCGAACTCCTACGGGAGCCGGGCTCCGCCCGCGACTTCAACTCCGAGAGGACTCCGCCCGGACTCCCACGGGAGCCGGGCTCCACCTACGACTCCGACCTCAAGCGGGACTCCGCCCGGACTCCTACGGGAGCCGGGCTCTGTCGCCAACCTCGACTGTCGGTAAGCTCCGTCCGGACTCCTATGGGAGCCGGACTTCGCGCCTGACTTTAATTGCAGGGGACTCCGCCCGGACTCCTACGGGAGTCGGGCTCCGCCCGCGACTTCAACTCCGAGAGGACTCTGCCCGGACTCCCACGGGAGCCGGGCTCCGCCTACGACTCCGACCTCAAGCGGGACTCCGCCAGGACTCCTACGGAAGCCGGGCTCCGTCGCCAACCTCGACTGCCGGTAAGCTCCGTCCGGACTCCTATGGGAGCCGGACTTCGCGCCTGACTTTAATTGCAGGAGACTCCTCCCGGACTCCTACGGGAGCCGGACTCTGCCCGCGACTTCAACTCCGAGAGGACTCCGCCCGGACTCCCACGAGAGCCGGGCTCCGCCTACGACTCCGACCTCAAGCGGGACTCCGCCCGGACTCCTACGGGAACTGGGCTCCGTCGCCAACCTCGACTGCCGGTAAGCTCCGTCCGAACTCCTATGGGAGCCGGACTTCGCGCCTGACTTTAATTGCAGGGGACTCCGCCCGGACTCCTACGGGAGACGGGCTCCGCCCGCGACTTCAACTCCGAGAGGACTCCGCCCGGACTCCCACGGGAGCCGGGCTCCGCCTACGACTCCGACCTCAAGCGGGACTCCGCCCGGACTCCTACGGGAGCCGGGCTCCGTCGCCAACCTCGACTGCCGGTAAGCTCCGTCCGGACTCCTATAGGAGTCGGACTTCGCGCCTGACATTAATTGCAGGGGACTCCGCCCGAACTCCTACGGGAGCCGGGCTCCGCCCGCGACTTCAACTTCGAGAGGACTCCGCCCGAACTCCCACGGGAGCCGGGCTCCGCCCACGACTCCAACCGCAAGGAGGACTCCGTCCGGACTCCTACGGGAGCCGGACTCCGTCATCAGCTCCGACTGCTGTCGAACTTCAGCCGACGGAACTGCACTCCCAGGCAGGCCACAATAACGGCCACGATCTTGCTTCACTTCCTGCGGCGAATTCCGTGCAGCTCCATCACTCCCTGACAGGCCGTAGTAACGGTCACAGCACTGCTCCACTTCCTGCGGCGGATTTCGCGTAGCTCCATCACTCCCTGACAGGCCGCAGTAACGGTGACAGCACTGCTCTACTTCCTACGATGGATCCCGCGCAGCTTCACTACTCCCTGGCAGGCCACAATAACGGCCACGATCTTGCTCCACTTCCTGCGATGGATACCGCGCGATTCTCCCATCCGCTGGCAAATCGCGACAACAGACGCCGCTCCACTCCCCGCGGTAGACTCCACGTGGCACACCCCGGTGATGGCCACGGGTCAACTCCACTACTCTTCGCAACAAACTCCGCCTGACCCTGGGCAGCTCACTGCCAGACGGTTACAGGCGTCGCTATCAATCTGTTGCCCTCTCCGTCTATAAAAGGGAAACCCCAGATACGTTATTCGATAAGCTCTTACTTTTTATCTCAAAACTCTGCTAAATTCTCTGTTCAAGCACTCCATTCTTGTTGAGGCAGAAAACTGACTTGAGCGTCGGAGGGTCTTGCCGGAGCAACCCCACCTCTGGTTTAGACTTCCTTTGCAGGTCCCGACGGCGACCGCGACTCCCTCGACTCTAGCTTCTCCGACGCAAGCAGATTTTTGCACCAACAGGATTGGCGCTAGAGGAAGGGGCTGTGTCTTCGCAGTACTCTTGTTCTTAAAGGAGCGCTCAACGGAGCCACCTCCGATCGTCTCCTCCGGCACCCACTTCCTGTCTCCCCCTTGGGATCCTTACTCGATGTCTCCCCGCAAGGCGTCCACGCGACGGTCTACGGCCTCCGCGGCCAGGTCTCAGGCTCCGGCCTCCCCTCCTGTTTCTCAACCTCCTCCTCCTCCTCCGACGGTGGCGGTCGGTGCGGAGCAATTTGACCTGCTGGCGCAGCAGGTCAGGGGCCTCACTGAAGCTGTGCAAGCTATGCAGCAACAGCAGCCGCAGGCATCGGTACGCCCGGAAAGGGCATCCCCGGAACACCAGAATCCGACGGTGGGGTGGGCCACCTGGGCCAGCCGCCCCGTCCTTCCTGAGAAAATGAACCCGAGGGTGGAGAGCCCTCAATCGGACCACGACTCCACCCCTGGAAGATCCCTGCCCCCATTCTGCCAGAGGACCCTCGAGACTCGAAGTTGAGAGAATTTTCTGGATCGGAGGCTCCAGGAGATGAACCGACGGATCGAAGAACTCCGCCATGCACCCCCCACTTATAGTGAGAATATTTGTACTGACCCTCCCTTCTCTCAAATGATCATGCAGGAACCGATCCCGTCAAACTTCAAGCTTCCCCAGTTCGAAAGCTACGACGGGACTTCGGACTCGGTTGATCATCTGGAAGCCTTCCGGACGATGATGCTGCTTCACGGTGCTCCTGATGCCATCCTATGCCGGGCCTTCCCGTCCATCTTGAAGGAAGCGGCGAGGAACTGGTACTCGGCTTTGAAACCGGGTACCATCTTTTCCTTCGATCAAATGAGCCACCAATTTGTGGCCTATTTTGTTAGCAGCCGGCGCCCCCAGAAGGGTTCGGAGTCTCTCATCAACATCAAGCAGAGAGAAGGGGAGTCCATTCGGGCCTACATCAACCGTTTCAACGTCGCAGTGCTGGAGGTCCGAAACTTGGACCAATCAGTCGTAATGGCCGCCCTGAAGGGTGGCCTTCAGAAGAATGACCTTTTGTTCTCCCTGGAGAAGAAGTACCCCAGAGATTTTGCTGATTTGCTAGCTCGGGCTGAAGGATACGTCCGAGCGGAAGAAGCCTTCAAAATGAAGGATGAAGAGACAGCGAGGGAGCGGCAAGCGGGAGACTCGAGTAGGCCCGCAATTGAAAAAAGGCCAAGGGAAGCCCGGCCGCGTTCTCGATCTCCTCCTGGGCACAAGCGCGCCCATACTCCACCCCGGGTGCGCAGGCAGAGAAGTCCGGATCGTGGGGTTCGGCGGGGTCCCCCACCAGGGAGATTCCGCAACTACGCCCCCCTCAACGCCTCGAAGGTCCAGGTACTGATGGAGGTCAGAGAGCAGCTCCCTAGGCCGGAGAGGATGCGCACACATCCCGGGAAGCGCAACCCCAACAAGTTCTGCCCCTACCACCGCGACCACGGCCACGACACAGAAGAATGCATCCAGCTCTGGGACGAGATCGAGGAGCTCATTCGGCGAGGTCGACTCGACAGGTTCATCCGATGTAGGCCTGAGGGTAGAGGAGATCGACCAAGGGCCCTTCCGCAGCCTGAACCGTCAAGAAGGGAGGAGCAACCCGGGGATCAGCCTCCCATCGGGACCATCGACTCCATCACCGGAGGGCCTCAAGGAGGAGCAGGCCTCCCGCAACCATGGAACTCGAAAAATCTGTAAATGTATCACTTACGATTTCACCTTGAATCTAAATTTCTTTCTACTTAACGTACTCTTCCCCTCTGGCATGGATTTGTCACGACTGGATATGACCCCTCCAAACACCTGAAACAAAGTTATGTTAGGAACCGAGGGAGAACCCCATCCTAACATACCTAAAATGAAAGTCCGACTATCTCGAAATCGAATGGGGGGAGAGGTCTTACAGTGCCCTAATGTGCCCCCACAGCCATGTCAGGAACAGGAGGAGAACCTCGTCCTGACATGAGCAAAGTCAAAGGCCCGGTTCTTTTAGACCGGATGGGGGGAGAGGCCTTACAGCGCCCTAATGTGCCCCCACAGCCATGTCAGGAACAGGAGGAGAACCTCGTCCTGACATGAGCAAAGTCAAAGGCCCGGTTCTTTTAGACCGGATGGGGGGAGAGGCCTTACAGCGCCCTAATGTGCCCCCACAGCTATGTCAGGAACAGGAGGAGGACCTCGTCCTGACATGAGCAAAGTCAAAGGCTCGGTTCTTTTAGACCGGATGGGGAGAGAGGCCTTACAGCGCCCTAATGTGCCCCCACAGCCATGTCAGGAACAGGAGGAGAACCTCATCCTGACATGAGCAAAGTCAAAGATCCGATTCTTTTAGACCGGATAGGGGGAGAGGCCTTACAACGCCCTAACGCGCCCCCACAGCCAAGTCGGGAACGGGAGGAGAACCTCGCCTTGGCTTGAGCAAAGTGGAAGGCCCGGACTCCTACGGGAGCCGGGCTGCATCCACGACGCCAAGGAAGACTCTACCCGAACTCCTACGGGAGCCGGGCTCCATCCACGACGTCAAGGAAGACTCCACCCAGACTCCTACGGGAGCCGGACTCCGTCCACGATACCCAGGAAGACTCCACCCGGACTCCTATGGGAGCCGGGCTCAGTCCACGACGCCAAGGAAGACTCCACCCAGACTCCTACGGGAGCCGGACTCCGTCCACGATGCCAAGGAAGACTCCACCCGGACTATTACGGGAGCCGGACTCTGTCCACGACGCCAAGGAAGACTCCACCCGGACTCCCACGGGAGCCGGACTCCGTCCACGACTTCTGCAGCAAGAGAGATTTCGCCCGGACTCCACCCCGCGACTTCTGCAGCAAGGAAGACTCCGCCCGTCCTGGCAATGACCCTTACATGCCCTCGCGGGAATGGGAGAAAAACCTCGCCCTGACGGGAACGAAATCCGGCCGCCCAACAAGATCGGATGAAGGGAAAAAGCCCCCTAGCGACACCTCCGTGCTCCTATGCAACCCCGCAAAAAGTGAGGGAAGGGTCCTCACTCGAAAAAGAGGAGAAAAATTAAAAAGGAAGGGTGACGAACCACGGTGGAAACAGATGAAGGACGAACCGCCCCAAAGACCTAAAGGACTTCGTCCCAACGGAGACGGGGAGTTCCTACCAAACACCCCCGACTTCTAAAAAGACTCCCGACACAGGTCAGGAAGACAGCGACATCCCCGAAGTAATGCAGAGTTCGGACCGTCAAGCTCGGGCTTGCGGCCACGTACGACGAAGAAGGCGAGCTAACGCATCGACGACTAGGTGCCTCCCAACGACGTCTACATCGGACAAGTCGAACGACAAGAAAAGTTCGACGGATGATAATTTAACACAACGCACGAACGAGCGCATCCTGGAGCGCCCGACGAAGTCGCTGGCTCTCGACCTCCGCCTCTCGATGCCTCTTCCTCAAGACCTTGGATTCTGCCTCCGCGTCCGCGACGGCCCGCTGCTCGTATGCCAGTTGAATCTTCAGTTGTTGCAGCTCGACTGTCTTTTCCCCGATGGCGACTGAAATCCCTTCAACGGTTCCTCTTAGGGACTGGAGCTCATCAGAATCCCGGACGGAAGTAAGCTGAGCCCTGCTGGCCAGCTGCCTCTGGAGACGGGCGACTTCGTCGGTCGCCGCCCTGAGTCTCCCTTTATATTCCTCCACCTGCCTGCGCCAGCTGGCCAGATGCACGTCGTGGCTCACCTCGGCGTCCTGAAGCTGCTGCTGGAGGTCGGAGACCTTCTTCGACCACCCCTGGTCGCCGTCGACCCGGGCCAAGAGCCGGGACGAACCTCCTTCCAGCTGGCCGATCTTCCCCTTCGCGGCTGACAGTTTCACCTTGAGGGCGCTAATCCTGGCGGCCTGAGCCCAAATTCGGTCGCTGGCGCTCTTCTTGCATTCATCAAGCTCCTTCGCGAAAGCCGCCTTCCTCCGGCTATACTCCATGATCCCCTTCACGTGGAGATTTCGAAAGTGGGTGGCCTCCGCGGTGGCTTCAGAATGACCTTTTCTCAATCTGCGAAGCTCGCCTTCCATCTTCTTCGACTTCTTTGTCAAGTGAAAAACTTCCTTCTTCAGCCGCTGGATCGTCGACTTCAGCGGGATCCCCAGGGGCAGGGGAAGTGCTTCTGCAGGACACTGCCATCGGAAGGCAAAAGCGTCAAAGCACGATTCATCGCAGGAAGAAAAACAGAGAAAAGAAGGGGAGGGAGGAGAAGCCATCCGCGACAAAAAATTTCAACTTTATTGATTGGATGATTTTTTGAAGACAAAAAAGAAAAAAAAAAGTTACGATGAAATAAAAATACAAGGCCGGAGATCTCAGACCTCGGGGGCGGGGGTTGGAGAATTCGGCGTCCCCGGCGAGGGGACTGCAATTGCGGTGGCGGCTGGCGAGGGGCCGGTCTCGTCTTCGGACTCCTCGCCTAGGAAGCTGAGATCGAGCTCCGAAAATTTTCTGGCCACCTTCTCTTGGCAGAGCTCAAACCCCTTGATGAACGCCTCCTGACCGAATTGGACATTCAAGTCCCTCATCTCCGCGGAAGCCTTGAATTCCTCTACCGCAAGGACTCTGGCCTCTGAGACCAAGACCGAAATCTGCTCAGCCAAGTTGGCGACCTCGGCCTCCGCCCTTCTCGCCGACTCCTCCAAGGTCTGCCTCTCCTCCTCCCGGGCTTGTTTCTCTCTTTCCAGGGCCTCTTGGAGGGCGGCTACTTCGACCGTCTTCGCTTGAAGGCGAGCAACCTCGGCCCGGCAGCGCTCCTCCACCTGGAGGATGTCCCTCCTCGCACGGTTCACCGCCTCGATATTGGCGAGGAGCTGGTGCCCAATCTGCAAGGGCAGTTAGGGAATCAGAACAAAGGCCGAGTAGCCAGGTAAATAAAGATTTGCTTACCTCAAGGAAGGACCCCAAAGAGTCCCAAGCTCGCTGCTCAGGATCGACGCGGCCGATCCTCTCGACGACGTCGGGCAGAATGCAGCCGTCGATCAACCGTCTGATCAAATCTCTGTCATTGAAGGGATTCTCCGGCCCCTCTTCAGAGCAGAGGGACTCGTCGGTGGCAGTTCGGCGGCTACTCACCCTGCAGGCCACCGATTTCTTCCTCTTCCCCCTCTCGGCCACGGGCGCCTCCGTGGAGCGGACCCCCGAAACAAGGGCCCCAGTCGGCAGACTCCTCGAGGAGGCTCGGGGAGCCGTTGCCTCGGCATCCGAGGGAATGTTAATGCTGGGGCCACCTGGGCAGGTGCGGCCAAGCTCGGCTCCTCCGCCCTGGCCCTCTTCGCTGATCCGGAGGTTGCGAAGCCCTTTCTCTTGTGGGCCCTGAGGCCCCTGGCAAACATCCGCGCTGCTTCGGCGTCCATCCCTTAAAAAAAAAAAAAGAAAAAAAAGAGAGAGAAAAAGAAAGAAGAAAAAGAAGCAAACCAATCAATCAAGAGTCAAAAAAAAAGGGGGGGGGAGAAAGAAAGAGAGAAAGAGAGGAGAAAAAGAAAGAGAAGGAAGAAGAGATAAAAAGGGAAAGAAAAAGGAGAAAGACATGAAAAGAGAAGATAAAGGAAAAGATGAATACTCGCAGGATCCTAGGGGCTCAGGCTGATGTTGAAAAGAAATTGCTCCCTCAGAAGATTGGGAAGGGAAGGAGCGGAATAGGCAAGAAGCTTCCGGGCAGCCTGGAGGTCATCCTCCCCCAGACTAGGAGCTCGGCGAACAGAATCCCTCAGAGAGCCCCAAGGGGGCAGGCCCAGCCTCAGGGTCGGACAGTGGACGAAGAGGTATTTCTCCTTCCAATTGTGGATCGAAGAAGGGGCACCTTTCAGCAACCCCTTCTTACCGAACTGGGGGGAGAAGTACCACCAGTCCTTCACCGAAGGATGGCGCTTGAAAGTATAGAAGTGCCTAAACAGGGAGAGAGACGGTTGGACCTCGACTACGTGGCAAAGGGAGAGAAATCCTATCAAAAACCTAAAAGAATTCGGGGCCACAGAAGCCAAGGAGATGTCTAAGAAGCGGAAGAGGGCAACAACAAAGGAAGGAAGCGGAAGCCGGAGTCCGGCACGGAACGCTTCCTGATACAGACAAAAATGACCGGATGGGGGAGTGCTGGCCCGGTCAGAAGGGTCAGGCAGCTCCAGGTCGTACTCCGGAGGAACTCCATACTGAACCCTTATCAGAAGGAGTTCCTCTGGAGTCAGGGAACATGGAATGGCGCCCGGTGCAAAAATCGGACGGAGCCCAGCCCCAGACGCAGGTTCGTCTACAGAGCAAGGGACCTGGGGGTTTGAGGCGGAAGAACTCCCGGAACTGCAGGGAGCAGAAGAGCCGGACGACATTTCGGGTAGGTTTGAAGGAGAGCTCTAAAGATCCCTAAGAAGACGGACCGGATGAGGGGCGAGAGGTCACAGGAAACTAACTCGGAGGAATACAAAAAATAATGACAGAGAAGAAGTCCCTAAGCGGTGGGAAGAAGGTTGAAGGTGTCGGAACTAACCTAGATCGCTCTGAGGGACCAGAGGGACGAAGACAGGGATGATTTGGAGGGCGCCTACGGCTCGAGAAGATGCCAACTGAAACAGAGCTCTCGAAGGGAAGACAGACACAGATAAAAACTCTGGAACGGAGTAGGGCCCCTAAAGGTGGAAGGACGGATTTAAATAGACCCTGGGATCCGGCGCCATAATGATCGTGAATCCTCCCAGGCCAGCCCACGTCAGACACGTGTCTCACTCCCCCCGGTGGACGGCTAAAAGCGGCTGACGAATCGGCAGGGCCATTATGGCACCGTACCTGGGCCAGTGTACTGGCGGGAATTTCGAAGGGTCCCTTCGTATCGCCCCGATTCGAAAAGACTCCAGCACGCGCACATTTAACGTAAAAATATATGGGGGCGGCCGTGCGCAGGATTCGAGGGGACAACTTCGGCTATATCTCTGTACTTCCTTCATTCGAAATTCAAACTCGAAAGTAGGGGGACTGGTGTTGGGTACAAAATATCCACAGCCGAAATTCTCAGCAGAATCAACTCCGAAAGGACTCCGCCCGGACTCCCACGGGAGCCGGGCTCCGCCTACGACTCCGACCTCAAGCGGGACTCCGCCCGGACTCCTACGGGAGCCGGACTCCGTCGCCAACCTCGACTGCCGGTAAGCTCCGTCCGGACTCCTATGGGAGCCAGACTTCGTGCCTGACTTTAATTGCAGGGGACTTCGCCCGGATTCCTACGGGAGCCGGGCTCCGCCCGCGACTTCAACTCCGAGAGGACTCCGGCCGGACTCCCACGGGAGCCGGGCTCCGCCTACGACTCCGACCTCAAGCGGGACTCCGCCCGGACTCCTACGGGAGCCGGGCTCCGTCGCCAACCTCGACTGCCGGTAAGCTCCGTCCGGACTCCTATGGGAGCCGGACTTCGCGCCTGACTTTAATTGCAGGGGACTCCGCCCGGACTCCTACGGGAGCCGGGCTCCGCTCGCGACTTCAACTCCGAGAGGACTCCGCCCGGACTCCCACGGGAGCCGGGCTCCGCCTACGACTCCGACCTCAAGCGGGACTCCGCCCGGACTCCTATGGGAGCCGGGCTCCGTCGCCAACCTCGACTGCCGGTAAGCTCCGTCCGGACTCCTATGGGAGCCGGACTTCGCGCCTGACTTTAATTGCAGGGGACTCCGCCCGGACTCCTACGGGAGCCGGACTCCGCCCGTGACTTCAACTCCGAGAGGACTCCGCCCGAACTCCCATGGGAGCCGGGCTCCGTCCACGACTCCAACCGCAATGAGGACTCCGCCCAGACTCCTACGGGAGCCGGACTCCGTCATCAGCTCCGACTGCTGCCGAACTTCAGCCGACGGATCTGCACTCCCAGGCAGGCCACAATAACGGCCACGATCCTGCTCCACTTCCTGCGGCGGATTCCACGCAGCTCCATCACTCCCTGACAGGCCGCAGTAACGGTCACAGCACTGCTCCACTTCCTGCGGCGGATTCCGCACAGCTCCATCACTCCCTGACAGGCCGCAATAACGGTCACAGCACTGCTCCACTTCCTACGACGGATCCCGCACAGCTCCACTACTCCCTGGCAGACCACAATAACGGCCATGATTCTGCTCCACTTCCTGCGATGGATACCACGCGATTCTCCCATCCGCTGGCAAGTCGCGACAACAGACGCCGCTCCACTCCCCGCGGTAGACTCCACGTGGCATGCCCCGGTGATGGCCACGGGTCCACTCCACTACTCTTCGCAACAAACTCTGCCTGACCCTGGGCAGCCCACTGCCAGACGGTTACAGGCGTCGTTATCAATCTGTTGCCCTCTCCGTCTATGAAAGGAAAACCCCAGATACGTTATTCGATAAGTTCTCACTTTTTATCTCAAAACTCTGCTAAATTCTCCATTCGAGCGCTCCATTCTTGTTGAGGCAGAGAACTGACTTGAGCGTCGGAGGGTCTTGCCGGAGCAACCCCACCTCCGGTTTAGACTTCCTTTGCAGGTCCCGACGGCGACCGCGACTCCCTCGACTCCAGCTTCTCCGGCGCAAGCGGATTTTTACACCAACAAGGGAGATATGGGAGATAGAGAGGGGGACCAAAGTAATGGTATAGAGAAAGAAATAGACAAGACAGAGACTGGAAGGAGAAAGGGGGGAGAGAGAGAGGGAGTGTCAAATAATTTTGGAGAGTCGAATAAGGACGAGTCCCTTCATTTCCTTCATTTTGGACTACTAAGTACTAACCTTGATATATTATAAAAATAATCGATAGAGTCTCAATTATTTTTTTTAAAATTATTTATTATTTATTTTTTATTTTATAAAATATTTCCTCTCTTATTTAAAAATTTTTAATTTTATATAAAATTTATTTTAATTTATATTTTTAAAATAAAATTTTATTTCGATTCTTATTTTTAAATGAACCAAACAACAACAATGAAAATCATCAATTTCGATTCTGAGCATGAACCAAATATTTTGAAAGATTTGATCATTTCGATTCTTATTTCGATCGTTTTCGATTTCGATTTATATTTTAATTTCAATCGCAAACCAAACATCCCTTTATATTTCATCAATTTTATATATTTTATTAATTTTTATGAATAACATCCATACTATTTCTGTATTTCATCAATTTTTAGTTGTTGATTGATTTGTTGCATTGATGACATAGTTGTGTCACCGTTGCAAGGAAAATTTACTCCTCTCGAAAAAAATATTCGTTGCAACGAAAATTTACTCCACCACCTCCACTCAAAAAAAAAAAAAAAAACTATTCCATTCTTGACACCACCAACTTAATCCGAGCACTTTATAACTCGATGCCTGAGACGAAGGGACGAACTTCTTTTGGAACTTCGCCACAAAGG
Organism: Elaeis guineensis; assembly: GCF_000442705.2. Lineage (NCBI taxonomy): Eukaryota > Viridiplantae > Streptophyta > Magnoliopsida > Arecales > Arecaceae > Elaeis > Elaeis guineensis. The sequence continues at coordinate 113,731,947 of NC_025994.2, forward strand.
GGATCATCCGGACATCATCTCCGACCACGAGGGGCCAGGCTTATTAGCTGCGATATTTTGCTGCTGCGCACATGTTGCTTTCGTGATGGATCATCCTCGGGGAGATCAAAGGTGTTCGCGGTGGCCATCTCCACCGTGACATTTTGGAGCGATGCTCGAAGGGGCTGAGGAAAGGAGGAGGCGGGGTAAAGGGAAAGGATTTGGTGAGGCAATGTCTTGCTTCTTCCCAGCTGTGAGAGACATTTCGGGAAATGAGAAAGCTAGGGTTCGAGTGGGGTTAGACTCCTCAGATAGTTACTCCTCTGCTGTGTGGTGGACGTTGGCGACGCTGAGCGCACCATCGTGGCCAAGGCAGGCAGGGAGGTCGAGGAAGAACTCATGGTCGTGAGGGTTAACTTTCGGGAGCTAGGCGTGGGATCCATGCAAGAAGTTGAACCGTGCCCCATTCATCCCCGCCCTCCGCCGCCGCCGCCGCAACCAGCAGCCGTTCACCGAGCAAGACAACGTAGAAGAAGAGTGGGTCCACCGCTGCATGCCGCCACTTTGCGGGTCCAGCACCCCTTCGAACACCCACGCCGGCCACAGCTCGGTCGCCTCTCGTCGGTACCTATTGCGAAGGCCTACGCGGTGTTCCGCCACCTCTGCGCCCATGTCGTCCAGGCTCGTGGGATCGTCGAGGAGGATGGCGGCATCACGGAGGAGGGAGAGACTGATGGAAACGCGGCGACGCTCACCATCGGAGAGAGCGATGGAGAGATGGGTGGAGGCGACATGGGAGAGGCGGAGGTCAGCGAGGAGGGAGGCAATGGCATCGGGGATGGCGGAGGGCTTCGGGAGGAGGAGGCAAGCGGCAAAGGTCTCGGAGACGATGAGGAGGGAAGGCATTGTACAGGAGAAAGACAAGAGGCCTTCTCTTTTGCTCTTTTGCTCTTTTGCCGTCGTAGCAGTAGCGCGTAACCATCGGAGAAGAGGGAGCCGCCGATTTTCTAGGGGGCGAGGGTGCGTGGGGAAGGAACCCTGGGTCAAGCAATGAGGGCCGGATCAAGGTTATAATTTCTTGAGTAATTCTTTGCACATGGAATCCGGTGTGAAAAAATTACATCGTCTCCTAGCCAGTACTTTTCAAAAGTATTTTTATTTTTTTATTTAAAATTTTAAATGATAAAAATATTTTTTTTAAAAAAAATTATAATATCGTGTGATCATATTATCATATTTCGTGGATAAATTATGACTTTCTACTCATAATTTGGTCAAAAGATGTAATAAGAAAGGAAGAAATATTTTTATTATTTAAAAATTTTATAAATTTTCAATAATGACGAAAATATTCTTTCGTCTTCGTAATTTTTGAAAGAAAAATTATGACATCTTGTATGCAGAAGTCATAATTTGACAACGAAATGTCATAATATAATCACAAGATATCATAATTTTTTCAGACCAGAAGAGATATTTTTATTATTCAAAATTTTAAATAAAAAAATAAAATTACATGTATTAAATGTACGTTGGAAAGCGATGATTATGTATTTCGATGTGATTAAATAGCACGATCCATATAAATTTTATTATACCACACGCGATGCACAAAGATTTTTTTTTAATTTCTTTCATATAAGAGCAGCAAATCCGAGCATTGCTAGTACGGAGAAAGACTCCATAATAGGTCTATAAGCCACACAGATAACAGACAAGAGAAATGCTTTGCCCATCACGTGCGGTGATTAGCTAATGCATGAGACTAGACAGTGATACAGAAAAAAAAAAAAAAAATTTTATCCGACCCAGAGCCAATTACCGCATCCGTGCACCGCACGTGGTGCACAAAAAATTTCTTAACAGATAATGCCCCCCAGCCAGCCCAGAGCATCCTCCTACAAACTAACTATAAGGCACTCAATCATAAAGTTCTTTATGCTGCTGCAAGGCAAATTGTCAAGAACAAAATATCTTATCAAGGGACGGGAAAATCCCTCATGCAATTACGCCACTTAAATGATATATCTCTTTTATAGGGTTTCAAGAATCTAAAACATGAGAAATTTTTTGTGCATCATGGATAGTGCAAAAAATCTAATGTTGAGTGCATCACTTTATGTGATTGATCAATATAGTCATCGTTTTCCAACGCACATTTAATGCCTGCAGTTCTATTTTTTCGTTTAAAAATTTTACATGACGAAAATATCTCTATTTTTTAAAAAAAATTATGACATCTTATGACATATTATGACTTCCTGCATGCAAAATATTATAATATTATTCAGAATGTCAGGATGTCATAATATAAAAGGAGATATTTTTATCCAACTACTTTTCAACGTGCATTTAATGTCTGCAGTTTCATTTTTTCATTTGAAAATTTTGAATGACAAAAATACTTCTACTTTTTGAAAAAAATTATGGCATCCTGCGATATATCATGACACCCTGCATCAAAATTATAACTTCATATATGATGTCATAATATGGATACAGATATTAAAAATATATTGAAAAATGATGACTATGTAGATCAATCACATAAAATTATGCACTTTACGTCGGATTTTTTGCACCATCTATGGTGCACAAAGGATTTCTCCCTGAACCATATGTACAAGAAAGGCACAAGAAAGGCAGTGGGTTGACGGACAAGTTAGCCAACAGGGGATAAATTGAAGGCCACGGCATCAGCGAGAACCTCTAACTTCATTCTAGCGTAGCATCACTCACTCGTGAGATGCATTAAATTTTAAGGCCAGCGCATCGGCGAGAACCTCTAACTTCATTCTAGTATCACCTATAGGGCTTGCTGATAAGATTAGCCACTGAGATATTAACTTATAACCTTTTTTTTTTTCCCCTCTTCAAGGCTGGGTAAATCTTGGGTATCGGTGGAACATCACGCTCTTCAATGAGCTATACATATTTCTCGTTTTCATACACTTCTATTGCTTTATGTTTGCCCATTCGAAGAAAGTGAGGAGAGAGAGCAATGGGCTCTACTGAAGGGTGTTTCCGAAGTTACATAAATAATTGAAAATTCTTTAAACAACCATCTATGCTTGCATCAATGTACCACCGCTAAGATAGAGGGGCAAAACGTTATTCAGACAGCTCTCCAAATTTTTCAGAACTGAAATAATCATTTATGGCTAGCATAAATTTATGGATGAGATCCCAAGACATAGAATCGTAAGCACCCAGAGCCATTCCGAACCTCCAAATTGCATGCATACATCCAAACAAATTTTTGTTAGCACATATATTTATCAAAACACAGGCCTAAAGTTTACTGGCGAGAATTTCTCAAATATTCTCCAAGTGCACGCGCATCCACTCTCATCTACCAAGAATCATAACAAGTTACCCAGAAAAAAAAAAAAAAGAAGAAAGAAAGCAAATTATTGATTGCATCCACTCTCATCTACCAAGAATCATAACAAGTTACCCAGAAAAAAAAAAAGAAAAGAAAAAGAAAGCAAATTATTGATTGCATCTTATACCAATGTCTGCAATCATATATCATGTATAAAAGAAAGACAAAACAGAGAAAATATGATTAAGCAACATGGGACCGGAGAACTGCGAGCATTTCTCAATATTCTCCACCAGTTTCTAAAACAGGTGTTTGATATAGAAGTCAAGGGACGGTAAAGCTCAGAAAAATTAGGATGAGAGACAATAAGATATTAGTTGAAACTAAAATAAGAAAATACGTAAAGGATATAAAAAGGGATAAAACAGACATTCCAAGTTTTAATTGCTCTCCAAGCAACCGTTGCACCTAACTCCATCACTAGCTTTGTTGCCAAATAAATAAAAACAAATATTAGATAAATAGATAGAAAGATAAAAGTAGGTAGATAAACAAATAAATCGACCAGGTACTCGGTGATGAAAAACTATCAAGGTCGAAGGATAGTACCGACGTTTAAGTAAAGAGAAGAAAGGAAGAACAAATGCATTATAAGACCAAACAAAAAAACCCCTTTCCTTTAGTTACACGGTTAAGTCTACATTAATAGAGCATCTTCGCGACTTTTTTGTTGACAATAATATCAAAAAATTATACAAATTGGAGTGCCGACATATCCTCGAACTAATCCTTCCTACCATCCGATGAATCCCAGAAAGCTGTAAAGAAGAACAGCAAAAATTCTTGTCAGAAAGCCCAAAAATACAACATGAACCAAAAAAAAAAAAATCTCCATCTAAAATTCCAAATCCAAAAAAAAAAAGAAGAAAGGAACTGTGATAGAGGAAAAAAAAAATACATAAACCGTCCGCCAGAGGAGGGATCCGGCGGCTAGAAACGACAATAGAAGATAAAAAGAAGGGATGGAGCCGATCACCCTACCTGAGGGATCGGACGGTGATCCGCTGCGAGAGGGCGTGGAAGAGGAAATTAGCGCTGTGGAGGAACACCACGATTCCAGTGCACCCGAGGATGAAGAACTCGAACATTTTCGCTTTATCCCTCTCTCTCTCTCTCGCCTTTATTCCGCCGGACGAGAACGGAGATGGGAACCAAGCGCTGATTTCCACAGATGAGGGAGGGGAATAGGGATGGAGGGGTTTGGTTTGAGGGTGGCTTTTTCTCGAGAGGAGACGAGGGCTTTAATTTGGTTCTTTATTTAGGGTTCCGGTTGGACCTTTCGCACGAAAGGAGATTGATCTCTTTGAAATTCCAGCAGATCGGCGATCCAACGGTTGATGTCGTAAAAAAAAAAATCAATCATTCTTCTGCGCGAAAGATATAACCCGAGCCCATTTATTATTGACATCTAATTGATGGGTGCATAATTATCCCGAAAGAGATAGGAATGTGATGGACAAGCAGCGACGGACTCTGACTCGGCATCCAACTTCCGCACGCCTTTCCCAACGTCTCTTGCCGCTTCGGCGTTGATTCTATCCATATCCCGTACGCAGCATGGGCCAAAACTAAGGGACGTTATAACGAAACCAGAAGACATCATTATATTAATTTGAAAAAAATTATAGAACGGTCTTCTCTACTTTAATTCAACCTTATTCATATCTTCTATATTTTAAAAAATATTAAATTAATTATTTTAATTATCAATATATTTAAATATAATTTAATCATTCATCTTTATTAATAAAATTTTTTAAAATAATAAAAATATCTATCTCTTCCCTCTTCTCCGATTGATCTCCTTCTCCTCCATGATGGTGTCTCTCTTTCTCCCTCTTCTTTCCTCCTCCTCTCCTTTCTTCTCATCCATTTCTCCTCCTCTCCTTTTTCTACCCATTCTCCTCCTCTCCTTTCTTCTCCTCCCCTTTTTCCATCCATTCTCCTCATCTTTCTTCCCATCTACTTCTCCTCCTCATCCTTCTCCTTCAAACCGTCCATAAACCATCCTCCATACGATGGCCTCCTCTATCTTCATCTCTTCTTGTCTTTTCGGCCCATCTTCTTCCTCCCTATCCTCTTCTCCTTTCCTTCCTCCTCCTCCACCATATTTCTTACCGGTGGCCCCTCTCCCCCCTCCCCTTCCACCTCTTTCTCTTTCTTTTCATCTTCTTTCTCTTCTAAACCAACCTATAAGCTCTATCCCTTTAGATGACCCCCTCTACATCTACCTCTTTTCACTGGCAAAAAAATCCTTCCCCTTCTCTTTCCTCTTCACTCATTTCTTCTCCCCATAGTAGCTCCCTCTACCTTCTTTGCTTCCTCCTATTCATTTCACCTCCTCATCCTCCAAACCATCCATAAGCTATTTCCTTCGTGGCGGCCTCTTTCACCTTCGCTCCTTTTCATTGATAATCTATTTTTTTCCTCTCTTTCTCCCTCATCTTCTCTTTCTTGTCCTTTTTCTCCTCCTCTAATCTATTCCTTACCCATCATTATTTTTCTATCCTCCTATTCCTCTTCATTCACTTTTCTTTCTCATCTTCTTTCTCCTTCAAACCTATCTATGAACAAGAGATATTTTCATCTATTAAAAGAAAAATTTAATACCATCTATTGATAAAATGAATGATCGAACTATATTGAAATATATCGCTAATTAAAAAGATCGATTTGATATTTTTTTAAATATAAAAATATAAATAAAATTGAATTAAAATTTAAAATATATTACTATAATTTTATGCTGCACTTTTGTTATTTAAGCAGCTTGCATATTTTGGCTTTTTTTTTCCATGTAATCAAAAAAAAAAAAAAAAGCTATGGCACAGTGGAGATGATGACTATTATTTGAAATTCGGGTGCCCGTGGATAAATGTTTAAAGTTTGAACATATAACCTATAAATTGATATTTTACCTCTTGAGTAAGGATACAATCGAGCCGCTATTTTCACATGTCCACAATAATGATGGTTATCATAACCACTATCTTATTGTATCTAATTTGGGTATATAGCAGCCCTTGATTTCCACTTGGCAAGTCTACTACTTTGGATTATGTAATTTATGTAAATCTATGTTCCAATAAATAATCCAATCCCTTTGTTTATTTTCATAACATCATGATCAATTTCTGGGCAGAGCTGGTTATGCATTGCATTAGTCCAACCTTGAAATTGCAACTTTTGTCTTCTCTTTTTTTTTTTTATTTTATCCTCATTCATTCTCTTAATGAATGGTGCTGGATTGCCATCATTTGCTTCAAAAAAATAAAATAATGATATCCATTTGATAGTGCTTTTGTTTTTATTTTATATTTTAAAGAATCAAAATAATAAAAACTGAGAAAAAAAATATATCCAATGTTATTATTTTTATTTTTACTAAAATATATTTTATTTTTACTATTTTAATATTTTTTAAAATAAGAGACTGATAGTTTTATAATCTCTACATGAATTATTGCCACAGTCACTATCATCTTCTCCGCTACATTGTGGCCATTGTTGTTACCACTATATCTATTAGAATCATCTTTGCCATTGCACCACCATCATTATTATTGTCTACATCATATTGTCGTTGCAGTCACTATCATTATCGCTACTTTCTCGATGTCTTTGTAATCATTTCTGTCATTATTTTCATCTTCACCTCTATTGTTGTCTTTGCCATCAAAAGATCATCATTAATCTGTCATCTCCATTGCTTATACCACCATTACCATATATATATATTCAAAACTAACTGACTATACTAAATATATTTAATTTTTAAAAATAAAATATATATTTGTATTTCTAAAGATATAAAAATATAACTGTTTACAAATGACACCTTGATTATTTTGCTCACCAGGAGGCCTTGGAGTTTTAAGATCTTATATTTTATTAGGCCATGTTTCGTCTAATTCAATTGAATGAACATTTTAGATAGTAGGGTTTATAATTCAACAAGTCTTAAATTTGCCAATATAGAGTCAAAAGACCTCCAACATGAGTCATTACAATCAAATTATCGAATAGGATACATGAGTTTATGTTTTAGTTACTTGACTTGGATGAAAAGTTTGGCCGGTAAAAAGAAGTGGTGATTAAACTTAAACAATCCAACGTGGGAAGTTGGACAATACAACCAATGAAATCCTTTTTCAATTTTAGATTCTTCAAACATTTGAATTTTGTTATATTAATAATGAAAAATTGACCTCCATGGATGGTTGAAATTCGACAATGGAGGCAAAAAAAAGAAAAAAAAAGACCCAAGATATATAAAGTTAAAGCAGGGCCATTGGTCATGGTCATATTATTAAATATAGATGTTTGAGTGAAGCAACGTAAATTAATATATGCCGCAAACGGATGATAATTTATCAACACCAATATTATAGATATAGATGATATCATATATATATATATATATATATATATATATATATATATATATATATATATATATATATATATATATATATATATATATATATATATATATATTATGTGAAGGAATATCGGAGTGTTGTCAACTCAGCTTCTCAAATAAATTTTATTGTACCATCTGAAAAGAATACCTTTTCATATATAAATTATTTATTAACATATAATATTATTATATTTTTATAATTAAAACCTATTTATATAAATAGTTGAGAATATGAAGTGACCATAAAAATTTGAACGAATATTATTTTATTATATATATATGTATATTTTAATCTGATCAGATTTAGAAGAAAAATTATTTTCATATATCCAGCCATGCGCAATGCGCGGGTCTTCGACTAGTTTTTTTATTATCGATTGAAATGGGATCATGAATAGTGTGCTATATGTTGACTGGGGTAGTTCTTTTCTAGATTCCTGTAACTCAAACCAATCTTAAAAGCTATATTCAAAAATCAGAACAAACTAGCCGATTGAACTGTCATCTGATTAAACCTTCATCCAGATAAACTTATAAATCTTTGAATTAAATAGGAAAAACAGCCTTTCTCATTAAAAATATGATGAAACCATGATAACTATAAAGTAGTGATTGATTCAAACAGCTCTACGTTCAATTTTTTGTCTTGGCTCTTAGGAGATATTTGGTTGGAAAGAATAGAGGTCTGAAATCGAAATCGAAATAAATGACTCTCATTCTAACTATTTAGTTGGGAGAAGTCTCATTCTGATTTTGATTCTGAAGTGAAATAGGAATGAATCGATCTATATAGAACTCAATTCCTATTTTCCTCTGTGGATTCAATTTTCTATTCCAATTCCAATTTTAATTTTGATTCTGATCATGAACCAAATGCTTTGGGGGATTTGACCATTTCGATTCCTATTCCAAATCATTTCAATTTTCATTATCATTCTGATTTTGATTATGGATCAAATATCTCTTTAATTTACATGTGGTGATTAAGATAGGATCTTTGTTTGCAATCAATAGCAGAGACCATCGACACCTTCTCTCCCACTCCAACTTCGAGCTCTCGTTGCCTTCTCTTTGATGCTTGTGCATACGATGGATGGTTGAATCCTTAACCACCATCTTGTCATGGTAATTGAATACTTATCTTTATTGTTCTAGATCTATCTCTCTCTCTCTGTCTCGCCCTTCTCTTTCTCTCTCTCTCTCTCCATCCATCTGCTTTTTAATCTTCGATAAGTTGGTTGTTGGTGGCAAGACGCCCACCCCCTTGTTCTTTGCCTCGCTTGTCAAAGTCCTCTGACAAGCTTGCTAGCGGCAATAATATGAGGTCTTTCTTTGTAATTAATAGCAGAAACTATTGGCATCTTCTGTCCCACTCCAACTTGAAGCTCTTGATACCTTCTCTTTGATATTGGTGCAAATAAAAGATGGTTGAATCCTCAACTACCATCTGATCATGATAATTGAAGATGTATTTAGTTGAAGAGAATGAGGATCTAGAATCGGAATCGAAATGGATAACTCCCATTCTAACCGTTAGATTAAGAGGAGTCTCATTCCGATTCCGATTCTGATTCCGAGATGGAATGAGAATGGCTCAATCTATATAGAACTCAATCCCTACTCTCTTCTATGGATTCAATTTTTCATTTCAATTTCGATTCCGATTTCGGTCACGAACCAAACGCTTCGAGAAATTTGACCATTCCGAATCCAATTCCAAGCCATTCCGATTCTCATTCCTATTCTGATTTCGATTACGAACCAAACACCCCCTGAACATTTATCTTCATTGTTGTAGATCCATCTCCCGCCCACCCCAACCCTCCTCTCCCTCTCCCTTCATCTACTTTTTGATCTTCGGTAAGTTGGTTGGTGAGGACAAGAACCCCACCCCCTTGTTCTTTGCGTTGTTTGTTGAAATTCTTTATGGTAACTTTTTACACATAAAACAATAACCTGCATAATATTATATTATATGATTTATTTGTTAAAGCTCAATCAGTCATTTTTGAGAATGTAATATTGATTGTTCCAATCTATTTAAGAGGTTTGATTTGCAACCGAAATCAGAATGAGAATGAAAATTAGAATGATTTGAAATCGAAATGACTACATCCCCAAAGAGTTTGGTTCGTGATCGAAATCAAAATCGGAATTAGAATGAAAAATTGAATCTATAGAGGAGAGTAAGGATTGAGTTCTATATAAATGGAGCTATTCACATTCCACTCCAGAATCGGAATGGAACTCCTCCCAACCAAATGGTTGGAATAAGAGTCACTCATTCTGATTTCGATTACGGATCCCCACTTTCTCTAACCAAATATTTTTTTAATTATTCACTATGTTTGATTTGTCCGTCTATTGCCATTCAAGCTGTGAAATTATATGCTATATATATACAGGGCTCTTATGCTCTTATTTATGTAGTTATAATTTTAATCTATTTTTGTATATAACCAATAATTAATAAATTTATGATATTATTGCTAACGTTATGGTTTGATTTTGGTTGGCTCGATGCTTGAATTGGTGACTGGTGTCGCTCCTTTTTAAACATTCCGGTTTTTAAATCATTGCTAGAAGTTTCGGATTGGAACCCTGATATCCACAACAAATACCAGGAGGAGACAAGTTGCCACCTCCATCATTGCTCGTTGCACATTTCAAAAATGCGCATCCACAGCGCGTATAAAATAAGTTATGCGGACAGAGTGCGTATAAAAATAGCCGTTCCATCGCGCGGACCGCACGCATCACGCGGTCGACCATGTATCATCAGGACGCCCGGAACCCATAAACCTTTCCCCCCAAATCCAAAGGTTTAGGTTTGAGGTAAAAGCTTTAAAATGGCCACAAAAGCAGAGGCGTCTCGTCGTCCTTCTTCCTCCTCTCCGCTCCTTCTTGGAGCAAATCCAAGAAATGATGGCACCGCCCACTTCGTCGATCTCATCGCCGTAAGGTCCCATCGCCTTCCCCACCCCCCCCCCCAACCTCCCCCCATCATCCGCGTCTCTCCTCTCCTAACGCACGTAAATCTTCTTCTGGACCCTCTCCCTCCAAGAAATCATCCGCTTCGCCGAGCTCTCCTCATCCCAGGTCAAGAACTGCCTCCTCGTCCTCATCCAGCACAACTGCGTCCCGGCCTTCTTCTCTCCAAGACCAGGTGCTTTGTTTATCTCTGTTTCTTTCTTAATCGATGGAATACCAAATCTTGGCTCGCTCTGATCTTGTTATCTTTGTTGCTTTATTCTTGGAAGCTGGGCTTGGAGTTGTGACCAAGGCGGTGACCCATTACATGGCCCTCTTCGACAACATCCTCGATCGAATGGGATTCTCCAAGTTCTTGGCCGTTGTAAGTGACGACCTCTGCCCACAGGTCAGTCATCGGATTCTTTCCTTGCATTTTAACGTTTTGGCTCGTGATTTAATTTGGCACCTGAATCCATCCACTTTATTGCCGTTTTCTGATCAATTTCTTGAAGTAAATCGAAAGCTCATCTGATTTCATGGGGTTATTCCCGAGTGGTGGGAACTGATTCTTTTCTTCTCCAGTACTTTTTAGCGGTTTATTTCCGATTTCAAAATTCCTGTCGAATTTTAGTATGAGATCTACCTCTGGAATCTTGTCTTACTGAAGTTCTTGAGTATTACTGTCTTGGTGTTCACATCATCTTTAGTCAGTGCAAGTGTGCGGGAAGGGCTGCGTGCAAATTTTGATCGACTTGTAAGTGCACGCTATGTGGAACGTTGTCCAAGATCTGAACCCTTCATTGAGCCACCTCCACAAGATGAAACTAGATCAACAAGAAAACGTGGTGCTAAGATAAGTTTCAATATTATGTTTCTGTATGATTTTTTGATTTTTGCTGATAATCATAGCCACCGGTCTGCAATGTTCGGATGGTGAATGTAACCAACACTGTGTTTCCTTTAAATGGATCAACTTTATGAAAATCTCTTTCTCACATGTTCTATTCATTGACAATAGAGATAAAATCAACGTGCATATTGTTATCTGAAGAATTAGTATGAAAAACTGTAATCCTTAAGCGGAGGATGCCTCGAATTACACATCACCTCTTGTTACCCATTACTTGAAGGTGCAGGTTGATGCTATATTAATATCATGAAGTAACTAGGGCAAGAGCTGCACTGTGCACAGATTGGGCCTTAGCATCTAAACACGACCATAGTCAATCATTTTCTTTAATACCTCTTCATCATCCAAAATCATGACCTGTCATAGAGTAGAGTTTTACCTAGCAGCCTGGTGGACAGGATACTAAAAATTGGAGCATGTGGATCAAATTCAAACTTGTGTTTTGTTTGGTTATGAAATATCTACTCATTAATTTAAGTGGCATCTATCGTTTGTTAAGATTTTTTGAGATATTGATCGTCACTCTTAAGATAAGAAGGGGTGACAAATCTGGATGTCTTCTTTGAAAGATGTCCTGGTTCTTAAGGAAAATATTGATGCAATAGTTAGACACCTAATAGGAGGTTCTTAGCTCCATTAACATTAATATGGAGCCACATCAGTTAAGAGGGGGCAAAAAGGAGTTAAGAAAAGTTTGTAGTAGTCATTAAAAAATGCATGATCAAAAATTAGTGTGAGATGTACTAGTGAAGTTGCTTACCACACAAGTGACATGTGAAACTTTCCCTTGTGTTCAGGATGTCAAGCACAACGTTTGGAGGACATAAGTGTCATAAAAATGAGAGAGGTGTACATGATTGATTAACAAGGTGTTGCACTTATGTTGTGATTATAGGTCACCCTTGACAAGAGAACAGAATACCAATAAATATGAGAATTCCTGGAGTTTTTTTGTTCGAAGCTAAAGCTTTCCATATTGCTTTAAGCAGGTTGTGGTCGAAGTAACATGACAAATTATGGCAGAACATGGTAGTGTGCTATGCAGCAGAATGAATGTGATGTAGAAGAGTGTAGTGATGAAGCAACTTCACGAACAGTATGATGAAAGCATTGAAAATTGCTTGCTCGAGTCCTTATATAATATGGTAAAGACAACTTTTTGAATAGAGATTTGTCTTTGGGAACATTGAGACAAACCTCAAAAGAGAGGTTTAGAACAAGATTTTGACTGAGGACTTGTCCCATTATGATAGTGAATGTTGAAAAGAGTGCACAAATTAAAGCAAAGCCTTGTTTACCATGGTTGGGAAAATATTATTCTCTAGTCGGTACCATACCATACTGTATTGTTATCAAACCAGTATGCAATCTCGTAATATACTGACACTCGGTATGTCTCATTGTCTCATAATATAGTGCATACCGATATTATAATAGGATGATACCAGTATAGGATTTGGTTGCGAGATGGCAAAACTTGAATCAAATATTTAGTTTATTATACTAACATTTAGGGGAATGTTCATGCAGATCTTCTTGCATCTTGGGCATATTTTTCATGAGATTTGGTTTCACGGCTATGTTCCTCTTCTTTCTTGTCCTGAAACCCTAGCTTTTCTATTCCCATCCAGTCATAATATTATAGCATCAAAGTTTGTGTTCACGTTCCTGAGGTATATATGTTCCCTCAGAGATTGAATGCTTTCCCCAATCACTATAATTTATAAGTCTGCTGATAAGACAAATTTGTGTATATATTTCAAGTTTGACCTTGTAAAGATTTTCAGACAGGAGCTTTTATTGGTTACTACAGTGATAGTCTGGTTTTACAAATGACTGACTAAGTTCTTTTACTATCCATGTTCGGGACTATGGTGATTATTTGGCAAGAATTCTTGCTGGGTTGAATTTAGTTCTTATCATTTGCTATTTCATTGCAACAGTGTGACAGGATCTGATATATTTGGTATATTTTGTTTTACAGTCTAGTGAAGAAACCCATTCTGTAGAACAACAAGCTATGATAGCTGCAGCCCTTTCAGATGCTGAAAGATTTTCTGAATTACTGATAATGCTATGGAGCCTACAGATATAAGAGCGCCCGATCAGTATCTAGGTGTGTCTGTTGGTGGTAAGGTCGGTATCTTTGATACCATAAACAGACTCCCAATAACATGCTTTAATTCTTCCAGTCAAGTGACTTTTTCCATTGTAAATAGGCATTTCAGGTTTACTTTGGTTATTGTGTTGCAAGCTTTAGTGCATATGCATCATATGAATGGTTAGTAGAGTGGATGTTTTTTAATTTATAGAGGTGCCTTTGTATTATTGGTGTTTTACTACAATTTATTTGGCATAGAATTATAGGTTGGATATATTTATAAGCATTGTGAAATGATATATTCGGCTTAGGGTTGAGTTTGCAAGTTCATGGCTCATACCCCTTTCTTGCTGCAGAGTGATTTCTGACCAGGTATCCTCATGTCGATGGGATTTTTTCACAGGGGTAGTTTCAATGGGTCTGATGTCTGGCAGTTTGATGGATTGGCCAAATTGTGGATGTTGTAGCTTGGTCTAAGGATGGTCCATGTCAGGTCAAACTGAAGTGGTTTAGGCATGGTTGGGTGTATACATGACCTGGTCCAAGTGCAATCTAACACATGTAGACACTAAGTTGGCCAAGCGCCCGCAAGGGGGTGGGGAGGGGGTTGGGTGTGAGGTTTGGAGGGCTTTGGTGGAGGAGGATTCCCCTGATGTGCAAACCATTGACCTATAAGGTGAACTAACCTGGGGTAAAAAAAAAAGAATTGAGAGAGAGAGAGAGATTTTAGGTAGTTACTAACAAGTTCTATATAATTTAATGCAACATTTTTTCCCTCCTCCTATGGGACTTAGTACTATGATGCCTTTTTGTCTAGTTTTATTAAAAAAAAAAGATAAAAGTTTGTTCAATTTGAGCATTTAGAATCTTCTTTATACATATTGGTTATTTTTTTGATGAAATGCATATTGGTTATTTGAACTTGTTGATGTGCTTGTTTGTGATGTTATGCATTAGTACATGATAAACATTAGTTATTTATTTATTTGCTTAAATCTGCATAATTTGTAACAGCGCAAGTATGGAGTTTTAGAGATGGATCAAGGGGCTCAAGATGCGATGACTATAATGAAGTACTTTGGGGTGCAAATTTTGAGAATTTTTTACTTTGTCTCAAGAAGAAGGTATGGTTTTTGAAATACTTCTCAATTTTCTTTGGTCCCCCCAAGTTTCTGGGAGTATATTAGAGAGAATTTATTTCCATATTATGCACATCTGGTATTTATTCCGAAGTTCTTCTAGTGTATGGTGGGATCTGCCCGTTCTTTTCAATTTTGCATTTCCAATATTTACATTTTTTTTTCCTTATTTTTTTTTTCATTGTATCTTTTTGCCCTCGCTTGATTCTTTCAAACTTTGTGGTTGTAATGGGAATCAGAAGGTTTAACATTGTTCCTATTGAGACATTCCACTTATTGAGGAACAGCTGGTAGGTGATCATCAAACATCGTGGGTTCACAACTTGCTGTTATTACTAGCTGTTCTCTGTCTGAAAACTTTGCCCCTCTTCTCACCATCCCAGCCCTCACTCTAACACATGCAAAAGCAGAGGAGGTCTTGGAAACAATATTCAGTGAGGCAATGATTTTAAATAGTGCATGCCTTGAGCTATTGGTTGAATAAACCTTGTGAGTGCAAATGATTATTTAGTTCCTCATTTTAGCTTCCCCCATTTGTCTTGGTATTTTTGCTAACTTTCTCTCACAGTTGATTAAAAAAAAAAAAAAGGCTGTGGAAGTTGAATGAACTAGAACCAATTCTAGAGGTAATTGCCATGTTTCCTTTAAGACACTGTATGATTTAATATTTATATTCTAGGTGATTAATCAAGAACCTCAAAAGTATTGTAAGAGAAAATGTTCTTCACAAGAATTCTTACTGGTCATCTCTGTGCAAAAGATGAAGGTGTCACATGACTGTATAGGCCAGATTTAAAGAGGAAGCTCAGACTATATAGTGCTACTGTGTCTTTACCAACTAAATTTCTCAGGTTGGTGTTAAGTAAGGTCGCATAGGATATGAATCATGAACTGATTGTTCCAAAATTTGATGGTAGCGCTTCCTATAAAAGTGGTCTTATAGGTTAAAGTTTAGCAACTTTCTGGTGGGGTTCATTTGCTTTTGAGAAAGCTTATGGAACTTAGGAGATTCAAGTGGTACAACTTATTGGTGTTATCTTACTTTTGTTGGAAAGGTTTTTTCCTCACTTTGGATCGGGCATGGGCACAACCCAGAGCCAATCCATTTTTGAATCAGGTCAAAAAATGGAACCCGAACCTAATCCAATTCCTTTTGAATAGGTTGGGTTGGATTTAATCTTAATTTATAAATCCATCAGATTTTCAAGTTACATCGGTCAAAGTAATCCAAACATAAATCGTAATAAACATACATAAACTGATCACCTAATAATGCCATAAGCGTCTTATGTGATAAAATAAAAGTAAACAAAATGAAAATATTATCAAAAACATATTCTACATAAGGTTTGATTGATAACCACATATAATTATAATCAATAGCATAAATTATTGACCAATTATAACATGAAAAGAAGACTAATTTCTTATATTCAAGGAGGGTTTTGAAATATATACTTTACTAGTTTTTGATTGGTTTGCGTCATTCAGGTTCTGATTGGGAATTTAAGGATCCAAATCCAATCCACATTCCCAACAGGTCATGTTTTTGAATTCGAGCCTTGTCCAAATAACATTGGTTGGGGTTGGACCAAATTAATTTTGGATTTGCTCCAAACACGAAGCTGGTCAATCTAGTCTACTTGCAGCCCTATCTGTGACTCTGCAATAAGACCGCAAGTTAAATAAAGAAAATAGGATAGAGGGGCTGGCTATATAAATTCACAATCAAGATTCCTCTTTTTTATTTCTCACACAAGTAACCATTAAGTAATGGATTAAACTTCTGGAGTACTCAAATCAGCAACCAAATCTGAAACATCTAATAAATCAGCGACCAGCAATGTTCACCTCAGTTGCTTTAATCAGCTGAAAGTGGCCCTAGTATGCCTTTACAGTATTTTGATTGTCGATTTTGTCTGACCTTTGCTCAAATCTTTGAGTTGGGTGCCTTTTGAACCAATATTTGTTTACATTGTATCCGTAATTGCTTAACATCAGATGTCCTTTGAAAGCCAACACTTTACCAAAATTGAAATATTTGGTGCATAGCTCCAAAATCAAAACATTTGCTTAATTTCATGTAAAATCTTTTTTACTGTTGGAGGGCCTTTTTCAACATTTTTTTTGGCCAGAATATTTTGAAAGCGGTGATCCAATTAAATAATCATTGCTATTAATGATGCATTTCAGTAATTTATCTTTCTATTGTAATACCATACATGAGTACACAAAATATGTTGTTCAAAATTTGAACATTAATATGCTGGAGATGATACTAGCAAAATCCATTATCCATATTGTGCATGGCCAAATTCGTAGCTGACAATCCTTAGGCCTTTCTGGTGTCTCAGCTTTAGGAAATTCAATTTGCCATCAGTTCTTGTTAAAAGCTAGATCATTTGCAATGCATGATCATATCTTTTTTCTATCTAGGTCATTCTCAGTCTTGCATATTCTTTTTGACTCCACCTCCAATATTTGTCATTCATGAATTTTACCACCTCTATATTGCATCCATTTTAGCCTTCTGTTGACACATTTTGATGCTCAGTCTAGTACTAAAAACCAGCATTGACTCCTGAACCAGGTGGTGCACCCCACACCATACCAATCGGGCCAGGAATTGGGAAATTGACTAGTTTCACCTGGTCAGGTGGTATTGATCGGCAATTGCCGGTTCACCTCCCAATCACAACCCGGAACCGATTCAGGCCCAAGCCCCTCTGCTTTCCTCTCCTGTTAATTTTTTAGCAGATCCCAGCCCTAGGTGATCGATCAGTCCTTCACTTTCTCTTTCTCTCTCCCGCAAGTAATGGGGTCTAGACGACAAGTGCACTGCCCTCGCCGACGGTCATGAAGCTTGCTGGTCCTCATCATGTGAATGCCCCCTCCATCACATCATTGGTCCTCTTCGACCACAAAGGCAATGACAAGATCATTGTCAATGCCTCGTCTCTATGCCGACCCCAACAAGCGTACTGCCATTATCCTTGCCTGCGTTCACCCTAGGGTTGGGCTGGAGATGGGGATCTTGAACCCCTCTGTCCCTCTTTAAATGAATGTATTGTCAATCTGATGGGTACGTATTGATTGCATGAAAATTTTCCCCCTTGCTACTGTCTGGACTTTCTGAGACTATTGTAGCACTAAGGATTGCTTCCTAGCCATGACCTGTAATGGAGATCTTCTCCCAGCTGCTTTATTTTCAGTGAGCCTTGCTCATATCTTCTTTTTTACTTTAAAAAAAAAAAAAATCCGTTAGGGGGTGGGAGGAGAATATTGTTCCTATATTAAACAAAATTAGTTAAATTTTCAATATCCAGTTTGGTATGCTTTTAGTTCTCGTAGCTTTTCTAACTAATGTTTGTTATAAACCTTTTCAGGATATCTTACTTTGTATCACGAAACTAGTTTGTATTAATTTACTTGTTTTTTGCATCTTAGGCTTGTGTTGCACATGTGAGATCAAGACTCGGGCTTGATGCTGGTGTTGTATTGGAAGCAATGATTGAGTCAAGTGGTTAACAAAAAGCTAAAGATGATACTCCTGGTAACATGCGGTGGCTGGTACCTATAAAGCATGAAATTGTCTATGCACGAAACAAGATAGCATTTTTGGCAAAATATATTTTTGGTGGTTTGCTTGACCTTTAGAGCAAAACTTTGCTTCTTTTGTGGTTGAAGATGCGGAATGCTCCTATCATGCATCAAGATCTGCTAATCAGTTATGTTCTCTAGTAGGGCCAGTATGGGTTAGGGGTGTAAACAACCTAAGATCAAACAAGTTCATCACACCTCAAGCTCGGCTTGTTTTGTAATCAAGCCGATCATGAGTCAGAGTTTACCTGAACTCGATCTGTTCATGAACAGCTTGTTTCATACTTTAAACTCTTGAAGAACATAGTTTTATGATGTCTCAAGAAGTTGAAGAATCATTGGGATAAAATTCACGCTTCCTTGAGTTATTGAGGATGAAGGTTTGTGAAATAACAAATAGATCTCTAGAGATTTTTCCTTTACATATGGGTAATCTGCATGAAGATTCTTATGTCATATTCTATATGATTCTCTTTTGTTGTCTGCACTTATAAATTTTTGTTTGTAAAGATAAGATATTAGTTTGCCTTTTGTTTCTAATATATGCTCAAAAAAATGGATTAATGTGAATAATTAGATATCCATATTACTACAGCTGCATCACTAAGCCTAATTTTCTTAAAATATAGATCTATGCATAACTTGCACTAGTACTCTGGAAGTTTACTTCTTTATGGTTTGTAGGGGTCGCTGGAGATATGTTATTGATCGTACAATTGCCAAAAATCTCTGCATTTTCATGATTTTTGGAAAATATACATTAATAGATATGAATATTTTGAATTGTTTTATGCTATAAGAATTAATATTTAAACATCTTTTCTTGTGTGTTTCATAGTAAGTTTCATTTAAAGCTACTTATACAATGTCTTTTACAGAATCAGTTAGAGCAACAATGGATGGCATTTTAGAAGGGGTGAGACCGAAGCCTGGAGGTATCTCTATGACATCGGAACATATAAGAGTAATTCTTGACCAACTTTGTTGTCAATCATGCATTTGGGGTGCAGGAGCATCATACACTGTTGGTTAGATTCTCTTATTATCTGAGGCATTCATGTGTGATATGAAAGGAAATTTTCATAATTCTAGCTTATGTTTTACCTGATCTTTGACACTGTCCATCTGTCATGCTTGATGTAGCTTATGTTTTACCTTATCTAATTATAGATACTTGTTGAAATGATGAGGTACATAAGTTCTGAACATGTCTTTTTTTGTTGCCCTCGGGAGAGGTGAGGATTGCTCCCCAAACTATTCACATTGTTCTTTCTTTCTTTCTTTTTTTTTTTTAAATTTTATTTTTTTATAAAAAATTTCGGGTAGAGGCACTTGTCTTTAGAAGATATGGAAAAAAGGCATATAGGATATTCATATTATTCAGATTGTTTATTAAGAATGGACATCCATTTGAGGCGGATCGTGTAATGAGTTTGTTCTACCTGAAGGAATTATTCCATGCCGTGCATTTTAGATTATTATAGAATTGCAATATTCTTGATTTTCCATAAATGCTTACTCTTGATGCTTGATCTTGCTGATTAGATCCAATGAATTAGAAAATGATTCTTTTTTACAGATTGGAAGCATGAAAAAGGTTATAGATGGGACAGCTCATATGTATAAGTAGCATTTCAGATAACCATGAGAAGATTGAAAAACAATTCAGAAACATGTTGAGAAACATTTTAATATAGGAAATACACATTAATTAGTATACACTTTTTTACCATTACATGCATATTAAGTTTATATTGATTGCTAGAGAAGTACTCAGAAATTGATTGGTTGTAGTTCGTTCCATAAAGATGCATGCTTATAGATGAGAAAAGGCTCGCCTAGTTAAAATGTTTAAAATGTTTGATTAAGTACACGTCAACCATGTGATCCTAAGTGCTTGTTGCACAACTCTTGGATATGCACAAACTGTTTTATTTTTGGAAGAATGTTTTCAATTGAAGTTCCTTTTAGATGTGCTACCACCATGCATTGCGTTTTCCAACTATGCTTCCTGTTTAGTCAGTATTCTGATGACAAAGCAAACTTCTTTCAGAGCTTGTGATTTGTTTGCATAGTATACCTTAATTTCTTTTCATATTCTTCAATTTTAGAAGTCCTTTCTGGTAAATCTTTTCTCATGACTTTTCATAGATGCTCTGGTTTAGGTTTTTGTCATTCTTTTTAGAAATTCTATGGAAGTAGTCTTAGAAGGTTGCATTTCATTCGCCATACCAGTTTTTTATAAAGATGAAGCACTTAACTTACTAATCACACATTTGATCCTCATTTCTAATCTTAACATTTAGTTCAAATTCTATTGTTGAAAGCCAATGATATTTGTTTATTCCTTAGTTGAAGTACTCTATTAATTGCTACAAGTCCAATTATTTCATTTCCATGCTTGATAGATATTCATTATTTTTGTCAAGCCGTATGATTAACCAAGATTATGTGGGTTTCTCATCATCATTGACTTTTTTTTTTGTGGGGGGCGTGGGTGGTGGAATTTGAGACATGAATCACATGATATTTGCTTACACTGAGTATCATCATTAGGATCATCTTATTTCTCATTGTAGAATGTTTACATCTCTATATAACCTTAAACATAAGGCCAACTACAAAAAGCATAGTTAAGGGTCTGCTCAGGTAACAAGCGTGAGTAAATTACTCAAGCTTCCTATCATGTTCCTGCATTAGAATTCACCCAGAAAAGAAAGAGGACTACGTTAGAGTGGTTTTTTGGCAACATTGTGTAGATCCTTCTACTGATTTATAATTTTTCTTCCCTCTTGCTTTAATATAGAGGTTCTGCAATTTTATGTATGATGGTGTCAGTGCTTATTTTCCCGATGTTATGTGGAGTCTCTAGTTAGAAAAGTCAAAAAAAGCTCGGTTGCTGCTGTATTCTTAAGAATGCAAAATTCTTGTATGCATTGCATGACTTGTTTAGATACACATTCTTTTAGGTTCATATTTGTTTGCAATTTATAGATTGTGAATATCACATTTGTTGGGAAGAAGGATGCACAAGAAATTCTACACAAGCTTTGGAAGGATGAATACTTAGATATGGAGGTATGAAATATGCATATGTTTTGGCATCTACATAATTATATAATCATTCTCTAGTATGATATCGGAATTCATTATAATTTTTGAAAAAAATTATAGGAACATCCCCTCAATTTTAGTCCAATTTCACTTACATCTCTATAATTTAAAGATGGTCAATTTTTACTGACCCTTCTAGTCATCGAAATGTTCCAATGTGCTCCAGTCGTCTATCTCTGTTAATGAAATGATGTTACGTGACCGTCATGTGATACCATTAATTTATAAAATGACAAAAATATCCTTATTTCTATCTTCTCCCTCCTCTTTGATTGATCCCTTCCTCCTCCGTCACCGGCGATCCTCTTTCTCCCTCCTCCTTCCTCCCTCCTCCCCTTTCTCTTCACCCATTTCTCCTTCTCGATGGTGGCTCCCTTCACCTTTGTCCATTCCTTTACCGCCTCTCTTTCCTCTTCCTCCGATTGATCTCCTCCATTGCCAGCATCCCTCTTCTCCCTCCTTTTTTTTCCTCTTCTTCATCCATTTTTTCTCTTCCATGGTGGCTCTCTCTACCTCCACCCATTCCTCCACTGCCTTCTCCTCCTCCTCCTCCTCCTTCCTCTTCAATTGATCTCTTTCTCCTCTGTTGCGACATCTCTCTTTCTTCCTCCTTCCTCCTTCCTCCTCCCTTTCTTCATCCATTCTTTTCCTCCATGGGAGCTCCCTCCACCTCCATCCATTCCTTCACCACCTCTCATTCCTCCTCCTCATCCTCCTCCCTTCTTCCTCCTTCTTCCTCTCCGAGTGATCCCCTTCTCTTCCCTTCCTCCTCTTTCAAGCTGTCCATAAGCCATCTCTCTCCATGTGGCCCCCTCTTCTTCTTTCTGATCCTCTTCCTTCTTCTTCCCCCTTCTCATCCTCTTCATCCCTCCTCTCTGATTAATTACCTCCTCCCTCCTCCTCCAAGCTGCCCATAAGCCATTCTCCTCTACGGTGGCTCCCTTCTCCTCATCTTCTTCTTCGTTCTCCAAGCTCACCGATAAGCAAGGGATATTTCTGTCCATTGAGAAAAAAAGATAACACCGTTTATTGATAAGTGAACGATTAGGCCACATTAGAATATATCAATAACTAGGATCAGTTCGATATTTTTTAAAATGTAGGGGGTGTAAATGAAACTGAGCTAAAATTAAAGGACGTGATTTTTTCTAATTTTTTATTAGGAGTCTAATTTTTTAATTTTTAATTTTAATTTTTAATTCATTTGGTTAATTGCATTGCCTCCCAAATTTTATTATTTAACACTAGAATCCTCCATGTGTGATACACGTGCATGACATGGTTCACCAAACTAAACTGTTCCTTTTCCTTACGGAACATACTATATCATTCCTCTAGTGAACCAATACTTAGTGTAGGGGTGTACTGAGTGTCAGTACAATGAATCGGCTATTGATACTATACTAGCATGGTATTTATATGGGTACCAAAACTGGTACTCAAACCATGGGCGCATCTTTTTTCAATTAGTGGGACTAGGGTGAGGAGAGGAAGGGGCCCAGGGTTGTGGCAGTTTGCTCCTCTCTCTCTCTCTTTCCCCTGTATTATGTGATGGTACCGGAGAAATATGGTGAAAGCACTGAGAGGCAGGATGCTTTTTTTATTGAGATGGGCCCAGCTTTAGGGTTTGTGGGTGGTTGCATGAAACTGACCTCAAAGCCTTTCCCATTATATATAGGGATATCTGAAAAAAGTTTCAGAATTTTGGTCCATTGGGTCTTTTGATCATGAAAACGTGAAAAATTTCTCAATCCTCGCAAATTCATGGGTTGATACATGTCAAATTTTGGATATCAAGACAACATAGACCTTAATACAACAAATGCATTTAGAATTTTATTCAATGTGAAAAAAACTTATTGAGGACATGAACTTGTTTTCTTCCATGCCTATGATTGAAGCATTTGTTCTAGCTAGGATATCATGTTATGTCCCATCTGCTACATAAAAGAGACTAAATTTGAAGTCAACTGCACTATGATGTAGGACCATTTCGGAATGACCTGCTTATGGGTGGACCTCACATAATGCAGAATGGAGGGCTCTGTTCACTTTGAATGCATACTATATCATCTTAAGATGCCGTAGTGCAGTTTTTGAACTTGCAAATCTTCATAACAATCAGTCCTTTGTCAACTACCACTAAAATAAACAATCTTATCAGTTGTCGATATTCAGACATCTTCCGAAAGTGAGGTTAAATTTCTTCTGTAACCTCTATTATGATATGTCTAGACATTTATCCATATGCTTATTATGAATTGAGTACAAAATACAAGGGAAACCATCTAACCATGTCGTGCTTTGTATCTGTACTGAAAATAATCTATGCAAATTATATTTATTTCTGGAACCAAAAGGAGTTATTTATAGCACCGGAAAAAAGATCTAACGTATCGAATAACTACTATCAAAACCTCTGAAATTCAAATAAGGTTTGATAAGTCAAAGTTCTAGATTTTGCTGTTGTAGGTCTTACAATTGTCAGATAGTGTGTGAAGGAATAGCCTTCAATCATTTGTTTTTAAGCCAGATATGTGCCTTGCCCAGTGATAATGGCATGCTCTTTTTGCGAAAGCGGTATATTATGCAACCTGCACCCTCTGAATTGACTTCTTTTAAATCACATCCTCAAGATGATATTACTATGGTGCAATGCAGATAGCATTTTACAGCTTTGCATTGTGTTAGAGATTGATATTGTTTGATTTGGCGATAATAAAGAGATTGCGATTGTTGTGTTAGGCTTATGTTTCTTTATTTCTAATTTTCTTTTGTCCTTGCCCTCTTAGATATTGTGGAAGTGAAAGTGTTATTAAATTGGCAGTCTGATAGTTCCTGCAGAAAGTTGTTTCACATGCAGCTGGTCAGAAAGAACTTTTCTTGTGGAAAGTGAAAAAAGTTGCACATTGGGAACATATCCTGAATGATAAGTACCATGCTGCCTTAAATTTGAGTCAAAAGATTGCTTACAATATTGAACAGGAACATGAGGTTTGTTAATAATTCTTGCCTCATTATGGTGAAATCTTTGTTTTGTTCATTGCTTGCAGCTTGTTTTCTCTTTTATATTATTCTTGGTTTATGAGCTGCTTATTGGGAGGATTTCAATCTGCAAGTGCTTATCACTGCATAAGCTTGAAAATGATTTACAACATTTCTTGCCACATGAGGCTACTTTATACTTTTCCCAAGCGAGTTGAAATTTATTTCAGCTTTATTATTGATGTATAATCTTTAGTTTTTTATTGTCAGTCATATCATAATATTATTACTTAAGATCAATATTTAAGCTATTTTTATCCCATCCACAAGACTTGAGTACAAGCCCATGTCATCTTTCATTTGTTTGGTTGATGTATAATACTCATGTAAAGGCCAATAACAGAACCATAATAAACATGGGAAATTATTATTTGAAAGGCATGCTAATATTATGATCTTCTTCACTGCATACTTGAGGTGCTAATCTGAAAAAGCTCCTCAAGGTTTTGGCATTAAAGACTATGTAGGGACACATACCTCATACAGACATTCACATGAGGGCTCATTTCATGTGGTTATCTGACACTCTGTTGTGGAGGAGGTTTCCAGTGATTCCTGATTGAAGGAATGATAAGGAAAGGAGTTTTGTGTGCATTTAGGAATGGCACGTTATGCTATACTGTGTTTTGAGTGTTTAAAGAGATATCATATAAATTATGAAGTGTTGTTGGACCATATCGAGCTTCCTTTTGACGTATTCATGTTAAAATTTGTGCAAACTTCAGTAGGGATTTCTAAATTATGGTGTCCAACCCAATCTCGAAATATGTTTTGCTCTCTCTTTTTCCCGTCCCTGTTCTAATTTGAACTGTGATCACCATAAAAATTATTCTCCTCCATGGATGACCAACTTTGCTCCTAATCTTGGCTCTTAAGATGCCACTTTATGGGGTCGCTCCTGTTCTCTATCCAACTCCTTTTGTCACACCAGTTGAACTGATAACCACACAAATCTTATCGTTCCATCACCAATGGCATCCCAGCTCCCAATCCTGGCTTGTGTGTACAAAGTAAGCAAATTCAAACATGGCTTTAGTATCCTTTACCATGTTTTCCCTTTACATAATGATTTATTATTTTCTGAATATATTTTTACAAATATGATCTGAATAATACAATTTAGACTATGATCAGTTGTCATTTGTTCTAACAGAGCAAGGCAACTGAACTTTCTATTGAATATTGCACCATTTGAATCTTTTTACTCTAGTCTTCTTTTTCTTGTTGAGATAGATGATAACAGATTTTCAGGATGTCGGCAAATCTGTTTAGGCTTTATTTAATTTCAAAGAAAATTGAAGGGAAATGATTTGGAGTATGCGTATATATTTCGACCACTGTTTTCATGCCACTCATCCTCAGGACCCCCACATTTCGCGGTAATATTGAAATTTGCTATCTTTTTTTGGACATAACAAAGTGACTCTTTTATGGGGATGTAGAGAAAGGAATTTAAATTTATTTTCTGAGTTGGTGAAACTTTTTCAGCATTTCTTTAGAGAGTCTAAAAGATCTTGAGATCGGATGCTTATGGCCTGAATTAGAGACCCAAGACCAATTCATATATAATTAGTAAAAGTCCTAACAACATTTTGAACTTGCCTATATGTTTATGTGATCAGAGTGACTTTTTGGTGGGTGCACAAAATGCTAAGCAATTTGTTACAGTGGTATTTGAGCAAAAGGTCTAGATCATCTCTAACTAAGAGAATAACGGATGGCTTAGAACCCCTGGCACATTTGAGCAATCAACAATACAAGCAAAGAATACATATACCAACTTGATGGTAAACAAAGAGCCACAAGAAGATGATTATTATGGAGAACATATTGATATTTAGCTTGCATCAATAGCTTGATTTCTCTCTAGAGCTCATCTCTATTTCTACTCGTTTCCTGACCTATTTTTAGCACTGATACTTATCTGCATAGTCCCAAGTTATCAATCTTTTCCATTATTCATCCCTTTATGAAATATCATCAGGCAAGAGACTGATCAAGTGTGAAGATTGTGAGGATCTTAAACAACCTATGTTAGGGGCATGTGAATCTCAATTAAATCATTAAGCCATCACAGGATGCATCCACTACAAAAAGAACTATTCGTGCATGTCTCTTCAGTGTCCCCCTGCTTTAAACACACATACTTCTTCCTTTTTTTTTGTTGGAGTTGGTGCACTATGATGGTGCATGTCATGCAAATCAGAGGATGAAAGATGCCTGTGATTCCCCAAAAAGATAATTTCTATTATTTATGTATACTTGATGAACGCACTGAACTTTTGGGAGGTACATTTTTCTTGTTTCTCTTCCATAGGATGACACCGAA
The DNA here is from genome assembly GCF_000442705.2 of Elaeis guineensis. Classification (NCBI taxonomy): domain Eukaryota; kingdom Viridiplantae; phylum Streptophyta; class Magnoliopsida; order Arecales; family Arecaceae; genus Elaeis; species Elaeis guineensis. The sequence goes on from NC_025994.2 coordinate 113,758,945, forward strand.
CTAAGGTACTTGTGTCTATTAAAGAAGTAACTATGATGGTTGGGAAGTAAAGTGGAGAGGTTCTCTGTCTCACACAATTTATTTGAGATAAATAAGGCGATGTTGTATTCCATGTGAAGTTAGACTCTTTTGTGTTGGATTAGATTATTCTATTACTAATATGCTGTTTGGTTTTAATTGAGTATGTAGTATATTTTAGGAATCTGGCGATCAATATAGATTGGTCTGAAGTAATTTTAGAATCGATAATACTCTTAGGATTGTCTATATGCTTTTTGATGTTTCATTTGTGATGGGTGATGGGTTGTACATATGGATGTCGATGCATTGCAAGCATGTTTCCTTCCACATTCAATCACTCGTCTACAATTCTCCACTATGGTTAAAATTACCTAACCATCCAAATGGGTCACGAAGCTCATCAGGCCTTATATGCAACTTGTTTGATACTTTCTCTCAAACAGGGGAGGCAGCCCTGTGCATGAGGCTCTCACAGTTGCAAGGTCTGAGAAGGGTCCTGTGCACGAGGCTCTAGCTGTTGCAAGGTCTGCGAGGGGTTGGATGTATGCAACCTCAACCGCACATGCGTAGAAGCTGTTTCCATTCGAACCCATGATCTTCAAGTCACAATGGAGTAACCTTACCATTGTGCCAGGGCTTATGCTCATACTTGCCTCAAATACTTTACTGCAATATATAGTCAGTTGGAAGGTTTCGTATTTGCTCGAGGTTACTATTATCATCAATTATTGCCCTTAGAACACTTGTCAGGCTCTGTTTAAGCAACTTTTTACAGCACGTCACAATTGATAAATGTAACACATACATGCTATCTTGTGCAATTGAATTCTGCAGGTTTATCTTTGTTTAATGGCTGACCAAGATCCCATTACTGCAAATTAGTTCTGCAATGATAATCCAAACCATAATTAGAAGACCTCGTCCCCTCTATTTCTGTCCAGCTTTGTGGATAATTTTTTGCCAGTGACATTCAGTGATAACACTTAGTGATTCATATTGGACTAAGTTTCTGCATTTTGTTTGACATGAGACTGAATCAGCTAACAATTATGATACAATCCCCAAAATGAGTGCTAATATATGGCATCGTGTGCTTTTTTAGTAGAAGAGATAAAGTTTTGTGTATTTTAGTTTTTATGGGTGACAAATAATTGTTGTATGAACTATCCTTGTTTTATGACCTTATTTTTGTGTCAGGTTTTGCAGCGAAGGGAAAAACCTGAACAACTGAAGAACAGTAGGATGATCTTAGAGTTATCCTTACTGAAACTTGATGATGCTCTCTTGCTTTTCCACGACTTGTAACAACATAGCAGGTATTATTTGTTATTATGGTAGCTCCATATGTCCAGAACTATGATTACAAATAAGCAATAAAGTGATAGAAAGAAGAAGAGTATGACATGACACATGCTAGTTTTTTCCTTATTATTCTTTAAGTGGCTTACATCAAATAAAGCATTTGGACTACATCTGTGGGCTGAAGGAGTGATTTTGAGGTGAGAGTACAATACAAAACCTTTCTAGAGTAGGGCTACAACTTGGGTAGGTTGGGTTGGGTTGAGGGCTGATCCTTAACTAACCTGTCTCCCTACCGTACCTCAACCCTGCCCGACTTGTGTTGGCATTTCTCCAAGCCAATACCATCGGAAGTGAAATTTTGGTTGGGTCAGTCTAGTGCCAGATTTGGCTTGGTCTGGTCGAATTAATCAAGTAAAGGTCTAATTGTCTAGATAATTTAGTATCAGCAAAAAGTTTCAGATTTTTTTTGTTAGGTTTTATTTGTTCGTTGGGATCTTATTTGGGTGCACCGGCGCAATTTTATTGCTCCATGGGGCTAAAACTATAGTTAAATGAAACATTAGTGTCTTATGTGAAGGATGAATATAATTTTTTCATATATCTGCCAATAAGATTGCTCTTGCTAAAGGAACTTTCTCTCCCCCTCCCCCATTTTCTCCTCTCACTAGCCTTCTAGGCTTGTCCTCCGTCATATCTTGTTATGCTTGTGCCATTTACTTCGTGAACCTTAACCTAGGGCTTCTTGTTTGTATCTCAAAAAAACAAGAGGGAAGGTGGGAGGGAGGGACAGATAGAGAGGAAGCAAATATGGCCTATTGAAATATCTCAACAGTGATCTCCTTATTTGTTAATGCAGCACACTGAACTGATTCCATTCCTAATCAGGGACTGTGAAAGATGGATTCCATTTGGTAGAAAGTGTCTGCTTCACTAAATCAATAGAATGTTTTCTGGGATCCTTGCATCATGTTTGGGCATGTCTGATTTGCAATTATTTTATTCTTTGCATGCTGTGTTTACATCATGTCATTACATATACTTTTTTTTCCACGCATGCATGTTATAATATTGCTGAAATGCTGGCTGGTTCGCTAACTGTCCTTCTGATACTTATTGATGTGGTGGCAGCAATGAAGATCATTGTTAGTAGATGTAGGGATCTTCCCACCAGCCAGCATACTTGTCTCTTTTCTGTTCATATTGTTCTTGTGGTTTAATTAGCTTCTGTTTCTATCATTCCAGTCTGATAAATATAATAAGTCCAGAGAATAAATGAAAGAAAATATAATTTCACTTTGGTTCGCCTCGTGCATTGGTGTTTGCAGGGGGCTGTCTGAAAATGAAGTGGCAGTTTTTCCAACATTTGGTGCTGTTGCACTCAATGGAGAACATTACAGGTGCTATCTAATTCTCTTCCTTTCCGTCCAACATGTTAAAGTACGGCCGACTATCTTGCAGCATGGCGGACTAATGTTCCCTGGTGGTCATTATTTTTTGTTTATCAATGTTTGCCTGACTTAAAAGGTTATAAAGCAGCATAGGAGATACTATAAAAAAATTGAAAATATAGTTTCAAGCTTTATCTTTCTTTCTAACTAAAAATCAATTTTTCATTGCCCATTAAAAAGCTATTTTCCTGAGCCGAATCTGGCTTCTCTCAGGCTGTAAGCACAAGCTCATGCTATAATAATTTAGGTTGATTTGTATTCTCTCCTTAGAAGATTTAAGTGGTCATATCTTTGGACTCGATGGTCTTACGTAAGTTCAGAACGGCTGGGGCCCCATAGCTGTTCACACATCACACCAATCCTGTCGTGTTGGCTAGAGGCATGACATCAGGAAGTCAGGTTGCTCCCTAGCTGCATTTTTAATCTATGCATGATAAATGAGCCTTGTCTCATCAATTTTAGGGTTCGATCAAGTTTGGACGGTGCTTTCTTAATTTTGTCCTTCCAAAGATATTTTGGGGACATGCATGCGGGTTGCCGATGCCATAACCCTGGTGCCTGATGCCTCGACTTATCTTAATGAATCTCCTGGGCCCTTAGAACCCCTATTTTCCCTGATGGCATGAATAGAGTACCCCTGTATCACCGAAATCAATTTACACAAGGCATGGAAGTAGGTCGTTGTAAAATTGCAATCACATCATGTTCTCTTGTATATTTGTTCTGGTGTCTTAGCAGTCGTCCGTCGATGGAAAATCTGCCTACTGGCTCACCAAATCCTTGGTTATTTTATGCAAGGATTAGGAGTACTATCAATTTTCTAGCATGTGATATCTCACTTACCTTTGGGAACTCAAATCATATACTATCAGCTGTCCAGATACAAAGCTACTAAAATAGTTCTGGATTGAGCAGCACAACTGTCCCATGTGATGCAGGCTGCTGGTCGTCGATTGCTTTGATGTTTTTTGTCAGTGGACAGTTGAAAGGCAATTTTATTTTTGCTGACAGGTGGTCTCTAACTGTGGTATTATATCCTTGTGGTGTGGATTAGCCTTCCTCGCCGGTGGAAAAGAATTCCAGTTTGGCATGATTGCAGTATATCTGGACTAGCTGATTGCAAGATTCTTGAGCAGGACGTAGTACCGTCTTCTTCAAGACAATGATCTAATCGTCTCGCATGAGGCTTCTATAAGGAATCTTAAAGTCCAAATCTTATTGGATTGGTTCACTGGATCTGGTCCATTTGGTAATTAGAACCCCTTAACATGGTAGGTAGGCCCTGCGGGCTAGTCTACGGAGGGTGAAGCGGCTATGCTATAGACCTCGTTGTTGCTGGAATTTAGCATGGAAAATTCCAAGCAAGTTGCGGACGCACAGAGAGAGAGAGAGAGAGAGAGGGAGAGAGATTTAGTTTATTAAAAAGCTGAAGAAAATGAAAGTAAAGAATGTATAGTTTGTGTATTTGGGTGTTTTTATACATGTGGGAAAAATATACGACAGAGACAGGAATAGGCAACCAGGGAAATGAATGCATCAAAGAAAAGCATCATTAATCTGTATTCTATGAATTATTCTTAAATATCTTGGAAATAAAATAATGGATTAATCATAAGGAATTTTGTTGTTTTCTTTTTTCTTTTTTTTTCTTTTCTTCTTTTCTTTTTGTTTTGTTTTGTTTTTTTTTTTTTTTTGGTTGGGGTGGGGCGCGCGGGGTGGTGGGGTGTTGTGTTGTGCGCGGGGCCGTGCATCTCTGTATCCAGCATGGCTAACCATCTCCTAGCATGCGTATATGACGATCTAAGTGTTTGTCATACAACTAGTAGGGTACTTCCCGAAGCAGTGACAAGACGCCATCGTGCTAAGATAGCATGCATACTGTGATCAATTAATACTCAGTTCCAAATGTGTGAATTTATGCAAACTTGAGCTTACCCAGGGACAAGCAGTGAATAAAATTCTACTATCCCTTTTTGCTTCATCTTTTAATCAACTATACTTCATAGTCTCTCTCTCTCTCTCTCTCTCTCTCTCTATATATATATATATATATATATATATATATATATATATATATATATATATTATGTATATATTTGCAATCTTCCTTATCCTTGCAGGTTACAATAGTCGTTGGATTCAAAAGATTTCTCGCAGCATCCATCGCCACGACATGCGGCGATGACCACCGCCCGTCTCCCAACATGGTGTGGCGGGACCCATGGTGGAGGAGGCATAAAATACCTAACCCGGGAAACGTGCGTTGTCAGCCGTCGATGCCCCATCGTACGGTTCCTGCGACGCCATAAGCGTCTGAAGCCCGGCCGCCCCTGACCATGTGAGCGCCTTTTAAATTATTTTTAGGAACCCACTACTGCTCGCCAGCTGTCCGCCTGACCCCAATCCCTCGGTCAACACGACCACATTCCTCCACTCGTAATCTCACCCGATCCTTATCCGTGCTGCACGTTCCATGTCCGTTCGTTGCAATTCACCTGCTGGTAGCCCGGCTCTGACATTATCTCGCGTATCCAACTTAAAGTCCATGCATTTTTTTTAATAATCCGTGAAATTAGTTAAGCAATGCTTGGCTATGGGATAACCGGGGGAAAGAACCTGGTTATTTCACTATCCACGAAAACTAAGGCGTCTTTGAGACGCTAAAACTTTTTGTTCAAATGATGAGAAGTGCAGATAATCAACATGGCATGGTCACTTTATTTTCATTTATAAAAGGGATCCATACATCATCATAGGAATTAAGTCCCCATTGAGGATTCATGCGTCACCTTTTGTTTGAACTGCATATATAAGATGAGTAGCAACTAACAACAAGGAGCGCAGATCGAATTTTCTATCTACTTGACATGTTTTAAAAAATCCAGACGGATAAGCAGGGAGAAGGGTGTGTATTTATCACACATACACGGTAAGAGGAACAAGATCACCCAAGGTAACATTGATGGCGCACGTTAGCTTGTCCCTTCTGCGAAGCAGGACATAAGCTGGGCCGAATCCGGGCGCTCTAGAAGCACCCCAACTGTAAACAATTATTATTCTGGACATTTCCTCCACCCCTGTTTACGCTTCTCTATTTCCCCGCTCCACATCCGATCTATCATCATGTGCCCCAGGCTCATCTCTCTGTCCCTCTCTCTCTCTCTCTACACCAACCCCCATTTATCCATCCTCTATCTTAATTGCACTTCCCAGCAGACACAACATGCCACCCACCTAACAAAAATATAGAGTGCAGTTATTACCTTTCCTTTTGAGCTATAAATTATACTCCATGGATTCTTAATTAAAAACAATTACAAGGCAACAGAAACCGCGTCCTTTTGCTAACAACGATCCTACAGAGCGAGAAGAAGGTAAATAGAAAGATGGAAGCTGATGGAATGCTTTGAAGCCACGAATAGAGCAAAGAGGAGAACAAGAAGAGAGGAAGAGAGAGAGGTGGGGATGAGATTTTCGTAGAAATATTCCCACTCTACCCCTCACCTCCCCCCTCTCCATCCCTATCCCCTGCTCTTCTATTGGTTCTCCATTCCAAACCTAATGCCTCCACTCCTCCTCCTCTCCCTCCTCATTGGCTTCGATGCCCTCCTCGCCGTGCCGGCGATCGCCAAGTCCCACTCTACCTCCCTCCGCGTCCCACTCCACCGCAGCCCCCCGCCCCTCGCCGCTGTGACTCGCCTCGACTACGTCAGGGAACTCGTCAAGAGCGACCACCTCCGACAGCGGATGATCTCGGGCACCATCGGGGGGCGTCGCTACCGGCAGCCTCGGAGGGCTTGCGAGAACGCCACCACGGCAGTGGCGGCGGCGGCGGAGTCGTTCGCAATGCCACTGACGTCCGGCGCGTACACCCACACGGGGCAGTATTTCGTCCGGTTCCGCCTCGGCACGCCGGCGCAGAGATTCGTGCTTGTCGCCGACACAGGCAGCGACCTCACGTGGGTCAAGTGCGGTTTCGGGCCGCGCAGATGTAGGCTTTGCGGCGGCGGGCAGAGACTATTCCGCCCGGAGAAATCCGTGTCGTTCGATCCGATTCGGTGTTCGTCGAACATGTGCAAGACCTCCCTTCCCTTCTCGCTCACCACGTGTCCCTCTCCGGCTAGCCCTTGCGCTTACAATTATGGGTATGAGCAATGCACCACCATCCATCCAATCCCCACCAAATGTTTACTATTTTATGCAAATTATTTCAAAATCGTGAATTTAATCCGGTATACTGAAGTTGTTCGGAGAAGGTTGAACGGAAGGTCGATTTTCACCGCTCTGTAGCATGGTTTGATAGCATCAACGTCCCCTTCTGACCTCTGAGCTGTCTCTTTGTTAAACCTTTAGGGACTGTACGTGTCATAAATTTACTTGCTCAGTATTGCGGTCTGCTGTCTTAGTTTATGTATCCAAGAACCATCCTGTGGTCGGATGATCTCGTCTTTCCATTTTTACGAGTGTCGAAATCTGACACCATTCGTCCGAATCGAACGTTAGGAGTAACGAATTTGTCGAGTCTTGTACGCCAAAGGTTACCGTTGGGATGATTTGTCCTCGGATTCCGAAACGATTCGTGCCGGAACTACTTCCGTTATTTTACTCGGATCAACTGATGCATAAGATGTCTCCGCTGTTTGCATTTAACTAACCGGCTCTGGTCACAGGTACTCGGACGGATCGACGGCGCGGGGCATCTTCGCGACCGAATCGGTGACTGTGATGCTATCCAACGGCCAGAAGGCGAAGCTTAAGGGGCTGATTGTCGGGTGCACGTCCTCGTTCGCCGGATCGAGCTTCCGCTCATCGGACGGCGTGTTGGGGCTGGGTCACAGCGGTATCTCGTTTGCCTCGCGGGCCACCGCAAGCTTCGGGGGAAGGTTCTCCTATTGCCTGGTGGATCACCTTAGCCCCAGGAACGTCTCGAGCTACCTCACCTTCGGCCCAAACGGCGCGCTGTTCCCCTCCATGGCGCGCCAAACCGAGCTTCTCATGGAGCCGCGTCTCGCGCCGTTCTACTCCGTCGGTGTCTCCGGCATCTCCGTCGACGGCGAGGTACTCAAGATACCGATGAGCGTGTGGGACGTGGGGAGACGTGGAGGGGCGATACTAGACTCCGGCACGAGCTTGACGGTGTTAGTCGAGCCGGCGTACGAGGCAGTGGTATCGGCTCTGAGCCGGCGGCTCGCTGGGGTCCCGAGGGTGGACGTGGATCCGTTCGAGTACTGTTACAATTGGACGGCTGGTGCAAGGGTGAGGATCCCCAAGTTGGTGGTCCATCTCCAAGGTCCGGCGCGGCTCGAGCCGCCGGCTAAGAGCTACGTGATCGACGTGGCAGACGGCGTGAAGTGCGTCGGGTTCGCTTCGGCGCCGTGGCCGGGCGTGTCGACGATAGGGAATATACTACAGCAGGAGCACCTCTGGGAGTTTGATATAAAGAATCGACGGCTGAGATTTCAGCGCTCCACGTGTACTCGCTAGTGATCCAATGGATATCTCTGATTTTGTTTATTTTATTTTATTTTGTCGAAATGTGGATTTAAATCTCTTTTTTCTCTTTGTTCCACAAGATGTGTCATGTACCAATAAGATGGGATGTAGAGATCAGGTTTTGATTGTGAATGATTAGAAGTTGGGTCCATTGTTGGGGCTCTCTGGGGAGCATCCGCTATGATATTATACAAACGGCCCGTGATTTGAGAGGGATTGGTACACCGTAAGGTTTGAGATGTATCTGATGGCCCGCGCCCCGAGGTTGATGGCGACGCGTGTGTGAAATATCTATGAAGATCTAAGACCAAGGGAGCTTTTGTTTTGTTTGATTGGGTCTTTCACATTGGCAGCAAAGCATGATTAGGCTCTACGCCGTCCTAATCGTGCTTATACTTCCGCTGCATAGCGCGAACTCACTCCCCAAAAATGCCTCCACTACGCTGCTTATGATGGTTATTCTTGACCACTAAAATTTGAACCTCCAATCTTTCACTTGAGTGGACGGGTTCCAACCAGCTGGTAGCAGGTTTCTCAAATTGCTCCTGTCAAAAATTATAATTATGTCTCTCCGTAAAATGTTAAGGCCACGCTTGATTCTTTGGTCTTTTTTTTCTTTATCTTGCTCTTTTTGCTTACATTTTGTTTTCTTTCTCCTAATTAGAATTCTCTCAACCTACATCCATTTTATTTATTTTTTTCCTTTCTAGATTATAACAAGAGAAGTATGAGTAGAACAGCAATGATTCATTCATCTGCTTGCATGCAGCATACAGGCAAAAATATAGTAAAAGATAATTGATTTGTTGGCCAAGTGGTTAAGAAAGTTTTATCTCTTAATAATAGAAATGATTTCTTAATTTAAAGGGCTGCTTGGATGCTTGCTTAGATTCTAAACGGATAATTTATGTGATTGGAGAGGCAGAGTAGAATGAAGACTATGTCTTAAAAAGACATCTCTAGATTGAGAAGAGCCACCGCTCATACTCTCAAAATTATGAAATAAGATAAATCAATTTTTTATTAGAATCTATTATTTCAGAAATGAGATAGTGTGGTCAGCTATATCTCTCCATCATGATAATTTCTTCTTTTTTAGTACTAGCTTCTCACATACTTTCATTGGTGTAAAAGATTATTTATGAATAACCACCACACACTTCCAAAAAGGGCATAAAAATCTCACCAAAAGAGAGATCATTTGGTTGATGTATCCTTCTCATTTTTTAGTGAATTGATTTTATTAAATCAAATTAGAATAAACATATCAATGAAAATCAGATAATAAAATATCTAATCGTTCAAAAAAAATATCTATCACATTCATCTATAAAGTAGATCTTGTATTATTAATTATATATATCACCATCCAATCTACAGTACTATTATCTTTACTATAAGCATGTATCACTTAATAATTCTGTAGACCTACCCCCATTCTCTGGCCATCCTACGGTAATTGATCTATGAATCCTCCTTCACTGCTGCTTTTTTGAGTTGGCATCTTGCGGTATGCCAAACAACAGAGCAGTAACAGAGCCACATATTATTCACGGTACGATAACTACCTAGGGATAGTTTATTTTTCTTTTTGAGTTACTAGAATTAGCAAGAAAGGACATGGAGGATGTAGCTTGGTTGCAGATTAGTGGACACAATCATGTTCCCATGCACTAGCGGACGGTTCTTGCCCGCATATTGTGCACGTCGCACATGTTACGGGTTTCTACGCGCACCACAAATCACGATCACGCTCGCTGTGGAAAATGAAGTAGCACGGTCCTGAACACCTAGCATATGGCCAGCTAACTACACAACAAAAAGGATGGGCTGTTCTTCACTTTCTTTCCGATCCAGCCGCTTGCTAGCCACAGGTCGAGCAGTACGGTTTAGGTTGTCACTTCGTACCACATTTCTCGCAGATTTGGTTGCTTAGCCAATCGTAGAAGAGCGTCTCCAGGGAGCGCTTCCCATGTTGATGTTAAGCATCAAATATATCACCACGCCACCTTCTTAGATATATATTCTAGTGGTATTGGCTGGGCCCGGAGGATCAAGACTCAGGAGGGGGCGACTCATGCCCCCATGAGGAGGTTCTATAGTTTTTTATCAGATAGGGTGGGTTTGGCAAGTTGTGTGTTAGAAGAAAAATTCTTCTCAAGTTTCTTGGAATAGGATGTGGCAAATTCAAATAGGAATACTCTTTTTCTCTAATATTCATGAAACTAAAATCTGCTGCATGGATTGCAGGATGTCTGTTGAATTGAGGAACATGATTGATTCACGGCTATATTGAGGGTTATGATTAGTTGCATATTTTAGTTAATAATAGTGTTTCTCAAGTAACAAGAACGAACTCTCGGTTTTATGTGCCTATACAACAACTTCTGTATGCATATGATCCACATCCGTTCCTTTGCAAGCCTTATTTTTTCCATGTTTTTGCAGATACATATATACTCAGATTTAATTTAAGTTATTAATGCAAACAAAAAAAAAAAAAAGGAGATAAAGGAAGATGAAGAGTAGGCAGGACGTGGGTGGTGGAAGGAGAAATAGACTTCAAGGAAAGAAAAACGGAGAGAATGACAATGTCCCAATACGAGTAGTTTGCTAAACTTCTTACAAACTGCATCTCTCCTTCTCTCCATTTCTTATTAGTTTTAATGGCATATGAATAATGATGGCAAAACACAATCCAAAAATTACAAAATGTGCTCAATCATGAGAATAAGGTAATAGTGAAGGTTGTGATAGAAGAAAAAATAGAGAAAGATTCTATGTGAGGAAATGTTCTAGAAGAATATCTGATTACAGTAAGTTAGAAGCACTAAAAAAGAATCCTGACCTGGATTTTGTTCCCCCTTTTACCTGAGCAACTTGAATTGTTGATTGTTACAGTTGCTGGCCCCATCAAGTAAAATTCTAACTCTACCACTACAGAGTGTTCCAACAATTGCAGGACAATGCAACCTTTTGAGGATTAATCCAATGGTAACTTCCATACAAGCCCCCTAGTTGTGATATGATGAACACATACAGTACAATGCATGTGATCCAAGTACAAAAGGGTGCATTTGATGGACAGCAGTGATATCATCAACTAAGATTACAGTGGATTTAACAAAGAACTAGTGATGAGTGCATAGTGCACCAAGTAGTGTCTGGATAAGATGCACAGGGTGGAATGGGCCCTAGGTCACACCTCCATGGAGCCCAACCCTAGGAGCTTCCTATATATATTTATGCTCTGCTTGGCATTACCCTCAAAAAAGGACCACCAGAATTCAGCCATATTTAATTTGCTTCAGATGATATGTATTTATTGACACCAATCCACAAAGAAACGTACCATTCGGTGGTGGCCAGGGGCTAGCTGGATGTCTGGATGTTACCCATCAAGGAGAACCAAATGAGAAAAATGAAATGCGCCCATGTTCTCATGTGACGTTAATTGGACGCCCATAATTTTGATATTTGGCTGTCCGAAGTCCTCACAAATGAACATAAAGAATAAAACTTTGCTATCAGAAAAAAAAGAAAACTTAGTTGTAATTATGATTAAGATCGCTATATGCTAGAAAGGTTTTATCATTAAGACCGCTATACTGTCCTAAGTTCTTATGTTTTTTCTTGCTACAACTTTTTCTTATCTATTTGGACGGCTAGCTATATACTTGGCCCTTAGAATGCTATATCCTCAACTCTATTTTGACCACCTTTATCCTAATTGGAAAAAGGTTCATCCTATTATTCTTATACTTTTCACAGCTATTGGACATGTAAATGTGTTAGAAAGAACAGAATTTCAGAATTTTTCTTAATATTCATCTATTGTAGATATGGTTTCAGAAGGATTTCGCATCTTCAATGACTAGTATATATTATGTAACCAGGATCTCTTGTCAGAATTTGGGAGAGTTTGAGTGGAGGTTAAAAATATCTCTTGAAATCTTTATGAAGGCATGATACAAGGTGTCTAGTTCTTTCTTCTCATTTTTCTGCCTGGTCCCATTTATCAGCTGTAAAATAACTTCTTTAAATCTTCTCTCCTCTGTATCGTAATTTTTTTGGAATCTCAGTAAAAGCCGGGTGGCTACATCTACCTCCCTTTCATTGTGAAAAAAATGATTAAGATACTGCTACTGGAACTAAGGTTTGGAGTTGGGGAAGCCACTTTCAGCAATCACGGTAGCTCACCAATTGCCTCCAAGGTTAATTTTGCACATGAAGAGGTTGATTTCTAAACTATTTTATGCCCCGTGTAATCTGATAGTATTCTTTTGTGATTTGCCAACATACACTTGAAGATACCCCTCCAAGGACAAAATTTTCATTGAAACAAATGATGAACAGTGGACAATATTTTTAAGCTATGTCATGGCATCCCACATATTTTGGTTCACAATTGCTTTGTTTTCCCACGCATCCAATCTCGCCCTCCCAACTGTCCATCAGCTCATGCTCATATTAAAGAGCTAACCGATTCTTTTTCACTCTATTTGCATGGAGCAAGTCATGAACGCGTGCACTCCAAAGTAGCCCACGTAGAAAGCGTGCTCGTGGGATGGTAAACCCCTGTTTCCTTTCTAAGCGTGGAATAAAACTTCTCTCTTCTTTCTAATATTTGAACAACAACCATTTTTGCTTCTGTAATGCAATCTCGAGCAAACTACAGCAAGTTAGCTTTATTAATCCCCTACTCTTCAATATGTTGCAACCCATAACGACCTCATTTCTTGCTCATCTCTCACTTAATCTTTTCATACTCGCTCTCCTTGTTCCATTTTCTTTTCAAAGAAGTCTACCAAGTTCTCCCCAATGGAATGAGAACAAAGTGCTGAACCAATCCATTGAGATCCCTATATTCTCTGCAGGCAAGGCTTCATCCAAAGTTCTCCTTGTACCAATTCAGCTGGGTGAGCCCCCTCAAACCCTATATTTAATACCTGATACTGGCAGCGATGCCACTTGGGTCTACTGTGATCGCCTTCCATATCGCCATAACAATAACTTCTCAAATCACATCTTTAGTCATTCTCGCTCTTCCACATTTGCTCCCATATATTGTTCATCACCTGTTTGCACTGGTATCAACCACTGCTCCTCCTCCACCCGAGATCTCTGCAATTATGCTCACGAATACGTCGATGGAACTGCAACAACAGGTTATTGGGCTACCGACACTGTGACAATTAAATCCGACAAGCGAAGATTGGACCTAAAATTCCATGGTATGATGTTCGGATGCAGCTCGCAGGATTTCATCAACCTCAATGATGCTGATGGAATCCTTGGATTGTCTCCTAACCACCCTTCTTTCACCAGCCACTTGGCACCAAGATTTGGATATATGTTCTCTTACTTTCTTGCAAGCAATAAAGGAGTATCAAACAAAAATCTTCTAGTCTTCGGAAGAACCGAGAGATCTGGAATAAGCTTCGAACCCGAGCAAATGCAGTACACCAAGTTCATACAGACAAATTCATTCTTTCATGTCGAAGTCTCGGGCTTGTCCTTCGATGATGTGCTGCTAGATATCCCCAAGTGGGTATGGAAATTTGATGCTCAAAATGAGTCCAGTGGTGTGATTTTAGATACCGGAACGACGTTTACATACGTGCCTGGGGTTGCCTTTCAGGCCATACATGCTTTATATGCAGAATTCTTTAAACCATACAGCAATGTAACAGTAACCAGCTCGGATGTATGCTTTAATTCTTTGGCTCCTGAGTTTGATGGAATCCAAATGCCTAGAATGGCATTTGAATTTGAAGATGGAGCTCGATTTGTTCCACACGAAGAAAACCTATTTTACGAGGATGAAGATGGAAGCAGCTGCTTGGCGATTCGAGCAATTGATCAGAGTGATGGTTCGATAATTGGTAGTAATTTGCAGACTGGTTACTTCTGGGAGTATGATTTGTTGAATCAAAGAGTAGGTTTTGCTTGTTTAGTCTAGCAATTTCAATTGTTCAAACTAATGTCATGATCTCATAGGTAAGAGACATGGAAGGTAGAGAGAATTATGTATGTTTTGATCCGCAAAACTTGTAGTATACGTCCATAACACGATGTTCCAGCCTCCTTCAGAAATGAAGCACAGAGACACTGCCATCATACTCATCTCATCTCACCACAATCAAAAGACAACAAAACTTGTATATAGATTAAATCCAGTTGAACTTGCTTGTTAGCCATTTCTAATTCGTAGGCAGGTTGGCAAGTTCGGTTGGTGATCTATATTTTCTACTGTTCCTATAATCTAAGATGAAATTAGTTTTTAGCTGGGCTCCACACGTAGATCTTTCTTATTTTGTTTCACGGAAAAGAAGGATTTACCTTCTTTCACATGAATCCACCAATGGATCATCCACTAGTCACTCTGAGATACATGCATGTAGATGAATAACAAAGTTGGGATGCTTTGAGAGCTGTGCTCTTTGATTCTTTTATATAATTTATTTTTTTGATATATAATTTTATTGGGACAAGTCAACCAACCTCCGACTCCGACTCTACATCGGTCTTATGAATACAATGCTCCGATTAACAATCAGTTGACCGACCGACAGTTGGCTATTATCAACCAACAACAAACAACTTGGTTAATCTCCGACCGAAGATCATCATCATATCAGAATTACCGATCGATGCTCATTCGTGTCTCCACAACTACCGACCTACTACAGTTATCGACATATCTAACCGGAATGTGCGGAACTAATATATCTAACCATTATAAACGGTTATCAAATATGTGTCACGGTCATTAGTGGGTATAAACGGCCAATTAACTCTATGATTATGGTCCAATAATTTAATGCGATAAAAAGCGGGACCACGTGATCGACGATTACATCTGAATCTCCTATAAAAGGGAGATAAATAAACAGTATTGGTAAGACAATTCTGAGCTGAGACTCTGTCATTTCAAAATTCTTATCTGCTGTTCACCATTCCTCACTGACTTAGCATCAGAGGATCTCCGTCGGATACAATTCTGATCAGTAAAGATTTTTTTTGCAGGTGCTTTTCTCCGACGACGAGCGCAACAGGGGATTGACCGCAACAGATTGGTGTGCCAGGTAGGGGACAAAATACAAACAACCATGCCAAAAACTAGAGCTCAACACTTGACAGGATCAGCGAGGCAGTCTTCCCACCAAAAAGATATTCCTCCCCCGCCTCTAATGGTAGAGCTCAGTTCTTCGCATCCTTTAGTTACTTCGGACGCACAAATTGCTGTATTTATCAGCAAATGAAGGTACTAATGGAAGCGGTTCAAAGTCTCCAGCAGCAGCAAACTCAACAGCAGCAGCAGTTGCGGTGGAGGAGCCGATAGCTCAGTCAATGCCATCTAGGCATAGCCACCGTCCACCACGGGTTCACCCTCCTCTTCTCCAAAATGGCGACCGTCTCGACATTCTCATCGAGACGGACAGCTACGTTCTCATCAGTTTCACCATGCCACCCATCATTCGCGACGTTCTCCCTCTCCTTCTCGTGCACACAGTATCAGGAAGGAGAAAAGGCTGCGGACACCTTCTGCTTCTCCATCTTCAAGCTCTTCAGAGGGTTCTATCCTTGGAGTTTTCCAGCAACGGTGGCTTGACGACTACGAACGCAAGTTCAAAGAGATTAACCATCAGCTTGTCCGATTTCAAGTGGAAAGTTGAAAGTCCTCCAACGACTATGACTTCCACACTGCCCAGCCTCTCTCTCAGCGCATCCTGGACGAACCAATTTCATCTCGATTCAAGATGCCGTAGATGGAGCCATACGATGGCTCCACCGATCCGATCGATTATTTGGAGAGCTATAAGGCTCTCATGATGATCCAGAGGATAACCGACGCCCTCTTATGCATTGGTTTTCCAGCAACTATTCGGAAGGCTGCTCGAGTATGGTATTCTAGGCTGCAGTCGGAGAGCATTAACTCCTTTGAGTAGTTTGAACAATTTTTCGTGGCTCACTTCAGTACTAGCCGAAGGCTGCCACGGACATCAGACAATCTCTTCTCTATTAAGCAAGGTGAGATAGAGACGTTGAAAAATTTTACGGCTCGATTTAACGTGGCCACACTTGAGATCAGGAACCTCAATAAAGATATGGCTATATCGGCCATAAAGAGGGATCTGAGGGGATCCAGATTTACATATTCTCTAGACAAAACACTCCCTCGGACCTATATTGAACTTTTAGAGCATGCGTACATGTATATTCGCATGGATGAAGCTACTTCTGACCGACGTCAAACAGACAAAAAAGGTCAGAAAAAAAGCAAAAAAAAAGTGGAACTCCGACCGAATCAAGTAGACCGACTATCAATAAGCGAGCTTTACCTCGACGACGGAGTCTGAAGCCGAATAACTATGGCAGGTATGACTCCTATACTCCTCTCTGTGCATAGATCTTGATGGAGATCGAAGGAGAGGAGTATTTACGACACCCCCCACCAATGACAGTACCGTCGAGGAGCCATGATAGAAAGAAGTACTGTCTGTTCCATCGTGATCACGGTCACGATACCAAACAGTGCATTCAGCTCAGGGATGAGATAGAGGTCCTAATTCGATGAGACTATCTTAAAAAATTCCAACGTGATCGTCCGACTCAATCTCTCACTGACCAACAACCTCAACCGCAAGCTGAGGAGATAATCAACAATCGACCAACGACGGGAGTAATCAATATGATTTTCGGATGATCAAAGAACTGGGGGGCAACTTTCGAAGAAGAGTCGGCGAAGAAACGATGACTCAATAATGTAATTATTTTTTTGAAAGATGATGTTCGAAGAATTCAAACTCTTCATGATGATGCTGTCGTTGTTTCGACGATAATAGCAAATTATAATGTAAAAAAAAATTTTAGTTGACAATGAAAGCTCAACAGATATTTTGTTTTACTCGACTTTCTTCTAAATGTGACTACCGACTAATCGATTTAGAAAAATCTCGACGCCATTAGATGGTTTCACTAGAGATGCAGTTACTATAGAAGGAGAAATCACTCTCCCATTAACCGCAGGAACACAACCACAACAGAGTACTGTTCTATTGACATTCACAGTTGTTCGAGTTCTCTCGGCTTATAATGCCATACTTGGACGACTTGGACTTAATGCCCTGAGAGCAATAGTTTCAATATATCATCTATTGATCTGATTTCCAACAAGAAACGGAGTCGGAGAGATGCGTAGAGATCAACAACTTGTCCGATGCTATTTTTTGATCTCCATATAGAATAATCAATCTGAAGATTTTTTGTCCGTTGATAAATAAGACCAAAGAGAAAATGAAGAAAGAGGTGAACCAATCGAGCAATTGGTTTCTATCCCACTAGAAAAAGAAAACCCTAAGAAGAGAAATCTTAGAAAAAGGAAAGGAGAACACAACCTGAAATCAAAAGTGATGCAAAAAATAGAACTCGAAGCTTCTAGTACTAGGATGATCTTCTAGTAGAACCTTCTGTTGTAGAAGATGACGATAAATGCAAAATAAAGTCTGGATGAAAGCGACTATGTATATATAGGACCCCTCAATGGTCCAGATGAAATCGGTCAAATTTGGATTTTTTTAAATATCGACACATGACGACATCAAGACCGACCATTGATCAGACGGTTCGATATATCTGCTCCTAGATCGTGCCACCTCACCGTTATCGCATAAACAGCTTAGAGCCAATGATGTTTGAACACGTGGCTAAGATCTACTAGTCAGAATCAAATCATCTGAATTTTTTGGGTGCTGAATTATCTTCCCGAAACGACAGTCCAATGATAATTTCATAGCTATCGAAACAGCAAAATAGTTGGAGATCTCTCGTATTCCAAAAAATTATTAATACCAGTAGTCGAGTTGGGGCTCGAGGCAGTACGTGACAACTAAATTTTTTGGGTGCTGAATTATCTTCCCGAAAGAACAGTCCAATGATAATTTCACAGCTATCGAAACAGCAAAATAATTGAAGATCTCTCGTATTCCAAAAAATTATTAATACCAGCAGTCGAGTCGGAGCTCGAGGCAGCACGTGACAACTCTCTTCGTTCAACGTGACAGACCACGTGATAATATACATGTCAGGCCATCTTGGACTTGGGAGTGGGGGGCAACTGTTGGAACAAATCAACCAACCTTCGACTCCGACTCTACGTCGGTCTTATGAATACAATATTTCGACTCACAATCAGTTGACCAACCGACAATCGGCTATTATCAACCAACAATGGACAACTTGATTAATCTCCGACTGAAAACTATTGGCATATTAGAGTTACCGATCGATGCTCATTCGGATCTTCACGACTACCGACCTACTACAGTTACCGACATATAGTCGGCTTATCTTCTCACGATCACATAAGGTCGGAATGTACGGAACATTCATATCTAACCATTATAAACGGTTAGCAAATACCTGTCATGGTCATTAGTGGGCATAAACAGCTAATTAATTTCATGATTATGACCTAATAATTTAGTAGCATAAAAAGTGAGATCACATGCTCGACGGTTACATCTGAATCATTCATAAAAAGGAGGTAAATGGACAGCATTGATAAGACAATTTTGAATTGAGATTCTGTCATTTCAAAATTTTCATATGCTATTCATCATTCTCTACTGATTTAAACATCGAAAGATCTCTATCGAATATAATTTTGATCAATGAATATTTTTTTTTATAAGTATTCATCTAACGATAGGTGCAACATGGATTGACCGCAATAAATTTGTTTCATCCGGGTTTCATATTTTTTTCCCCAGTATTACTAATAGTCAACCATTTATTCATCCACTGCTCGGGTACACGTCCGTGGCATCGAATATTGCTATGTTGCACTGATGATCAAAACGCTTGTATACGTGTCAGTCCATGACTTGCTGACTGCGGTGAGACGCGTAATAGGCAATCCACCAGAAAAGTCATCTCGCCAAACGACCAAACCGAGTTGAGGCGGCGGCCTCCTCGATGTCGTTCTCGTGGCCTTTGCTTCCGTCTACGGAGGACCAGAGATCGGAGCGATCGGGCGAGGGATAGAGATGGACGGTGGAGCTGCTGCAGGTTCCAGTCCTCCGCCGCCGCTTCATCCGGCGATAGCCCCTCTTTCGTTTCTACTCGGGAGGTGGAGAGGGGAAGGAGAGGGCGGTTTCCCGACCATCAACTCCTTCCGCTATGGCGAAGAGCTCCAATTCTCCCACTCCGGAAAGGTCCTAAACTATAATCCCCATCTCTTCATTTGATTATTATTATTATCATCATCATCTATCGATCGATTTCTCTGATGTGTGGCATGGGATGGAGCACAGCCAGTGATAGCATACTCCCAGAAGACATGGAAGCTGACCTCCGGCGAGCCGATGCACGCGGAGAGCGGCTACTGGCGGCCCAAACCCGACGGCTCCATCGAAGTGGTAATTGCCCAAAGCACCGGTCTTGTGGAGGTCCAGGTACTCTCTTCTGCTTCCTCTATCCTCTCTTGGTTACAAATCCATTTCCCTCTTTTCCTTCCCAAGTGGTAATCTCCCCCTGTTTTTACTATTTTAAAAACAACAAACGGTTTGTGGGTTCATTCATTTATGGCATAAAGTTTGGGTTATGAAGCAATATTCTTACCAAGTTATTGAGCCTCGCACGATTTGTTTTTTTTTTTTTTCTTCTTCTTCTTCTTTTTTCCAAGTTGTTCTAAGTTGATATATATAAAAGGAACAAATGAAGATCCGAAGGTGAATCTATTGACGAGGAGTTGCATGGCAATTGGCACCATAACAAAAAGAGATTTTTTTTTTTTTTTTTGATGAACAAGGAGAAAACCCACCCAAATTTACAAAAAGGAAAAATTCACAGCCAAAGAGAAGACAATTAGAAAGTATCAACTAGGTTGCAAGCCCTAACCCTATGATGGAATCAGGCAACTTGAAGGGAAATATCAGCTACAATGGAACGTCGCTATGATAGCCTGTTAATTACATCTCTTGGCAATTTTTCCCAAGAGAACATTACAAAAGATAATGTTTTGTTCGATCCAATGGACGTTAATAGATGGAGAATTCGGGTAAACAATGGACCGTTGTGAATAGTTACAATGGAGAATGAAGCCTAAAATTTAGATTTCCCTTCTTATTCACTGGTCTAACTGGTTTAAATGCAGACCCCACTTGGAATAATGTTGCCTAGGCTAGGAATCCAGTTGTCTGATTCATGTTGCATTTGAGGTCTAGCCGTAGAAATTTCTCAATCCTTGATTCATCTATTTCTAATCCATAAAGCTAGCGCAGTATATATATAGAGTAAAGCTTGCATGTAGAATGAGATTTCTGGTCTGTTTATTGAGGATAAATATTGATAAAGATTAGTACTTAATCGAGCATGCTTCCTATCAAGCATACATAAAAATATCGTGTTAATTATTTGATGACCTTGAATTTCTTGCTATAGTTTGCATTGCCAAAAGCTTTTTTAAGTGAAATATGTTGTTCCATATCGACATTCTTTTCTGTTTTATCAATTTGCAGAAGGGTTCCTATGATGCCGAACATAAGATTGTGACACTACAAAGTGAACTGGTTGGGAATGCAGCAAAGGTACTTTTGGTGGAAACACATTAATATGAAACTATGCAACCATTTTTTCTTCTTCATGCTTGAGTGAATAATAAGTACATCGATCTACTTCTTGCTAGCTATATGAGTGCATTCTCTTCAGACTGAACTTTGGGGGAAAGTAGTTTGGCCCTGCGTATTTTTTTCATTCCTTGTGTTTAGCATATTCCTCATAATAAATTGTGCTTGAAGAAATGATTCTAATATAGCCATATGCAGGTGGTTACATTTGGAAAATCATTTCGAAGGATTTAAAACCAACAATAGACTCCCAAATTCTAACGGGATAATTATTTTTCAATAGAACCGGCACTGTGATGTCATCTGACAATCTGATGTTTCAAGTTTTGGATGTGGATAGAATCAGTCATCTATGATGTGCACATGGCAAACATTTTCCACCAAAAGCCAGATAAATAGTTTAGAAACTAGATAGAAGTTTCCACAAAAAAAAGGGTTGTTTAGAGCAATAAGTGAGACACGTTTTTGAACACCCACTCAGCTGCCTGGCATTTTGCCGTCATTACATAAAGAACCGTTGTCTGACCAGCTGTAGTCTCTTGCTGCACCACTGAGGAGGTCAGGTAGATTTGATATTTGCTTTCAATATTTGATGCCAGGAGAAGAAGAAGCACTCTATATATCAAGGAAAAAATACCTTTAAAAAACACTGCATTTAGCTTTATCTAAGGAAAGAAGTTGTCTGTTTTCTTTTCTTTTCCCTTTTTTTTTTTCTTTCCTAAGTACCTGTGAACCAATACTTTCCATACTTCGAATATCTGAAAAATGACACTTAAAAAAAGGTAGAACTGATAGGAAGAAATGGATTGAATGGAGTAAAATAGAAATATCTACAATATAGCATGGAACATTGCTCCTTAAGGAATAAGTTACTCCTTAATACCCACAAATGCATGCATATGATTGCTCATTTCATGTTCAATTTCCACCAATAATCTTTTCTTGGATCATAGCTCTGTGGTAAAATAGAATCATCTTACTATGCTCCCTGACCCAGATGTACCAAAGGTAAGAGAAACTGTTGCCTCTGTAGAGACATCCAATAATAATGAGAGACATGTCTGCCCTCAACGAGGAACTAGCAAAAGTAAGAGGAAAAAAAGTCCTGCTTTACCTCTACATACACCAAAAATTTGAAAATAGTTCAAAGTTTTACATATAACCAAAGACTAACAAGTATTGATGTGTAATAAAAAAATGTAAGTTTTGACATGTTGATTGGCACCCATACAATTAGCAGAAAAGAAAACCAAAGTAATTTTTTGAGTCTGAACATAGTCAGAAGCAGTCATTTTTACCACAACGTTATCATGTAAAAGATTGCTTGTTATTATATGCTTTTTATCAATTTTGTGTTTCCATGATTCCATTGATTGCAGTAGCATGTGACTTGCAGCTATTTTCTTTCTTCCACACTAAAATATTTGCTAGATCCCTATTTCACAGTTCTCTGGTGTTTTCTATGTGCAAGAAGTCATTACCAATTATTGTTGTGTTAAGAATAATTCTTCTTCCTTGAGCTATGCAACTATGTTAAAACTAATCAAATTTACTCAAATCCTGCCATCAAATGCCTATGGCTTTCAAATATCAATGGCATTTATTATTTCGGTCTAAGTAGTCATGTCGATCAAAATTATTGTTATTAAGCAATCTTTTCTTTTGGCAGGTGAAGGAAATTACCAGAGTTTTTAAAATGGCTGATGGTAATCTCTCTTACGTTGTTCAGATGGCTACGCATCTGTCCAGCCTTCAGCCACATCTCAAAGCTCTACTTAAGAAGATTTGACATAAATATTTGATGTGACTAGATAAGCAAATATTCCTAGTCTTATTCAAGTTTTTGGGTTTAAATGAAATGAAGCTTTTTCACTGTTAGAACAAAACCAATCATGTTTAATAATTATAATGATCATTATGAGTATATCATGTTACTGTCCCAAGTTTCTGCTTTATTAATAATGACAATAAAGAACAATGATATATATTAATTACTTATAGAATAAGATATATTATTTGAATTAGTGCAGAGATTTGATTTTGTGTTAGAGGTGAAAAAAAATGTCATGATAGCCAAATAGTTAAACTTATAATCAGCATGGTCGCTTTTATAACGGTTTTTAGCCATTATTTAAACCTTGGTCATAGTTTAACAAGCCTGAAAAGAGATGCGGTTTGGCGCTGCAAGCCAAAATCTGGGAGGTTTTGAGGTTCTGCCGCCATGCTTGGTGGCGGATGCAGGTGCGAGATGGACCAAGAACAAATCAAGTGTTAATATGGTTCCAGCTCGGTTTTGTAGGGGATGGGTCAGCGTAGACAAAAGAACATAAATTAATGCTTCGATATTCACATTATATGTCACGTAGAACTTGGCATGTGCAATCGACATTATACGAAAAGAGTATCTGATGGATAGCCTCAATCTGTATGACAATCTAAAAGCATGACGACCGGATGAGAGTCTCCATCCAAATGAATACTGCTAACATCTATATATTAAAAGAAAAGCATGGGATCAATTGTAGTAGATGTTAAATCAAATATGTGCGTTTCGTTACTTCAATTGTTCATTATGATGGACACAAAGCTCCATGTTTACTATATGCACCTTCTCATTGTGACAATGGTTATTTTTTTATTGTCAGCCATCCAATAGCATGAGAGATCCTATGCGAGAACACATGCAGCTTAGATCTCCACAGTTGCAAGAATTTGTGATGCACATATAAGCCTGCCAATATGGTGAATGCGATAGCCCTACATCACCACCTCACTCAAGGATCCAACTTGTTGCCTCGACTTTTCTGTGGAAGCCCTGGAGCATCAGAGGAATTACTGCATTACTAAGAGTCTAATCACCTTACAACACAACCTACTTAGCTATCACCCGCACGGCTGCAGAAAGATGTGCAGCAAGCTGGTGATGAACATGTCTAAGCGTTGCATCATACGGTTATACAACTGATCCCTTTCTGGCAAATCCTCCAAGCGGCAATTGGAACTATAGAGCAGCACCTACACATTAACCTAAAAAAATGATCTCTATGCCTTGTCCTGGTGGCAAAAAATGATCTTCCGTAAGACAGAATCTAAGGACACGACGGCCCACATCAACATCGGCTGACAAACCAAATATATCAAGATCAAAGAGGCAAAAAGGGAATGCTTACATCCGTCTTTGAAACGAGGTCCATGAAGAGCATATGCTAACCAAGGTTGGTCCGCATGTGGCTCAGCCCAAGGTTCACCCAGTTTTTTTTTTGTCAACTAGGTGAAGGTCCGAGAGCCAGTCCAGCAGGACCCAAGTAACAGCCCCCTACATCTAGAGAACTTCATAAATGCCCCCAAAAGGAAATCACACCCCAGTTAGCATACGATTATGTCAACATCTTCAAATTAGTAACCGAAACTGCTAGCTTCGTTAGGATCCGACGAGGTTAAAACACTGTCCTCTTAGAACATGCAAAACAAGCTGTTATTTTCAAAACATATGTATTGGATGCACCGGACTGTATCTTATTCACATTAAGCCTACACCAGAAAAGATCAACAAGCCCAGTATAAATATACAGGTGCAAAGGATAAACCTATTTGCTGATCACAGCTATCATACATGGTGATTCAGACATGAAATAATCCAGAGAGATTCAAACAAACCAAAAGCATCTAGTATTGCTCTTCAAGCAGAAGCGCAATCATAAAAAACATTAAAGAGTTACTTCCAAAAAGATCTGGCTTTTACTTTTGGAACAAAAGTTACAAAGGCCAAATGTGATAAACAAGCAGTCTGGCAATTCAAATGCCTAAACATGATCAAATTTGGAACAGATTGTCTTTATCATTGATAGTCAAATTCAAGTTACTAGATTTAAAAAAGACATATGAAATCCACTTCTAACACACTTCACTCTACCAAAATCAGATGATCGCCCATTCGCCAATTGCCGATCACCCTTCAGTTGCTTCTCTCAACCGACGAATTGTGCTTCGCACAGTAACCGCACTAGCAGTACTATAAACATCACAAATTATGAAATTACAACCAGAGAATGATATATATCAGCAGTGCTAAACAGAAAGCAGAAAAATAGTGCAGCACTCACTTCAACGTGTAAGCACCCCCAGCCTTGACCTTGCCACAGTCCTTGCACCCCCAAATTCCAACCGCCTTTCTCTTCACAGCATACTGTGAAAACATATAAAATTTTCCAATATATTCATCTAGTGAGCAGGATCTTTAACAGAACAAAGCAATAAAGATTTAAAGAGAAAAAAGGCCCAATGAAAAACCTGTTAGAATAGAAATGAAAATAATCAAGTAACACATTCTTTTACAAATGTAGGGTGCGAAATAACTATCAAGATATAAACATTAGTTTGAGATGAATGACATACAAAGGTCAAACACATCCCTCACCCATGCATTGCCCTAATAAAAGGATGGGCAATAATCAGAACCTCAACCCTAAGACTATGTATTTACCATATCCTCCCATCAACCCAAAAAAAGGGGGCTTGTGCATTAATACACCCAGGAGATGAGCAACATAATTATCTCTTTCAGGTCAAATTCAAGTATAGCCTCCTCTCAAGGAACTGAATAAAGGAATTTATTCCTAAATGCGAGAGGTTATTTATAAATATAAGTGAAATTAAACCAATTGATTGCAGAAACAAACTCTGGAAATAATAAAAAAGTTGAACTTTAAGAACTTGTTTTGTGTTGCTTTTATCTCTTGTTTCAAAAATCACAGAAACGAAGGCAAAAAACATTTTGGTGTAATTATAATTTTTTTATGTTTTTCAAATGTCATATTCATTGTTTCTAAAAAAACTAAAGCAAGAATCCATGACTTTCAATAATTTAAAAAATAAAAAACTCATATTTTTTTTCCATCGCCAGCACCACCTCCATCACCATTGTCACCATCTCTACCACCATCAGGTCATCACCTCCACCGCCGCCGCCAACCCTGTTGCCACCTTCACTACACCATCCCGGCATCATCATCACTTCCACCATATTGCTGGCACCACTGCCACCACCATTGCCGCTGCCGCCACCATCATCATTATGGTCTCCACCGTATGACTGGCACCTGCCACCACTGCTTCCACCATACCATTATCATCATTGTCATTGGCTCCATGCCACTACCAGCCTACCAGCACAACCGCTGCCATCATCGCCACCTCCACCATATCACTATCACACTACCACCCCACCCCCAACACCATAGGCACCTCCATTATCTCCATCGAAGTTACCATTAGCTTTGCCATGATCGCCATATTTATGTTTTCAAAAATAATTGACTGTTCGAACATGCTTTGACTCGTGGGTCTTTAAACTCCAGATATGTGCAAATCTTAATTGGTTTGCAAGCTTCAATTGAAATATCCAGCCTTAACAGATATGACGATTCATACCCTCATGATTTTTTTTCTTCCTCTATTTTTTTGATGAAAGGGTTAGAAAACGTCAGAAACTCACATTTGGATCATGGAATTTGATAAGCAGGGAAACATATACTAATTCAACTAATGGCCCTTTAATTTTATTCATTCATAAACACCCAACCCAACTAATTTTTTACTAACTTCAAGCCACTTCTAATTGACGTTAGGAAGAATAAAGTTTAAGCAAAATCTCCTTATACCACAACAAGCAAAGAAAAAAATGTTTTCCAATTAGCACATAAAAAGCTAATCAATACCAAGATATTCTCCACGCAAGAAGCAATACCTTTCCACAGAACTCACAGAAATACTTTGCATGTTGTGAGACTTCCATTTTCTTGATTTGCTTTCGCAAACTAGCACCATATCTGGTACCTGGATCCCAAGAGATAATAATAATGAAAGAGAAAATATGCAATAGCTGATGCAATAAGAGAGACAGACAAGGAAAGCAAAGCAGCTATGAACCATCGGTTACCATATTTGCCAACAATTCCAGCCTTCTTGGTGCGCTTTGTCTGCATCAAGAAAAGAAGAGACAGATGCATACGTCAACAGGACTCAAGTAACTAAATAATTATAAGAATATAATTCTCAATTCATTCAAATTATAGATTTCCAAAACATGAGATATATAGGATAAAACCAATGGGAGATTCAATACCACCACCTATTTTGCACTAATTAATAGAAAATGAAACTCGTAAATTCCCTCTTTATGATGTTAACTCCAAACATAAGCCTATGACTAAGAGCTATAAATCTTCATCAGAAACCTTTAGCTTTCCCCTAATTGCAATAGAATAACTTGTTATTTAACATAAGCTTCTTTTAGAAGTAAAGAATAAATCCCTAACCATGTAAGATCCGCCAATGCAGTTATAAGGGTTTGTCAAATAAAGAATCTCACACCTTTACGTGCACAGCCTTAAAATATTAATTCGCACAGTCACTTAAAACTGATATTCATACAACTTAAACGATAATTCAATGAAGCGAAATTTGTGATTCTGGTCTCAGAAATTCCAAAAAAAAAAAAAAAAGAACTGTTAAGCATGACTTGCTAACCATTTATTACCATCAACTGCCCCTGCAACTTGGGTATCTCAAGTCATCTCCGTACCAAAACCAATATACATTTCACAAAATGGCAATCACGAATGGAGGCACAAAGAGGTACCAGAATTTACCAAGACTTCTTTACCCAAGAAAAAGGGGATAAAACGAAACAATACATTCCCAAATAACATCTCAGAATTTTGAGAGGATCACTCAAGTCTTCAACCTCGAATCCTTGCCTACCGAAACTCTGATCAATCTTACTACAGATATATTCTCTTTCCAAATCATCGCGAAAATTTAGAGTCTAAACTCAAGAAAAGATTCATCTAAACGGATTCAAGAAGAACATGAACGATTCCTAATATCTACAGAAAACCGAGATAGATAAAAGAATAATCAAAGATTTTGTGCCGGAATCCTCAATCAGATTCTCAGACCAAGAAACTCAAGGAATGGACAGCAGAAGGGGGACAAAAACGTACCATGACGTCGGCGGCGGGGGACCTGGTCTAGCTCGGAACGCCGAAAGCTCGTAAGAACCCTGGAGCAGACGAGAGGAGCGCGCGCTTGGCCGACGTCTCCTCTTTATAGGATTAGGGTTTTAGGAGTGAG
The DNA here is from genome assembly GCF_000442705.2 of Elaeis guineensis. Lineage (NCBI taxonomy): Eukaryota > Viridiplantae > Streptophyta > Magnoliopsida > Arecales > Arecaceae > Elaeis > Elaeis guineensis. The sequence continues at coordinate 113,786,975 of NC_025994.2, forward strand.
CGGGGACCCTCTTGGGCCGTGCATCGATCACGGCCGTCCGATATGCCAAGGTGTTAGGGGCGGGAGGAGTAATGTGTGTCGTGCGTTGTTGACCGCCCGATTGATGCGACTCACGATTGTCCTGATTTTTTGGCACGTGAGTGTCACGTGAATGATGCAAGCGGATTTTGTTGAGCAAGCGGATTGGCTCAACCCAAATCCTACCCAACATTTGAACCGTGCTTAACCCATTTTGTTCAAGTTAGATCGGACTGGAGTTAGGATTTATTTTATCAAATCCATCAGGTAATTCGTATCAAACTGTGTTAAGAATAATTCACATTTAAACTATATATGACATATATTAATGGATTAGTCAATTATATCTTAAGCATGTACATAACAACAAAACAATGTTCAAACACTAGTTTACCGTTAAAAAAAAAAAAAAAAAGATCAATGTTCAAACAGTATCGAGAAACCCACTTCACATGGCATTTGAGGACTTATTTGATTTGCGAGAAGATTTTTTCTTCTATATAATATTATTCTTGAAAATATGACATATTGAAAAATAATTTTAACATATTTAATAGATAATAAAAAAATAATTTATTACAGAATAGCTTATATTTAATTGAGTATTTATTTTATTGGATAAATATGTAAAACATTTATTATATTCTTACTATATGAAAAATCTTATCCTACTTTACAAATTATAATTATTTATAAAATAAAAAATTATGGTAATTAAGGATATTTTTGATTTAGATCACGACGGAGGATTTGAGATGTGACGAGAAAAAGAATATTCATTTCAGCTGTAGATCTTTGATATTTTAAAAAAATATTTTTCAAAAAAAAAAGCCTCCAATATCCATCTTATTCGAACTCCAAAATACTATGTCCTATATGAATTTTTTTTTCCATAAAATATGAGATTTATATTTTTATAAAAATATTTTTTTCAATCTCCCTTCTTTAAAAATTTCAACCGAACAATAGGAGGTTTTTCCCTCAGCATTGACCATATGTCCCTCCACTTCCTGCAAACTAAACAAGTCCAAAATGACAAAATTATAATCAACTACATTTTTTTTTTGTCTTGCAAATTATAATCAACAACATAATCATCAGTTTTTGTTGTTGTTTCTTTGGTACCAAAAAAAATACAACATAAACTGATGATTAACTATATAAGAGTTGACACTTAGAAGTAGTTAACGTTGGTGGATTCAATGCAGGTAACGAGAATGTAGTTCATTGCTTTTAGATTGGTTTGGGTTAGCTTGGGTACTTAGTATACCACTCCATCAATAGGGCCGACATACACACACACACATACATACTTTCTAAAATATATCTCCAAATCTGGTCCATATTTGAAACAACTTATATTTTAAAATCCATCTAATCCAAATGATTTCAATTTGGGTCAGACATTGGTTATTTTCGGATTGGTTCTATCCTGGAAACAATCTTCCAAGAAACTCGCAACCCTGATCAAGACATGCATTAGATCAAGAGCCCATAACTAGGTTGCATGATGCACCTGATAGAACAAGTAAATAGTTGTGATTAAAAATATTTATATTAGTTGATTTTTGATAGTTGTCATTATATTCTAGAACTAGCATGAAAGGCCAATGCATGAATATCTGTGCAGTCCCTTGTTCAATAACTGATGCGATCATAAAAACATGCAAGATGAGATTATAACTGATTATGCATCGACGCTAAATAAGACACTAAAAAAATGGTGCACGTATAATATTGGTGTTATAGCAAATTTGATTGCGGTCGATGATTAGCTTGTTGTTTAATATTTACACCAAAGCTGCAAAGCACAGTTGCTATGTGGGCATTAATACTTGCAATTCTCATTCTAACTATGCTACAACTTTCTAAATTTTTTGCAAACTTTTGATTTGTTTAATCATATTTTCTAAAAAATCCTATTTGCGCATCTCACCGTGAGATTCCTTTGGTGGTTGTTTATTTTTTCAAGTAAGATTTTGTAAGGATCTAAATAAATACTAATTATTACTCCTGATCTGTCCTTCTGAGATCGACTGTCAAGGTGGAGATGGTCAAGGAAGAGACTATTACTAAGGCTCCATCCGAATATCTGCAAAAAATTCTCATCGGAGTGTTCTCCGATGAAGATCCTTTGACACTCAAGTTAGGAGATGGAGAACAATAAGAGAAGAGAATAAGAAGTCAAGAGCTTATTTTGAGGATCCCAGAATTCCTTTATTTATAGAGAAAAAATTGAAGTCGTATCCTTCTCAGAGTCCTAATGATTTTTTGGATTTGTCGCACAGTTTGATTCGAATGAAATATTTTTCTTTTACGGGACATCTGATTGCGGAGGAATTCCATTCTAACTGAACTTTCTCAGTTTAGGAGAGGGAGAGAGGGATCTATCGATGAAGAACATAGCTCGATCATGGACATAGAGCTGTCAACAAGCCGGATCCAAGCCCGAGACCTACAGGTATTTATCCGACGGGTTCAGATCTGGTACTAGCATTGGATCCGTTTATCCGGATCCGGATCCGGACCCGATAAAACATAATATAAACGGGTAGAGTCTGGATATTTAATACCTAGACCCAATAGATCCGAGATCTGATAATATAATATAATATATATATTAAAAATATTTAATATCCCATCTGAGACTCTCTCTCAGTCTCTCAGTCTCCTCGAGGACCCCGACGGTGCCTTTTCCTCTTCATTGTGAGATCCACTCGTCGGCGGCCGAACCCCGACACTAACGTCGGCTTTCGACTCCCTCCTCTAGCTCCTCACTTCCGATCTACCCAAACTCGCCCCTCCTCACCGTCGGCAATGAGGTCATGGCCACTGCCGACTAGGGGTGACATCAGGTCAGATCGGATCATAAACAGATCGGATCAGAAAATGGTCAACCCAAACCCAATCTGTTTATTAAACGAATCAAAAATTCAAATCTGAACCCGATCTGTTTATTAAATAGATAATCCGACCCGACCCCATTTAATCCATTTATTAAATAGGTCAAATTAGGTTAAACGGATTAAACAGATTAAACGGGTTAAACAAGTCGAGTTAAATGGATCAGAAATAGGTTAAACATGTTTTAAACAGGTTAAACGGATCTTAAATGGGTTAAACAGATCGGGTCAAATGGGTCAGAAATAGGTTAAACAGGTTAAATGAGTTATCTGACCTAAATATTAAACAGGTTAAATGGGTCAGATATCTAAAATTCATATCTGACCCAATCATTAAACGGATTAAACAGATCGATTCGTTTATGACCCAAACCCGTTTAGCCTAAACCCAAATCTGTTTTGTGGCGGATCGAATACGGATCGGATTAGCGGGTCGGATCATATTTTGCCAATCCTACTGCCGACCGCAATCTCATCACCCACCTCGTTGTCACCATGCGCTCCCTCTCCGTTGCCTTGGTTGAGGCCAATTTTCTCGAGATCCACATCTCCACCCCCCTACTTTTAGCATCCTCTCCGCCTCGGAGCCCCCGTCCTTCGGCCGCTTCCGTTAGGGCCATGACCGCACCATCTTCATCCCCATGCTCAATTTCCATCGCGAGACCAAGACCCCATTCGACGTGAACACCCATGCTCGCCGATGGTTGGACCCCGGCACCAAGGCTGTGGATGGAGGAGATCCGGACCGCCTCTCCCCTGCGAGATCTGTACCCCCTCCCTCTGCCTTGCATCGTCTCCACCGCCATCTAGGCTGCCTCTCCTCCTCCACTACTACCTTCCATGGCTTTGTCGCTCTGTGCACCCTCCTTTTGCCTTGCATCATCTCTACCGCCGTCAAGGCCACCTATGATGAGGAGTTTCGAGTCTCGAAACCGGATCCGGATACCCGGGATCTATTAGGATCCATATTCGATACTTCAAGGCCAGTTCCATCGGGTATTCAGATCCGAATCTGGTACCAGTAACTAAGATCGGATATGGATCTGGATATCTAGGTTTTGACCCGAGTCCGACCCATTGATAGGTCTATATGGACGAGCTACAGTAGATTGACCATGGACGAGGTCGTGGAGACTATAGTACGTGTTGGTTTCAAGCGATCAGAAATAGATCGGTCATGGATGGACTATGATAGATTGTCCAAGGCCGAGGAGTCGAAAACCACTACTGATGGGGTATGTCCGACAGCATTCATTTCTGTCATATATCTGATAGGCACCAATCTTCTATAGCTCAGCCAGTGTCAAGGGTATTGCAGTCGAAGTCGAGGTACGGATCCGTAACACTAACTAATTAAAAACTTTGCCAGTAACCAAAGAGTTAGAGCTACCTATCAAAGTCAATATAAAAATAAGCTATCGTCCTCCTCCTCCGGCCCTTCCTCCTTGAGATATAGGGAAAATGTTATTTCCCAAGCCTGAGCTTGAAATCTCCATCCAATGAATTTGCTAAGGAAATGAGGGCGTGAACTTGTGAATCTAAGTTGCAGTGATTGCTATATTTCCTTGGCTATAATTAATATATCATGCATTTGCTATTGAATTTTGCATTTAATATTGTTCAAAGACAGAATTTCTTAGGGTATATTAGAAAACAAGTTCATTTGTTGAAGTTAAAATACACATGATTTTTTTTTTCTCAAAAAGATGAACAAGAAGAATAATACTTTTCATATGATCCAGCTTGAAACATCTACACAATGCAAGGGTGTGAGAAGAGGGGTGCAAATATGTAAACTAAACCACACAGGCCGTCAATTCTGATAGTTTATATCTCGATATGTTTCTCTCATTTGTAATCAAGACACTTCAAGGAAATTAGTTAGCCTATATGTTGACGGGCCTTAACATAGCCAAAAAGGTTGTCTCCTAATGATGATTCTCCTCTATATAATTATAGAGGCTCATTATTAACCTTTACAATTAGATTGCATTAAATTAGAAAATAGAAACAAATTTTTTGAGAAATTTCTTTTTCGGTTCTATCATGAGTAAAATCCTGTCTCCTGATCCGAAGACACGAATAGATTCTAGTTGTGGCCGACCCACACATCGACCATTGATCCACATATCGGTCGTCGACCTGTGTACAGCATTCTGACCTCATCGTTAGCATTTCCAATTGTAAGCTCCCAATCAACTCTTGAACTGCTGACCCCAGCATCGACGACTGACCCCATCTTTAGGTGCATCGGATTGTTGATCTATACATTGACCCCCGCTCTCATCATCCAAGTGGTCTCCAAACATCGAACACCAATTCAAGTTTTGGATTTCGACCCCCACATTAGCTCCGACCTTGGCACCTCTTACCAATCTTTATTGCCAATCATATATGTGGCAAGCCATTGAGCCACGCTCTTTTCGATCTTCATTCCGATCTCTATTTTGATTATTGTATTCAGAAAAGTTGACAATAAACTCTCACACAATTCCATCAAATCATACCATCATAAAGAATAGTTGGCTACAGGCTAGATAAGACAACGACAATCTCTCAATCTCGAAAAATCAGATCGGAGATTTTGGAGTAGTGCATCCAAAGGAGTCGGAACGAATCCTAATTCTTCTCTTCCATGGCTCTCATCTCTAAAAATAGAAATAATTAAGGAACTCCTAAGGTACATAACTCTTTCTCGCTCTTTTTCTTATATGTTCCAAATTTCTTACTCGAGTGTGGAAGGATCCCCACTGGTGCCACCCTTGGTCACGGATTTGTTTTATAGATTCGGTTGCCATCATCTTTACATAGTGCTGCCTCACTCCAGTAACTCCAGTCCGAGTCAGAAATCTACTGTAATAGATTTCAATCTCCATGTTTTGTTGTTTAGTGGAATAATTCAGACACATCTAAGGGGAAGTGAGAATCAAGATTTTTCTCTATTTCTCTTTTTAAAGAACAAGCAATAGATACCTTCGTTATATAATGAAACTCTTTTTGATTCCAGCAATATTAGGAAGGCATGACACGTAATCTAGTCACCCCACTTCGAAGATAAGGCTATACCATGAGTTGATTTGATTCCCTGACTTCCAATTAAAAAAAGACCAAAGAAAACCACAACACTCCAATGCTCCCTCCTCCTTACATGTACAAGCTACACCTGCAGAAATAATAAATAGCAGGGTTATCTTGCATGATTGAAGGTATCACCATATCACCTTGCAATTAATAATGCTACATAAACCGTTTTAAGGCAAGGCTAAGAGCGACTTGTTTAAGAGGTCCCTAATCATGGCCTCTGTAGTCATGATGAGTTACGTCCGTGCTATAAATTTATCGTATTACATTCGCAAGGACACCTCATAACATAACGAGGTGATCCGCGACCACCACGTGGTTGTATACGATGGTGCCACGCGTCGGCCTGCCATGCCTGGCCTAAGTTTACAAGCTTCTTCGTTCGGGTGACGTTTCGGACACCTACAGGCCACTGCCTCATTTCTCCTGACCAATAATCTCTCCCAATCCCTCGCGTTGCTGGACATAAGTGATCCACGTCACCAATGACGTGTGTCCACCGTCCCCGGTCCCCCCTCCCTCCCTCCCCCCCGCTCTCTAAGCTTCTCCATTAAGCAACTGAGGAGAGAGAAAGAAAGAGAGAGCGCATCGCTCTACCCCATTCCATCGACGAGTCTAAAAGCTTGGAGATTAATAACGCTATTTATTGTGTTAAAATGCCGGATAACTTTAAATCCCAAAGCTATTGGGCATAAAAAATTAACAATAGGCACCTACGCACTATAACCCCGCCTCCATGTGCTGGGTTCCGTTCCTTCACCGGGTATGTCTTCATGGTTGCGACTAGCAATATTCCACATCCAAATCCCCAGGGTTACCTACTTATCTGTGGTCCAGTTCACCGGTGAGCTCACTGGTGGTGGTCAGAAATTCCATAATCAGCACACATGCCACATTTGGTATTTCCCATAATGCGATACCTGCCCTTATTTATGGACCCATGCGTGCGGTTGACTTAAATACAGATATCTTGTATCTTAACGTGAACCATCCAAGAAAACAAAAGTTAACAACATAGACGACAAAACTACTACTCGTTTTGTCCATCAGGACGGTTAATCTAGAAGATTTCTACGGAACAATGGAAATACGCCCTGTGGATTTTAGATGCCCCCGACTGCCGCTTCTCGGAGCGTCGGACGGACTGGTGCCCAGCTGCTGCGGAGCGCGAAGCGGCGTGGACCGTAGGATCGCTTGTGAGAGGTGACGTGGGTGCCTCCCCGCCGTTCCCTTTTCCCCATCCGCCTCCCGGCCCTCTGCGGCTCCGCCATTTCTTTCCGCCCTCCTCTCTTCCTTCTCCGTTCCTCGGAAGCGGTTGTCGGCTCCGGCGACTTCCGCCACCGATAGCGGACGTCTTTTTGCCTGCCGATCGGGCTAGGGTTTCGGCAGGGGGTGGTTCTTGGTTCGGTTTTCGAGCTGGAGGAAGGAAGAACAAGCCTAGGGTTCTTTTGCGGCGATTTGTGGTGTGATCTAATGGACGCGGCAGCCAAACCGGAGAAGGGTATCCTTGATTTTTGATAAAAGTTTTATTTTTATTTTTATTTTCTATTCTTTCGTTCTATATAATTTCGTGTATTCTGTCGCTTAAAAAAAAAAAAAAGTTTTTCTTTGATATATCGTGAATTTGGTCCTTGGTAGCGAATCTTTAATCGATGTTCTAATGTCTCCCCGTCCGTTGTTCCTGATTTGGGTCTCCTTTGATTTTTTGGTCGGAGTTCAGCTCTGCAATGAATCTTTTATGACAAATATTTTTGGATTTGGATTAGATCAGCTGTTGCGACGGTGTTTATTGAATTATTGTGTACGTCTGTTGTATAGAAATTTCTGGTTAGATGTTGTCGTATTGGATGTCTAATCTTCTGATGGTCTTGTCGGCTTTCAAGTTTAGAAATTTTTTGTTGTGTACGTCTGTTGTATAGAGCTCTGGTTCTTTCGGGGCTTGTGTTGAGTCGATTACCGTCCTTAGATGTAAGAAACTTAGCGATTGTTTCGTATATTTGTTAATCATTTTTTTCTCGTTTTCTCGCTTCATAGACTGGATTCTTTGGAATTGCATGCTTTGGAACGTTTCTTATTGGGTGCCTTAAATCTCTTTTCTCCCTTTTCTCTTTTCTTTGATCGATTGGATTTATTGAATCAGTTTCTAGACCTTGGATCTGCGAGGATTCATATAAGAATGATAAAAATGTTTACATCTTGATCTGTCTGGTAGTTTTCTGTTCGGTAGATCCGAGACTTATCAGGGTCGTGTTATTTACTGGTTATATTAGCTTATTTGTATTGGTTTTTTTGGGGTCCGCCTCTGCTTTGCGAGATCCAATATGAGTTCGATGAATTGGAGTCTATTGAAAAGAATTGAAGTTCTCTTCTCTTCTCTCTCTCTCTCTCTCTCTCTTGTGGAAGAATTTCCGAATTTGTGAACCTTGACTTTTCCAGCTATTAAGGAGGCTATGAAAAATCTGAAGATTGACCCACCACCAAAAGCCAGCAATGTCAAGATGGTATGCTTTGTTCTTATTGGATCGATTCTATAATAATAAAAATTCCACCCCCCCTTTCTTTTTTTCACTTGATCTTCCATTTTTCGTCTTCTATTTCTTGCGCTTTTTGATGTAACTAAGTCCTGACTCTGGGTTTCTTTTTAACACTTTGATATTTCTGCTTCTCTGTTTATCTTTAGTCCGGTCTTAAAGATGCAAGCCCCTGTGATTCAACATCTTGCATCTCCTCAGGGGATGCAACGAGCAGTATCAAAGAAAGTGAGGTGGACCAGGAGGCTCTGGTGGGTGATCAGTACATGTATTACTATGGATACTACTATCCAGGTTGGTTCTTATCCTATGTGTTTTATCAACTTTTGAGAAATATATTTTTCCCATGTCTGATGGTAGAGCAGGCACAGGTTTTAATGGATCATTTGGAGAATGGGAAGACCAAAGTTACTTTTTGGGATCTGATGGCTTAGAAACCCAGCCTCCTGTAAGTTTTCTGATTCACATTATCATATATATATTTTGTTACTTTGAAGCGGGTATTAGTTTTTGTATTTATTCCTTATCTGGGGCAAGCCATAATGCGTGTGCAGCTCATGGAACACGAAAAAGCTAATTTCTTTTGTCCTTAATTTAATTTCTCCTTGACTCTATTGCTATATACTGTTAGTTTTACTGTTACTGTTACTTTTCTTTTCTCGTTGTGAAGTTACTTTTACCATTGATATTACTATTATTACTATTATTATCATTGTCGTTATTTCTATTATTCAATCTTTGTGGACGTAATATAGGTTGCAAATTATATAAAAGTTCTGATTTTTCACTTTTTCCAAGATGGATGTTGTCTTGTATCTTGTCAAGGGACGTTCAGACATTTCTTTACTATCTAACTTGTCTTAAAGTTGATTTTTCTTTAACTGTTGATATGGCTATGGAAGGTTTTTCTTATTGAACAACAAGAATCTTCAATATCATTTCTAATGGGTATTTGTCATGTCTGTTATAGTGTCTCTACTTTTTTCATTCCATTAACTATTCCAGTGAATTTTATGTAATAGTTAAATGAGCAACGTTTTGTGGAGCATGATGTGTCTGGTTTCTTTTCCATGGCATCCTACCATCTGTAGGAGCTCAGTGGAAATGATAATCTTGCAAATCTAAGTTTTTTTCTTTTCCTGACTAATGGATATAAACAATGGGATGAAAAAAATAAAAGGTGAAATCAGCAGGAAATACCTCAGTTAAAGATCCTTGATTTCTTACCTTTCTGATTAACTGTAATTGCTGGAACATCACATAGCTTATCTACAGCTAAGCATCTCCCTCTGATGTTGGTATCTTTGTTTGTGATTATAGTCGTGGATAGATAAATGATTGTATGGGTAATGACTTATGCTTTTGTAAGATACGAGCTGGTTATGCAATATTGGCCACCACTAACATATATTTATGCTTTATCTCAGGCCATTCAAGCAGATAATGGATCCTTTCTATACTATTTGCCAGGCGTTCAACCTGGATATACTTCTTACAGTACATTCTTACCTGGAGCTGTTGTTGGTGTTGATGGACAGTGCTTGGGTCAACAGCCATATTACCCAACTCCAATAATCCCTCAACCACTTGCGTCTCCAGGACCTTTCCCTCAACCTGTTGCATATGGACCTGAGCTGGTTCCTGCATACCCATGGGATCCATCTCTTCTTTTTCCAGGTGTGATCCAAGCAAACACAATTAATGGAGATCAATCAAATCCATGTAGCAAGCCTAATTTCTCTTCTCAGAGCCACACATTTGCTCATTCAAAAGCTTCACCAACCTCAACATCTGCCTCAGAAACAAAAGGATCCTCACCAGCATCAGATGTGTCACTAACTCCTGCAGTAGGGGGTCAACCTCTGAAGCCCGTGAATAAGGTAATGCATTTTATACATATTTAATAACTTCAGAACCATTGCCTGCATTAGAATTTTGTGTTATCTTTTGACACATTCTTAATGTTTAGGTAGCTGCCGCTGTTCTATCCAAAGGTTATCTTCCCATAAACAAGTTTGCCCCGTACACCAACCAAGGGAAAGGTGGCCTGCTGTATCCAAGCAGCTCCATTAATTTAAAAGAAAATGGAACAAGTTTGGTTGGCAATGAGAAGCTGAAACCAAGAAACAAGCTGAATGGCCTTGGCGATTTTGATTTGCTAAATGAACAGAACCGTGGTCCAAGAACAAATAGCTCCAAAAGTTCTTGGAACTCCCAGGTTGAACCTGTTGGATCTCTCATTGCTGAGAAGAATCACAATAGTACCGTCTCGATTTCTGCTATTATAAATAAAGATGACTTTAACCATCCTGATTTTCCTACAAAGTATGATCATGCTTTGTTCTATGTGATAAAATCATACAGTGAAGATGACATTCACAAGAGTATTAAGTACAATGTGTGGGCAAGCACTCCAAATGGAAATCAAAGGCTTCACAATGCTTTTCAAGTTGCACAGGAAAAGATGGCAGAAAAGGGTAGCAAGTGTCCTGTGTTCCTTTTCTTTTCTGTAAGTATACTAATCCTTTTACAGGGGTAATTGTAGATGTAACCTGATATAATAATTTCTATTAACTAGAATTGTGGGCTATGATTTTCTAGGCACCGGCACCAGGATATGATTTACAATCAATTGGATAAAGTTGCACTTTTTTTTTTTTTGGTATTTGTAACATTTATATAATTGTTTGTATCTAACAAGAAAATAAACTTGTTATTGAAGAGACATGCTTTTTACTATCAAGGTTTCCTCAAATTATTGGAAATTTAAGTAGAGCAAATATTTATGGATCTCAGATGGTGCTGACATTTACTTGACTCTGATACACCCATGTGTCTTAGAGCCCTGCCGGTAAGTTGCTGCAATTATTTCGATAGAGACATGCTTAATCATGCTTGTCAGTTTTCTCATTGAGGTGCATGTTTAAGATGCATACTCTTGCTTAAACTTTTTGTGGTATGATTAAATTCAGCAACAAGCTGGAATTTGGATGAAGACATTGGGATTTGTAGGATTTAGTTTTTTTCCCCTTTTCGTTCTAGATGCCATCATTGTTTTGTTTAAAATATCAATTAGTGTTTGGATAATAGTAATCCAACTGCATTACAGCTTCTTTCTGATTTTTAAGTAACTTTGTAGCTACTACATATTTGTCCTGGTGATACATGGTGTGTTTCAGCTGCAGCAAGATTTGAGTTGAACTTCTGAGATTGAGGTTTGTGGGACTCGGAGTGTGACCGTTCCAAATTCCTTTTTCTTTCCACCCACAGCATTGCTAAGAGAATATTAGTAACTTAACCATAATGCAGTTTTTCATTTATAGGATTTTGTTCCAAATTAATATTCAGCTTATCCTTTTGCTTTCATCTTTTAATTTTTCTTTTCTAATGCTCAGGTTAACGCAAGTGGTCAGTTTTGTGGTGTAGCTGAAATGATTGGTCCAGTAGATTTTAGCAAGAACATGGATTTTTGGCAACAAGACAAGTGGAATGGGTTTTTCCCAGTAAAGTGGCACATAATAAAGGATGTTCCGAATCCACAGTTTCGTCATATAATATTAGAGAACAATGACAACAAGCCTGTTACAAATAGCAGAGATACACAAGAGGTACCCTTCATAAACTATACTGTTACTGCTCGATAATTTGTGCAATCACCAGGTTTATCAAAATGCCTATATGGCCAGTCCTGTTCACGTCTGATTGTGCAAAGTTTGATTAAACATGAACTTTGGATTTATTAGATATTTTATTAATTCTGCCTTCAACATTTTGAATTTTGGTAAATGACTGTAATATCTTTTTCCCAAAAATTGGGAATATTGGCAATGTTGAAACGACAATTACCCTCTTTGGACATCAAATTTGATAGCAACAAAATGCCAAGTATTCGTAAAAGAGAATTTTATCATTCTAATTGTAAAGTTTTTAGAGGTGATGAGTGTATGAGTTTTTTTAGTGACCTTACTTTTACCCCTCACTAAAGATGAAGCTTATAATGCTTTTAAGATAAATGAGACTTCTTAGATTGATGTTAACTCATGCGTTATTTAATTTCTTTCAGTCAGTCCTGGTTTGCCATAAACGTTAATTATTGTAAGCTATTGGTTGCATTTCATTCTTAATATGTGAAGTCAGCACGTTAGGAAGGAGTCTGTAAGTTGGTTGTGTGATCTGCTGTCTAAACACTGGTGTTGCGCTGTAATTTCTCTCAAAAATATGTTGCACTATCGTTGTAAGGCTAGTCCAGCTGTCAAGGATGGTGCAACATCTCATCACCAGCCATTCCAATCTGGAGATCCAGTAAGGCGGTGGACATGCCACTATGCATACGCACTATGTAGTTCCGATCCTTCTTTTATTCATTGATTTGAGGCAGCTGTGGAATTTTGGTCTGGAGGTTTCATTTTCTGGATGAATTTTGTATGGTCCACCCTGTCACATGTTCCTTTTTTTTTTTCTCTGATAATTTCATAGATCTTTTTCAGGCATTACCTTGTTTGCATATGTTATATATATATTACAATCAAATTCTTATGATGCGTTTATGTCAGGTGAAATTTCCCCAAGGTACTGAGATGTTGAACATTTTTAAGAGCTATGCCTCAAAGACTTCCATACTGGATGACTTTGGCTTTTATGAGAATCGGCAGAAAGTAATGCAGGAGAAACGGAACAAGCAACCTACTCCAAATTTGGTTCGTTCAATGGTAATGTTTTCCTTCACAACAGTATCTTGGATCTTATTTTTTTCTCTGATGCCATTCGGCTAATTGCATGTCTATTGGTTGGCTGTACATTATTTTGGCCGCGGAGGTTATTATACTATTATGTGTAAGCAAGGGAAAAAGTACCCTGATAAAGTGGTTGGGCATTATGCACGTCTACTGAATAAGTGATGTATTTACTGGAAAAGAATTGTCGCATGCAATCTTGGGTCTGCCATTGTTAATGTAAAATTTCTTGGATTTGCTATGGACCTGAGTACTAACTGCCACCAGTTGAATAGATCTAATTGGTTGGGCATCATGGCAAATTCTGGTGGCATCGAGAAAGTTGTGGATCATTGCTTCAGCAGTGGGTCTGTTTTTTAATGAACTATATTAACTGGAGTTTGGCCATGCATGTTAGGAAAAGACAGTTGCCAGTCAATTCAATAACCAAATATAATGTCTGTGCTACATGAAGTTGTGTTTCTTGGCATTATTGATCGGCATCATGACACACCATAGTTGATTATATTATGAGTTGCTCTGTGCTGTATGTTTTGTGAGTCTATTCCCTCGTTAGAATGCCAGTCATTCAAGTATTTTACAGACAACATTAGAGCTTGACTAATGTTTTTGTTTTGCACCTTTTCCAGCCAAAAGCTGATGAATTGGGCAAATTTGCAAAGCAAGGGGATCCAAAGTTCAAAATTTCGAGTCCTCAGTCGATAGAGATGGCTGCCGGTAAGACCAAGGAAGAGCAAAAGTTGGTGGTTGCAGTGAAGTAACAGTGGGAGGATGCCTGTCTAAATTGGGCAAGAAGGCGACAAGCCATGCAAAAATAAAGAAATTCTGGTTCATTGGCTAGGTAAGGCAGATTGGAATCCTAGAATAGTCAATATGTTGGGCATCTGGCATCAAAAAAATAAAAAAGCAGTGCCTCTGAAAATAACTGATTATTCCCCATGAGCAAGTTTACAATGATTGGGGAGTGATTCAATGGCTGTTCGTAGTAAGCACAGACCAGTGCTGGTGGCATTGACAGGTCCGATGCCAACGGATTCTGTAGAATTTTCTCTCAGGTTTTCTTCTCCTTGGAGGGAATTGGTTGTTCTCATTTCTTTCTTTCATGTTTTCTGGGGCATCTGTTTTGGTGGAAGGTTTTAGGTGGGTTGTATGGTGGTTCAAGGTGCAGTCCCATTTGTGGGGGTGGGTAGATCGTTGGTAGGTGGTGGGTCTTGCAGGTTGCTAGACTGGAGCTTTCCAACTTGAAGCTCATGATTTGTGCTGATACAGTGTTGTAAAATTGAGGGGAAAAAAAGGAAAAAAAAAAAAAAAAGGGAAAGAAGGTAGAGAAAGAACTGCAAAAAGATGAAATCAAAAATATTTTCTCTTTTTTTAATCTTCTCCTGCTCTTTCTTTATAGCTGATTTTTTCTTTCCCCCCTTCCTATTAAAGATGATTAATTACAGAAGATTCTGAAGCGCTACATCTGGCTTTTTGTAACCCCTTAACTTGGGTTGGTGTCCTTGAACTTTAGTGGAGCTTTCATAAAGTAATTGGTTATTGGTCAGGCGTCAGCAGACCACGTCAGTTTATGTGACTTGATGGTGATCAGGAAAACGTCCGTGTCTTGTCTTCATGATCTCTGGAAGCTAATGCGTTTCTTTCCGTCAACTCCACGGAATATGGAGGTGAATTGACGGCAGTCGGCGTGCTTTGGCTCTCAGCTAGCAGTGTTGATGGTGACACGACAGCTACCAAAAGAATGGTTGACATTTCATTCAGTTTGGATGCCCCCCGTGCAATTCGCGGTGGGTAGGCCATCCAGTCATCAACGTTATATAATGCGTGAGTAAAGGGGGGGTGGTGGTGCCGCAATAATGACTACTTTGGATCTCCAGATTGGAAAAGGCTGTCAAGGGCAGGAGATGTCTCGGACCTGTAGCTTGAAGAGATTAAACCGTTGGATGGGATACCGTCCATCTTTAACCAAATTTGCACTCTTTCAATCAGCTAATGTGGGACTGTAACAATGATCTGGTGTTTCTCAAGTAAAAAGAGACTGTGGGTCGGACAAAGCCTGAGAGGCATGGAAAAACTGAAATGGGGCTCGATATTTAGGGATCTTTTGAATTGAAACGTGGAGGAGATAAATAGCCACTTTGGGTTCTGGCTGATTTAACGAGTCCTCAGACTTTGGTTCGTCTTGGCCTGTTATCCTCGAGAGAGGATGTTATACGCCTAGAGGCCCAGAGCATGTTGTGAAGTGACCAACGAGTATGAAGTGCAAGTCGCTACATAATGATAGACCGAACCCACAATGGTGTACTCTCTTTTTTTTTTTTTAGCCCAAGGCCTTATCGGTTGCAGGCAGATTGAAAATTTTTGAAGGGGTGTTTGGTTCATGGAACTAGAATCAAAATGGATTCGAACATGAATCTGAATGACTATATCCCTCCAAAGTGTTTGATTCATAATTGGAATCGAGATCAGAATTAAAATGAATATTTGAATCGTTAGAAGAGAATTGGGATTGGATTTTTGGAGAATTGGGTCATTTGAATTCTGTCCCAGAATTGGAATCAAAATGGGATTCTCCCAATCAAATTGTTGGAATGTGAGTTATCTATTTTCATTCCTATTTCAGATATTAATTTCTTCCAACCAAATACTCCTTAAAATCAAACTAATCCATCCACTCTAATTTTAACAGTTGATTTCATTAAAAAAAATTTAATATTCATATAATATAATAAATGTATCACCATTTTTTGGCGATACATATGTACTGTTTCTCTCTTTTCAGAAAAAAAAGAAAAATCAAGAGGAATGAGGGCATTTATAGATGTGTGAAAGGAGAGATCTATGGAATCTAGTATCTTCCATGTCTAAAGAGGGTTGTTCTATTTTTTCAGTCCAAAATTATTTTAAAAAAAATTTAATTACCATCCTGAAAGATTGAATTTTGGATCACGCTCTCGATAAACAAATTAACAGAACAATTAAAAGCTGTTAAGATGACAAGCATGTGTTAAATAACTTAACTAGGTTAAGATTTGAAATTGTAACCTTTACGAACTTGAACTCTGATTTTATGTCAACTACTCCCATTACGCTAATTGTTTAAGGTGGCGAAAAATAGATCAACAATATATATTGGGTTTAATAAAAAAGAGCAAAGCCTAGGACTTTCCAATCAGGATCGCTTGAAGAATTTGGAGTTGGACTTGGTTCTTTTTTTTTGGTAAACAGGACTTGGTTCTTGAGAGAGGAGAGTAGGGCTTCCTATTTTCTAAATCACTTCCTCCTAGCATAAGGCAAAAAAAAAAAAAAAAAAATCCTAATTTTACTATGTCTTACGTTCTTTTTGTTTTTCCTTTTATTAACCCCTTTTTGTTTCCCTCCACAGAGAACGGTGAGGGGTCTCAACCAGCACTTTACCCTTCGTAGCTTAACCCATCTAGTTGAGCTCAATGCTCGCAGCAACTGTGGTACCGAGGGAGCCTATTCCCACGTAAGATGTCTCTACGTGTGATGTACGGTGGTATACTTTGTTTCATAACCCTTCATCTTTCAATTGTACCATCGAGTATTGAACCGGACTGGTGCAGAGGATCCCGGCCCGAGTGCATCCCCATCCCATCCCTCCCCAAAGTTAACTAGCCTTATTCTATATACCCAGCCAACCGGCCTCTGTGGATCGAATGAGGCGTACTTACCTATACGATGCACCTTTGACCATATAAAAGAAAGCCAGACTTTCCAGAAGACAACCAAGCACAACGATCGGGGGAATTTGCTTGTGTTCCCTTCATTAAAGGTAGCCTTGCAATTTTTTTTCCCTCTTTCTTTTTTCTAACTATGACTCCTGCATCCCTCTATTTGAGATCAAATCCAAATCCCCGAGCAAACCGGGTCCGATGCCCGCAGAAGTGCAATACTATAAAACAAGGACTCAGAAGGTCTTTGGCATCCAACTCCTACTCCTTGCTTCGAGTGGCAAGGGTACCATTTCGGTGGTTGCTAACTGGAAGTGTGAATTCAACAGAAACCAAACACATGCATGTGCGTGTGTATCCACAAAAAGAGGAGGCGATATCTTTTCTTAACTAGCAGAGATGTGGCTCTCACTTAAGCTCTACCTAAATATGAAGGGGGAAAGTTTTTATGGTATAAATTTTGTTTCCTTTTCTTCTTCTTTTTATCCCCAAGAGTAGTCATGTACTAGAACTTCATATAATTAGCTTTTGCTCTTACAGTATCCTGCCCTCTCAGGTCCATGATGCCATATGAAGAAATGATAATTTTTGGTATTTGACAAATGGAACGGGTTTTGGTGGCATGTCGTTAATAATGTCCAGTATATGGAAATTTTTCTATATATATGGGTACCAGAAGATTGAGGTGGGTTGATTACATTTAATTAATTATGCTAGCTTTTGGGTATGAAAGTGCCTGGCGAATGTAAATTTGGCACCGATTTGAGAGACATAATGGTGCCCACTCAACTACCTGATATGTGATACTCCGGAAAAATGATAATTTCAAGTGTTTAGTGAAATGGGTTTTGGCTGCATTGTGAAAATTCCAGGTGAAGCCACTTGCGTCATGTCAGCACCAAACAAGGTCCCTAAGAATTCAACAAAAGAGTACTCCTCAGAATTCGTGGGACACGTGTCAATAGCTGGCCGGCGTTGATACATGGATTTCGAGAAACATATAGCATTATACTATCACCATCTCCATTGCACCTAAATCTCATCTCCTTTCGTACCGGATATTGGGTTTATCTGTTACATGGTGGGAGGTAAGTGGAATGCACAACAAGCTTAGATTAATGAATGGTGATTGACTACATCCAAGTACTCTAATCAACATCTTTGCCCCGGCATCATGCTTCAAAGGAAAGTTAAGTCCCCTTGTCTCTCAGCGTGCTCTCCATTGCATTGAAAGTTTGGAGCTACAAACAAAAGACAAGCCATTTTGTCCGAGCCTCATCTCAATTGTATCGAGGCACCAGCCCAAAGTGCTGCATCCCCATACATCCCATCCCCTCGCCAAAGTTAATTAACCCCACTCTGCATGCCCAACCACTTCGGTCTCAGGGGAATGAGGTGTACTTCCCTATACGATACACACCTTTGGCCCTATATATCAAAGGAAGCTAGACTTTCCAGAAGACCACAAAGACCAACGCACAGGGGAAGGGCATGTGTTCCATCCCTCAAGCCTAGCCTTGCCATTTGGACCACCCTTCTCACCTCTTTGTAAGAATAGCACCAGATCGACACCTTTCTCTCTCTATCCTCTTTTTCTCTGTCGAGCCGTTTCTAGCTAGCCGTTTCAGGTCAGAGCCAAGCCTACTTCACACCTGCCCTGCTCCTCATTAACTCTCTCTATATGAGCACCTTTCTATCCTAGACCATCTCTTCGTCGTTTCCTTAGCTGGCCTCCACGAAAAATTTCCAGTGCCCTTCTTCTACGGAGAGCTACCGCCCTATATATCCTTGCTTCCCCTAAAATATCACTTGCAATATGTACCATCACTCTCCTTAACCCTCTATGTTTTCCGGTGTGCTGGATTCCCATGGGACGCATATTAGTTTGCTTTCTCTAGTTATTACCACTTCCTACACACAGCATCACCTTAGTAACACCCTTTACGTTTTCCAGTGTGCTGGACCTATACCGGATAAACTTGCCGTAATTACTGACAATTTTAAGTCGCTGTGTCTTCCAGTGTGCTGGACTCACACCGGAAGAGCCAACCGGATAACTACCACCTCCTCGCGAAGCGTAACATGCATGAGAAAGCCACTTTTCACGCGTTTCTCACAGGGTCACGTTCCGATATTCCTCAAATGAACAACATACGAAACGCTCCAACCATAAAAGACAAAGTTATTGGACACGCGTCGTCCACCCAGTTTGCCAACGTAGGGGTAACAAACTAAGACATGAACAGTTCTGGAGGGGAAATACTGCTGAGGCCTCCACGTATAAAGCCACGAACAAGCCACTCGTATCCCACCAGTCCTTCCGGTCGCTCATGGCCACCACCCTCGCCCAAGTCGAAGGAGGAGGGAGCGGAGGAGGAGGAGGAGGAGGAGGAGATCAAACCCAAGCGAGTACGATGCTCCGCGGGGGATCAGACCGGAGGTCATACTACCGCCTCCTGGCGGTCAACTACGTGGCTCTTTTCGTGGGCACCCTCGCCTCCACGCTCCTCTCCCGGTTCTACTTCGTCCACCGCGGTTCGAAGCTGTGGGTTGCCACCCTCGTCCAGTCGGCCGGCTTCCCTCTCCTTCTCGTCCCCATCTATCTCGCTCCCTCGTCTTCTCCCCCCTTCTCTCGCTTCACTCCTCGCCTTTTCGCTCTATGCGTGTTTCTTGGCCTCCTCCTGGGCATCAACAATCTCCTCATCTCTTGCGGCCAAGCTTACCTTCCGGTGTCCACCAATTCTCTTATTCTCTCGTCCCAGCTTGCCTTCATTCTTGTGCTCACCTCTCTTCTCCTTCGCCGGCCGCTAACCTTCTCGAATCTCAACTGCGTCGTTCTTCTTACGCTCGCCTCCATCCTCCTCGCCATCGGCTCCAACTCC
The DNA here is from genome assembly GCF_000442705.2 of Elaeis guineensis. Lineage (NCBI taxonomy): Eukaryota > Viridiplantae > Streptophyta > Magnoliopsida > Arecales > Arecaceae > Elaeis > Elaeis guineensis. Next base: position 113,806,818 of record NC_025994.2, read on the forward strand.
GACCGGCCCGCCGGCGTCTCCCGCGGGCAATTTTTCCTCGGCTTCGCCTCCACCCTGGGCGCCGCCGGGCTCTTCGCCGCCTACCTCCCGATCATGGAGTTGGTGTACAGAAAGGTGGACGGGTACCGGATGGTGATGGAGGTGCAGGTGGTGATGGAGGCGGCGGCGGCGGCGCTGGCTGCGACGGGGGTGGCGGCCGGAGGGAGGTGGAGTGTTGAGAAGCGGTGGGATTTGGGGAAGGCGGGGTACTGGGTGACGATCGCGGCGACGGTGGTGAGCTGGCAGCTGTGCTTCATGGGGACCGCCGGGATGGTGTTCTTGACGTCGTCGCTCAACAGCGGGATCTGCATGACAGCGCTGCTGGCGGTGAACGTCGTCGGCGGAGTGGTGGCTTTCGGAGACATGTTCGGCGGGCAGAAGGCGGTGGCGCTGGCATTGTGCTTGTGGGGGTTCTCCTCATATCTCTGTGGGGAGTATAACAAGAAGAAGAAGGAAGAGGAGAGTGAGGAAAGGGAGGTGGTGGTGGTGGTGGTGGAGGAAGGGGACAAGGAGAGGTTGGGCGGCGGTGAGTAGTGGAGGATGGGGATTGTAATCTCTGAGTGGTTTAAGGCTGTCTTTTTCTTTGTTTTGTTCTGTTCCTGTTTCCGCTTTGTTTTGTAGTGGCTCAATGGGGTTGGGTAAAGAGGGTGGTTTTTCCTTGTAAAAGAAATAAAAATAAAAAAGGGAGGGTGGTTTTTGTTAGGTTGGAGGTTGTGATTGGCTGCAAAAAAAGGAAAGGGTGAGTTGGTTTTAAAGTTCGTTGCTGGAAAGATGGATCAATTAAGACAATAGACAGGCACCTTATAGAATAAAAGATAGGTGTGTGTTATGTGTACTCATGTTGGGCCTTGGGTCTGATGTTTTTCTAATTCTGAATCATGCCATTAGTTATTCTAGTGCTTGTTGGTTGGCCAACTTCGAATAGTATATTAACAACCTATGCAAGTTGGTTGCTGTGGGATTATTTGAGAGATATAATGGGCACTTCACCAGGGTTAGTGTTTCTCATTTTGGCATGGCATCCACATAAAATATCAGACTCCATTGTTTTTGTCGCCTTTCTCTTGTGCGGTTATGCATTTTATGCCAAGTGCTTGGATTGATTGACACTTTGGATGGAGGTGAGTGGGGCTATGTCTCTTTCCTCGCAAAGCACATCAGTCATTTTTTAACATCGAATTATTTGTTGGTATTCAGGCATGAGTGGATTGCATTTGGTGGGAAGACTTTGCGCTGAGTTCAACTCATGAAGGAGCTCGGCAGGGTCGAGTTTCTATGAGCTCAAAATGCCCATGGAATGAACACGCGCCCATTAAATTAATTAATTAGTCAAATTATTCAAGAAATTAAGATTATCCAAACAAATTATTTGAGCATCCTTGCAGTTATATATTATTCCACAAGCGTTCGTTAGCGGTTAATTTAATTATCGTAAAAGAAAGAGTATCCAAACAATTTTTTTGCGGAGAAGTAGTTCAAATAAGAAAAAAAGTACCAGCTCACGAGACTACATTGTTTCTTGATAGTCATATATGTCAGGGTCTTGGATACAAATTTTGTCTTCACCATGATATCAGAGGTCAAGGCATCAGGGGGTGAGGTCTATACTTTGGTGTGTAGTCACCATCTGTGGACTAAAAGGACCCTGCAGAACGAGAAACTAAATTTAGATTTTTCTTTTTTTTATCAGAAAATCTATACAAACTGGTTATGTTGTCAATAAGCTGACGCGAAGGACAACTTCCATAGCAAAAAGATTAAGAATCCTCTTCTCACGAGTCACGAGACTACTATGTTTGTTGCTAGTCTCATATGTCAGGGTGATCTTGGATACAAATTTTGACGTCACCATGGTTTCAGAGGTCAAGGCATTTGGGGATGAGATCCATACTTCGGTGTCTAGTCACCATCTGCGGATAAAAAAAAGGCCTTGCAGAACGAGAAACTAAATTTACACTTGTTTTTTTCCTTATCAAAAAAATCTATACAAACTGGTTATGTTGTCAGTAAGCTGATGTGAATGATAACCTCCAATAACAAAAATTAATAATCCTCTTCTCACGAGTCACGAGACTACTATGTTTCTTGGTAGTCGCACGTGTCAGGGTGATATTGGATACAAATTTTGTCTCCACATTTGAGAGGTCAAGGCGATTGGGCTTGAGGCCTGTACTTTGGTGTGTAGTCACCATCCATGGATAAAAGAAGACCTTGCAGGACCAGAAACTGCATATAGATTTTTTTTTCATATCAAAAGATGCATATACAAACTTAAATGTTACGTCGTCAACAAGCTGATGTGAAGCATAACCTCCAACAAAAAATTAATATTAATTCTCATCGAATGTTTGACTCGAGTTTCATGATGCCATGCGACTACCCAATGCGCCCATGCATCCATGGTCACCTTTGTTCTTATGTGCTTTTTAGTACTGTGGGTCGATTAAGTTAGGCTGCATGCACTACTTTTTACATATAGTCTTATCACGAGAAAAAAAAGTCCGCTTCCGTGTAAGTCTTCTCGGAGATTCCTTGACTTGGAAACAATGGAGGGGAGCCACTGATGCTCATTATTTAATGCTAGATAGATATTTCTTCGAGGCATCGGGGTCATTGGCACTCATCTTCGCCTCGTGGAATCCTTTGGATACCCTCTGACCTAGCCTGCGGACTCCCATATGTATACTCTCCTTTCTTCATGATCCGTGGCTCCAAGATCATTCGGTTCGAGGTTCTGAAAAGGACGGGACCAGCAGTTGATTGAGAATTACATGGAAATAAACCAATGCTGGGTCATATGAATCCCCTGAAACTTGTAGCATACGGATACTCGCAAACCATTGTTTTTTTCTATATAATGTCAAGGTTTATAACATTTTTGCTGAAGAGAGTAATAGCATTCGGATCCCCGCAGATAAGAATATGAATCCTAAACGAAACCCTGCTAAAATTTAGCTTATTAAGCTAAGACAACTATATATATGTATATATTTGGACCTAATATGATTTTCTCAGACTACCTTTAACACAACTTGTTCACTAATCAAGCAAAAAAAAATTGGGACCTATTATGAATTGCTTTGACGACCCTATATATGAATTAGTTTGACAAGCAGTTGATGAAGAAGGATAATAAGTTTTGTGACTAGATTGTAAGTAGACGTAACATCGGCATTGAAGTATCTGGAAATAGGATAATAAGTAGATGATGATTAGAATAGTCTAGGTCCAAATGGCTTGATCTTCGAGGATTTTCATCATGCACTAGCTGTTCAGAAGAACAAGAATGTATATGGATGGTTGGATTTATGCTCAAAATATTTATTGCTACTTCTACTTGTAATTAAATTAGAATTCTGTTGAAAAAAGTAAAAGTGAGGAATTTAAAAAGATAAAAGCAAGGACCTTAATGACAAGCCGATTTCATTAATTTGTGAAAGAGTCCCTCTTTAGTGTTATAATGTGATATTTATATATGGCTCAACTCAACTACTAGGGTAAGTATCCCTATTGAACCTTGACATCTGTCTTTATTATTGTATACCTCAAAGCTTATTATAGTGACGCATTGTAGTTATCTTTCCTCTGTTTGTTCCTATATTCTCGGTAGTTATACTACTTCTCCATATTCATGATAGTGGTTAATCAGATGTACCACCCACTTCTTCTATACGTGGATAATGGTAATTGTTGGCCAGCCATTATCTTTATACTCTGATCCACAAAAGCTTTATCTTAGATTGATTCTTGTCTTTCTCGATCTACATGGCATTTGTTCGGTCTGTATTCTTAATATTTCAGCTCATGCATTTTGTTATGTGTCGGTCTTTAGATCATAGTTATCGATGTAGATGTAATGCAAACATGATTCTATTGTTGAATTGGTCCAGGAACTTATTCAGCTATTGAGATTATTCCCGGAATATTATAGGTCTAAAATTCCTGGTTTGACTTTGGCATGCCTATCTCGAGGAGCAACCTTTTGCTTCGGATATAGATTATTAGAAAAGTTGTCATGTTATGGCCAATAATCATCTATACATGTCTTTTCTTTCTTTTTGGATGGGAGACAGTGGAGATATAACAAAATGTGCTACTTTATTCTTGCCGAGAGGCGTTGGATCTCAGGTGAGATGGCCATGTGATCCGAACAAGCAGTGGAGTCTCCAGTATAATACATGCACCGGGGAGGATCCGAACGCTAGCTAGAATAAATCCTCCCAGCTGTCCGTCAGCACATCCAATGTACTCTCACGTAATTAGATAATTAAAAAAATGGATTATAATTTTAACATACATATAAATATATATTTTATCTGGAGAAAGAGTGCGTTAAGCTAAAAGCAGGGCTGGCCCATCGGAATAAAGAAAGAGGATCAGGTCACCGTTCTCATCCCATCCCGAAACACCCGCGGTGGTTTCCACGTCGTTAAAAAGGTCAGCCTTGTGATTAGATTCGGGTTTTCACTTTATTTGTGGCGGAAGATTTGATTTTAATTTTTTTTTTAAGAAAATCTTTTTAGCTTAGGGTTTGTGCGCGTCGCCTTCAAGAAGAAGCGGATCAAGAAACTATTAAATGTTTGGAGGCATGCATCAGCGTGCGCATCATCTTCTGTTAGATTATGGCACATTAGATCATGGATATGTGGATGATATCCGAATAGCTGATAACTATGAACTACAATTGAATCTAAAAGCCAATTAAAAAATATAAATATATTTTTTAAATTTTAATTTATGAGATCTCATAATTTTACTCTTCAAAAGATATTTTATAGATCCGTTCTGATATACAAGAGATATTATCCGTTTTGATCTTTAGCCACTATGGCATGAAATTTTTCGATTTTATTCTTCTAAAAAGGTATCACGTATCACGGAAAAAAAAGTTTCATCCTATATAAATTAAAATTTTTTTGAACTAATAATTAATGTAGATCTAATAATGCCGTCCTCGTATATCACAATAATAAGTTTTTATTTTGTTAAATTTTTACTATTAAATTAGACTCAAATCAAAATCGATGCACGTGCATCGTATATTTTGAATTACCGACTATTTGTTTCACTCTAACTATCATCATTTTTTTATTATTTCGAATAGTTTGCAGCACCCAACAATGAAAGAGACCCCTGGTGAATGGAATCAAATCAAATTCTAAAGTAGTTTGGCATATAGTGTCCTGATATCGTCTGGCGTTTTGGCATAGGGACCATCATTTATCATTATAAAACACAACTTGTGGTAATCCATAGTCTCAACAGTTAATTAAAAGTGCGGATTGATGTGATCATAGCCCAATTTTTTTATATGTCAAAGAACTAGCAACATGCATTAAAAATATTGGCATATCATTTCCCATCACCACTTTAAAAAGTATGAATTGTTATGGGTCATCATCATGTTTGGCCCAGCTTCTTTTCCTCTTTAAGCATTCTCTCTTCATGCATTGGATGAGTGGAAAGGCATGGATTTAAGGTTCATCACCATGACAGAAACGACGTATGCTGGCTAGAAATCAAAGACAAGGACAATCTTTTTCATAAAAAAAAATAAAAATAATGACGAAAATCATTGTTCAAAGCCTCCACCTTCATCGCATGATGTTAACCATCATGAACATTAGCACGAAATAATTCAGATCCAGATAACAGCAGACTAGCCAAATGAGCAAAGCAACAACATCAATTCTGGCGAGGTTAAATAAAAGACAGTCCAGTCTCCAAAATTATCATCGTACTCCTCTTTGTAGTCTGTATTTATATAGAAATTAGGCAAGATTGAAAAATAATTTATTTTCTTTTTTCCTTTTTTTTACTTTAAAATTTTTATTTATTTATTTTTTTAATATTCTCATCTATGAGAGCATAACTGCATTAAGAAAAAGAGTAAATTACATGAACACCTCTTCTACTTTAGTTCAATTTCATTTACATCCCTCTGTACTTTAAAAAGTGTCAAATTAGCCCTTCTAGTAGTCGATATATTTCGATGTAATCCCGTCATCAATCTTTATTAATAAATTTTTTTAAAATAACAAAAATACCCATATCTTTCCTCCTCCCTCGTCCTCCATAGCCGATGTCCCTCTTTCTTCCTCTTCTTTCCTTTTCTCCTTTCTCTTCCTCCCTTTTCTTTTCATTCATTTCTCCTCCTCCCCTTTCTCCTTTTTCTCCACCCATTCTTCTCCTCTCTTTTCTCCACTCATTTTTTTCCTCTCATTTCTCCTCCATTTCCTTCCCATCCACTTTTCCTCCAAGCCGCCCATAAAGCATCTCCCTATATGACGGCCTCCTCCATCTTTATTCTTTCTTGTCTTCTCCATTTTCTTCCTCTGCATCCTCTTCTCCTCCACCCTCTTCCTTGCTGACGGCCTCTCCCCCTCATCCTATTTCTCATCTAAACCAACCTATGAGCTTTATCCTTTTAGATGACCCCCTCTACATTACTTTTTCACATCGGTAAAAAAATTCTTCTCATTTTTCTTCTTCTTCACTCATTTCTTCTCCTCCATGGTAGCTTCCTCCACCTCCTTTTCTTCCTCCTTATTCATTTCACCTTCTCATCCCTATTTTTCTCCAAACCGCCGATAAGCCATCCTCTTTACGGTGGTCCCTTCCACCTTCGTTCCTTCCCATCAATAACTCATTTTTTCTCCTTTTCTTCCTCTCTATCCTCTTTTCTTTCTTGTTCTCTTTATTTTCTAATCCATTCCTTACCCGTGACCATTCTCTCCTCCTTCCCTTCCTCTTCATCCACTTTTTCTTATCATCTTCTTCATTCTCCAAGTCTATCTATGAACAAAGAGCATTTTCATCTAATGAACAAGAAATCTAACATCGTTTATTGATAAAATGAACAGTTGGATCATATTGAAAATATCGTTAATTAGAAAGGTCAGTTTCGTATTTTTAAAAGTATAAAGATATAAATAAAATTTAGTTAAAATTAAGGAGATGTTTCTGTAATTTATTTAAAAAAATTATTTATAAATTTTTTTCGAAAAATTTGTAAGCTTGAAAGTAAAATGGTATAAACTTTCAAAAATTATCTTAGTGTGTTGTACAAAAAAAATCTAAATATAGAATAAGTAAAACAAATAAAGAGCATACAAGAGCTATAGAGATTTATGTGGTTTAGTTTGTGGCTCTGTGCCTTACATCCATGGATGATGATGATATTTGGGGAAAACTCCCTGTTAATGGAAGAGAACAAAGATAATGGGAAAAAAAAAATTTGAATATAATTTTTTCCAACGGAACCTTAAAATTTTCTAATGACGCAGAGGGGATCCCAAGTTCTGGACTCTGCTCAAACAACGTTCCTAGAAGAGGCAAACATACATGAGAAAAACGAATAATTCAAAGAATTCATTTGGAGGATTGCTCCGTGATGCCTCAATGGGCTTTTTTCAAATTTTGGTTACACCTACATATATAGGCCTATTATGGGACATCAGACATTAGCATGTGTAGGGCTTCTCTTTGGGCCCAAGAGTACAGGTTTCGAGCTATCTTCCCAAGTCGAAGCACAAGATGAACCCAATATTATTTATATGAATATATGTTATGAAATATCTATATTGGATCCTTTCTTCAGAGCGAAATCCTCTCCCATTTAGGACACATTTGGATGCTTGAACAAAAATTTTATTAGATTGATGGATTGGGCCTAGCCTGTAAACCCATGATTTTGTTGGCTGTACTGATCCAATCCACAAATTCAATAGCATGTTTAGCCTAATAATCCAAATGGACCTTTCATTTTTTTCTCTTTCCTCTTCTGGTTTCTTTCTACCATTTACTTTTCTTTGGAGAAAAGCTGCCCATATTCTATCAAATTCCAAACAGGCTTTTCTGAAACAATATATCCAATTTGCCTGGATGCTTGCATTAGCTCTGTTGGAATATATCGACCGACCCTAATGCCGACTCATCAGTGCCGACTCACCGACGGGTCACGATGCCGATCCATCCTCGACACCGACTTCGACGGGTCCCGATGCTGACTTATTCACGAGGAAGGACTGACCGACTCCGCCCGTCCGACGATGGGCAATACCAACAGCGACTACCAATCGTGCCCGATCGGAGCGGATCGGCCGGACTGATCGACTCTACCTCTGATCGTCTGAAAGCCGATCTAGCATCGCCGACTCCCTGTCGGATGGGACACTACCGACTCACCGTCGGTTTGGACAACTGACGTCCGACTTCCATAGGCCCTTCTAGAAGCCGAATGAGCGGCATGGGCTGCAGTCCTATCAAGAAAACGCCGTACGAACGCCAGGGGACGTTGTCCTACCAGGAAGCCTGAGGCGCTATCCTACCAAGGACGCAAATTAATTCCTAGGACCTGTCAGCTCGTCAACGACGTGACAACCCTGGCGATTTGACAACTCTTTAGTTGGCTACATCATCGACGGCGGGACCATATCCTCTCTCACTATATATATATCGGGGAAGGCAACAGTGTAGGAGGTCCCTTCGAAAACTCTCAAGCTCTCCCTCTCCCTCTCTCTCTCTCGTTGAGCTCCTCGTTTCCTTTTACTGTTGCCTAGTCTCCTCTCTGACTTGACCGTCGGAGGGTCCCCGCCGGAGTCTCCTCCGGTCAGTGCGGACTTTCTTTTGCAGGCGCTCGTTCCCAGCGACCAGGCGACGAGGGGATTGGCTGCAACAGATTTGGCGCGCCAGGTAGGGGGATGGGTTCTTCCATCAACAGCACCAGGGAGGTCCCCCCACGGAATCCAAGATGACAAAGACAAGAGCTCAGCGATCGAGGGTCACTGGATCGGCGAGGCACTCTTTCTGTCGGAAAGAGGCCTCTCCTCCACCCTCCATGGCGGAACCTAGCTCTCCGCATCCCGCAGTGACCACGGAGGCACAAATCGCGGCAATCGTATGGTAGATGACCATGCTGACAGACGCAGTCAAAAGCCTTCAGCAACAACCGATCCGGTTGCCGCTCTCACCGACCGAACAATCAGCGGCACGTCCGATGCCCTCCAGGAGCAGCCGCCGACGCCCGCATCGATCTCCGCCGCCTCCTCCGGAGCACCTGCCACAGCGCTCCCACTGAGAGGAGGAGGGGCGCCCGCGGTGTGACACCCATCGGTCTCGACGGCCATCTCCTTCCCAGCTGGAACGAGCGAGGAAGGAGAAGCGGTCGCGAACACCGTCTGCTTCCCTCTCGGATTCGTCGGGAGACTCCACCCCCGAGGTTTCTCAGTACCGACGGATCGACGACTACGAATGCAGGTTCGAGGAAATCGACCGTCGGCTTGCCCAGTTGCAGGTGGACGGGCAGAAGTTCTCGAACGACGTTGACTTTCAGACCGTCCAACCTCTCTCTCGACTCATCCTCGATGAACCGATCCCCAGTCGGTTCAAGATGCTACACGTAGAGCCTTACGACGGCTCCACCGACCCAATCGACCACCTAGAGAGCTACAAAGCTCTCATGACGATCCAAGGGGCAACCGACGCTCTCCTTTGCATCGGCTTCCCCGTTACGCTCTGTAAAGCTGCCAGGGCCTGGTACTCCGACCTTCGATCGGGAAGTATCCACTCCTTCGGGAAGCTCGAGCACTCCTTCGTGGCCCACTTCAGCACCAGTCGGAAGCCGCCGCGAACGTCGGACAGCCTTTTCTCCCTCAAACAGAGAGAAAACGAGACGCTCCGACACTTCGTGGCGCGATTCAACGTGGCCACGCTTGAGGTTCAGGACCTCAATGGAGACATGACCGTCTCGGCCATGAAGCGCGGGCTGAGGGCATCCCGATTCACCTACTCCCTGGACAAAACCCTCCTCCGAACGTACGCTGAATTGCTGGAGCGCGCGTACAAGTACATGCGCGCGGATGAAGGAGCTTCCGACCGGCGCCTGACCGAGCCCAAGGGCCCGAAGGAGAAGCGAAGGAAGGGTCGGGACCCTGCCATGTCTAGCAGGCCCCCGACCGACAGTCGGGTCTCACCCCCACAACAGAACCAGAGGTCACCCCGACGGTGGAGCCCAAGGCCGACACGCCCCAGGTACGACTCCTACACTCCTCTCTCTGCTCCTCGTGCGCAGATTTTGATGGAGATCGAAGGGGAAGAGTACCTGCGGTGGCCTCCACCTCTGAAGGCAAAGGGCCTCGACCGACGGAAGTACTGCCGATTCCATCGGGGCCACGGCCACAATACCGAGCAATACATCCAACTTAAGGATGAGATCGAAGTCCTCATACACCGGAGATACCTCGGTAAGTTCCGGAGGAATCCGCCGACCCGGTCCGTCGCCGATTAACGACCCCAACCGACTGAAGAAGCGACGAATAACCAACCTACGACCGGGGTCATCAATATGATTTCCAAACGGCTGGGCCCGGGGACGTCCGCTAGAGGGGAACCGATGAAGAAGCTGCGCCCGGACAATGTAATTACTTTTACAGATGAAGATGTTCGGGGCATCCAAACCCCCCATGATGATGCTGTTGTTATCTCGGCAACAATAGCCAATTATGATGTAAAAAGAATCTTTGTAGATAATGAAAGTTCAACGAACGTTTTGTTTTACTCGACCTTCTCTCGGATGCGATTGTCGACCGATCGACTCAAGAAAGTCTCTGCACCCCTAATAAGCTTCGTTGGAGATGCCATCGCGGTGGAAGGAGAGGTTACCCTGCCTGTGACGGTGGAGCTGAACCACGACAAAGCACAGTTCACTTGACTTTTGCGGTCGTCTAAGTGCCCTCGGCCTACAACGCCATACTTGGAAGACCCGGACTAAACGCCCTCAAGGCGATAGTTTTGACATATCATCTCCTGGTTCGGTTTTCGATCAAAAATGGAGTTGGAGAGATGCGCGGAGATCAATGGCTCGCCAGACGATGCTTTCAGATCTCTGCTCAAAGCGACGAATCGAAGGCCCCCTAACGGTCGACAAGCTGGACCAATGGGAAGAAGAAGAGCGGGGTGAACCGACCGAATAGCTCGTTCCCATCTCAATAGCAGAGAATCCCGACCGAAAGGTGTGGGTCGGGTCTCAATTACCCAACCTTGAGCGACGACATTTGGCGGAGCTACTGAAGGCCAATGCCGACGTATTCGCCTGGTCAGCGGCGGATATGTCGGGAATCCCCCCAGAGACAATGACACACCGACTCAACATCGACCCAGCGATGAGGCCGGTGAGGCAGAAGAAAAGGTCTTTTGCTTTTGAAAGACAGAAGGCCATTGACGAGGAGGTAGATAAGCTACTCGAGGCAGGCTTCGTCAGAGAGACCATCTATCCCGATTGGCTCGCCAACGTCGTAATGGTGAAAAGAGCCAACGAAAAGTGGAGAATCTGCATCGACTACACCGACTTGAATCGGGCCTGTCCGAAGGACAGCTTCCCACTTTCGAAGATCGACCAGCTGGTGGATGCAACGTCCGGTTATCGACTGCTCAGCTTCATGGATGCTTTCACCGGGTACAATCAGGTCCGGATGGCGCCCGAAGATGAGGAACACACCGCCTTCATGACCGCCAAGGGCCTCTACTGCTACAGAGTAATACCTTTCGGATTGAAGAACGCTGGCGCCACTTACCAACGACTTGTCAACAAGGTCTTCAAAGACCAGATCGGGTGCAACATGGAAGTATATGTCGACGACATGCTGGTGAAGAGTGCACAAATTTTGGATCATGTGCGGGATCTCGAAGAAACCTTCCGCACTCTACGACGACACCAGATGAAGCTGAACCCGACTAAGTGCGCCTTCGGAGTGACCTCGGGGAAGTTCCTTGGGTTCCTCGTTTCGCAACGAGGAATCGAGGCTAACCCCGAGAAGATCAAGGCCATTATCGATATGCGACATCCGGACACCAGGAAGGAGGTGCAGCAGCTCAACGGAAGGATCATCACACTCAGCCGATTCATTTCTCGATCGGCCGAGAGATGCCTCCCGTTCTTCAAAATCCTGCGACAAGCCAAGCATTTCTCTTGGCCGGACGAGTGTCGACAAGCCTTCGAGGAACTGAAGAAATACCTGGCTTCTCCGCCCCTACTTGTAAGGCCGGAGGTCAGAGAGATCCTGTACCTTTACCTGGCTACCTCCCCGGAGGCAGTTAGTTCGGTGCTCGTCCGAGAGAACGAGAACCGAGTTCACCAACTGATATATTATGTCAGCAAAGTGCTTCACGAAACTGAGACTCGGTACTCGAAGGCAGAGAAAATGATTTTCGCTCTGGTCAGTTCAGCACAGCGGCTCCGTCCATACTTCCAGGCACATGCTATCGTGGTCCTCACCGACCAACCTCTGAGAGCAATCCTGCATCGCCCTGACACATTGGGATAGCTGGCGAAGTGGGCTGTGAGACTGAGCAAATTCGACATCCAATACCGGCCGTGACCTACTCTCAAAGCCCAGGTTCTGGCCGACTTTGTCGCCGAATGCCCAACGACCGGCCGACCGTCAGAAGAAGGGAGCCCCGACGAGGTTGGGACCTCCGAATGTGACCCCGATTCAACCTGGGTGTTGCACATCGACGGAGCCTCCAACGCTCGAGGGAGCGGGGCCGGTTTTCTGCTCACCAACTCGGAGGGAGTGGTTACCGAGCACGCCCTCCGATTCGACTTCAAGGCCTCCAACAATCAGGCTGAATATGAGACGCTCGTCGCGGGCTTGAGGTTGGCACTGGAGCTCGTAGTCGACCGACTCAAAGTCTTCTCCGACTCTCAACTGATCGTCGGACAGGTCAAAGGCGAGTTCGAAGCATGGGATCCGACCATGGCTAAATACCACCAAAAAGTAAAAGATCTCGTGGCACCCTTCAAGTACTTCGAGATCTTTCACATCCCCAAGACGGAAAATGCTCGGGCCGACGCGCTCTCCAGGCTCGCGACATCCGACTACGGCACCTTGGGCCGGATGTTCGTAGAAAATCTTGAACGATCGAGCATCGACAAGGTCGAAGAGGTGCTGCAATTGGCGACAGAGCCGAGCTGGATGGACCCGATCGCTCAGTACCTGACCGACGGATCTACCCCTGAAGACCCCGCGGAAGCCAAACGACTCCGATGGGCGGCTTCCCAATATGTGATGATCGACGGCCGACTATACAAAAGGTCATTCTCCCTTCCCTTGTTGAAGTGCCTAGGACCGACCGACGCAGACTATGCTCTTAGAGAAGTACATGAAGGAATCTGTGGCGATCACTTGGGGGGCAAGTCCTTGGCTTACAAAGTCTTGCGACAGGGCTACTACTGGCCCACTATGAAGAAGGACGCAGCTGAGTTAGTTCGGAGGTGCGAACCGTGCCAAAGGTATGCCAACATACAATACCGACCCGCCAGCCAGCTTGCTCCGGTCGTCGCCCCGTGGCCCTTCGCCCAGTGGGGAATTGACATACTCGGACCCTTTCCTCCAGCATCTGGACAACGGAAGTTCATCGTCGTCACGATCGACTACTTCACTAAGTGGGTGGAAGCCGAACCCTTAGCGCAAATCACTGAGCGAAAGATGGAAGACTTCGTACAGAAGTCCATCATTTTCAGGTTCGGACTGTCAAACACCATCATTACCGACAATGGGCGACAGTTCGACAACCAGGACTTCAGAGACTTCTGTGCAAGGTTTCAAATCACGCACCGACTAACCTCGATCGGGCATCCACAGTCCAACGGTGAGGTCGGGGTGACCAACCGGACCATACTACATGGGCTCAAAATCCGACTGAATGAAGCCAAGGGCCTCTGGGTCGAGGAGCTGAACTCCGTCTTGTGGGCATACCGGACGACACCCCAGGTCCCGATCGTGGAATCACCTTTCAGCTTGGCCTATGGAACGGAAGCCATGATCCCGCTGGAGATCGGGTTACCATCAACCAGGGTTGAGCAGTATCGTGAGCCAGACAACTCTGAGTGTCGGAGAGCCGACTTGGACCTCTTACTCAAACTCCGACGTGAGGCACAACTCCGTATGGCTTACTACCGATAAAAGGTGGTCCGGTACTACAACGCCAGGGTGAAGCCGAAGCTCTTCCGACCTGGAGACCTGGTCTTGAGAAAGGTGGAAGTCTCGAAACCCCTGGATCGAAGAAATTGTTTCTGAATTGGGAGGGACCCTACAAGATAGCCGACACCTACGGGCCGAGAGCTTATCGGCTAGAGACCCTAGAAGGGACAGCCATCCCACGGACTTGGAACGCCGACAATCTGAGGTTGTACTATCAGTGAACTCTGTATCTCTCCATTTGGAATACGAACTCAGTTTTAAACTTCGGAGTCTGAAATTTCGACTCTTCGACTGTTGTTCGACGCTCACCAAGGGGTGCGAGCCCCCGACGTCCCAACTCGGACTTGACGTTCCACTGCGGACCCACAGACCGACCGCCGATGATGCATCAGATGCTTAAAAAACCGACGCATCTGCGACGACGGGAGTTACACTCCTTCTACAGCTAAAACACTGGGCCAAAACGATCGAGCAGAACGATCGACTGACTTGCCGACCCGACCCCGGTCGGAAAAGGCAAAGGGCCAATGCGACCGACGTCGCTTCCGCGACTTACCGACCAGGTCGCGACCGATCGAAGGGTATTCGGCTTACCACCGTTTATCACACGACGCGATGTAAGCACCCGACCTAAGTCTGGGTAGTGGAAAGTCGGCTTACCATCGCTTTCTCGACCAAACACGTCGACGCCGTACGACGATGTATCAGATGCCATCCGACTGATCGTATCGGACGACATTCGGGTCATCGGGGTACGCCCGAAGGTCGGTCGACCTTCGTCCCCACGAATGACCTTCGACTCCGCTAGCGCGCCCGACTCAACGGACTCGTGTCTGGAAGTCGGTCGACCCCCGACTCATGCCAGGACGACGCACATTCGACTTTGGCCTACGATTCACGACCTAGCGACGGACGTTCGGGTCAGGCCTTAGGACGGGCGGTTCATGGTCGGAGTTCATCTTGCCTACCCTATGGCGTGCTACCGACTATCTCGACTAACAACTTGGGATGTCGTTAAGTGTCCTAATGTGGTACGTCGGGTCTGCGACTCTCCGACCCTATGACTCCAGGACTCTAAGTCGCAGCACATCCTGACAGGCAAGAGAAAGAAGTTGAGAACGAAATCAAAAATTTCTTAAGTACATTCAGGTCTACAAAATTGGGCCGAAGCCCGGTTACAAGTGCGCAAAGAAAAACAAAAAGAAGATAAGACCTCGATCATTCTTCGGAGTCAATCTCTTCGACCGAGGAGAGCTCGGGGATGACCGATGTATCCACCATGATCGACGCTGGATCGACGGTCGGCGCTGGATCGAAGGTCGGTGCTAGATCGGAGGTCGGTGCTGGATCAGAGATCGGAGCTGGGTCGGGAGTCGGGACCGTCTCTTCTTCGGCGATCTGCTCTGGGACGGTCTCTTCCACCGCAGCGGCATCTCCCGACGATGGGTCGGCCACCTCTTCCGTAGCTTGGTCCTCGGCTCCTGGGGGAATGATACCGCTGAGGTCCAGCTCCGGGTACAAGGCCTGGACTGCATTCCGACCGTCTTCGTACCCCACCCGGTATGACGCGAAGCCGATTTTCAGGAGTTCCTCCTGATATCAGTCGGAGCCGCGGAAGTCCTCCACCACCCGACTCAGTGACTCCTTCACCGACCTCGCCTCCGCTTCCACCCAATCGAAGGATTCCTTCGCCGACTCCGCCTCTGCCTTCGCTATGTCAGCATCGGCTTGGGCAATCGACAAGTCCTCCTCGGCCTTGGCGAGTTCTCCATGCTAACCCGGAGCTGTCGCGTTCAGCCTCAAGCTCGACGGCGCGCCATCCCGTTCGTGCCGCAGTCGGTGCGCGGTCCAACCCTTACGCTTGGCTTCCTTTCGGGCCGACTTAAGTTCGGACCCGAGACGAGAGATCTCGTCTTCAAGCCTCGCCTCCCGGTCGGTCGACTGCTTCAAATGTTCGACCAGCACCTCCTTGTCAGCTTCGACGGCTGTCGCCCTGTCCTTCCAAGCCGCCCGGATGTCCCCGAACCTCCGGTACCCGGCCTCTAGTTCGAACATAGTGTAAATCAGCTGCAAACATGGACTAACCGTCAGGAAGGCGAAATAACGAAGACAGTAAGAAGAAAAGGGACAAAGCGGAACTTACCCCAACCATGGTCGGGTAAAACGAAGACAGCATCTCGATCACCTGCCGAGCCTTCAGAACCTCCACGTCGGCTGGGAGGAGGATTCCCTGACATAGCCTCCTGGCCAAGTTGTGGTCGGCCAGGGCTGACGCTCCTTTGGGGGCCCGAGCGCCAGCTGACGCGGTGCGACTTTCCGACCTTAGGTCGTCAGCAGGGGCCATCGGGGCTTTCCCCCGATCGGCCGCCCATGCCCGTAGATCGGGTAAGGAGGGGATGCTCGAGCTTGACTGAGCACCCCCCATCGCAGCAGCAGGCGCCGACGGATGACGTTCGGGTTCTCGAACGACGTCCGACGCCTCTTCAATCGGCGAAACCACCGATGTTCCTTCAGCTGCTTCCTCCGTCGGTTGCTCCTCCGGTTGCACTGTCGGAGCCGAAAGTGCAATTACCGGCTCCGACTGATCGACCGTCGATGCGGCGACGGTCGGCGTGCTGTTGAGGGTTTCTTCGACGGTCGTGAGGGTCCGGCCCCGGACGCCGGCCTCTTCCTCGCCGCATACTGTCTGATTTCGGCGTCGGTCGGCCTCATCCTCGGCGGCATCCCTGCGATTTCGACAAGAGAATCAGTGTATGTTCGGGGACAAACGCGAAATGAAAAGACAACCGATGGATCGGGCGGTACCTAGACGGGAGACCAGGCTCAGGCCAGCATCATAGAGGGCTTGTTCGGTAACAAGCTCCCTCTGCTTCGGTACCGACATATCCTTGAGTCGGTGGAAGTCCTCCCGGTCGTCCGCCTTCACTCGGCTGTTCTCGTTTGCCTCGGTCCGAGGCACGCCCCAATGAGAAGGGAAGCCCCAGGGAGAAGAAGAAGAAACAAAGAAAAACTGGTTCTTCCACCCGTGGATGGACGATGGAAGACCAGTAATGAAAGAAAAGCCCTTTCGGGGGTTGAAGAGCCACCACCCTCGGGCCTTAGGGTGGGGTCGGAGGACAAAGAATGCCCGAAAGAGAGAGATCCGAGGGTTGGTCGGCAAGAGCTGACACAATAGGACGAAGCTGATTATTAGCCGAACTGAGTTCGGCGCCAGTTGCGCCGGACAAAGTTCGTAATAATCCAGCAGATTCTGAACGAACTCCGGAATCGAAAGTCGAAGACCAGGCCAGAGGTCCTCGACGTACAGAGCCACCTGGCCCGCGGGCGGGTTGTTAACCCGTCCTCCGGCCCCAAGGGCGGAGAGTCGGAACTGCTCCGGGATACGGTACTGATCCCGAAGCCGATCGACATTCGACCCCGAAAGCGAGGAAACCTCCACTTCCGGGGTCGACCGAAGATCATCGGTCGGGTTCCCCGACCGAGCTTCCCGAGGAGAGGTCCTGGCCATGACACCGGAACCAAGAAGAAGGGAAAACCGGAGAAGAAGGAGAAAGAAAAGAAAAGATTTCAAAGGAAGCATGAGCAAAGCAAAAGGGAGCACGGACTCCGGATGAACCTTTGCAAGAACGGGGATGGGGGCAGCTACCTGCGACGAAGGAGAGACCGTTTGGGCAGAGTCTCCGCAGCAAGACCGTGAGAAATGAGGCTTTGAGTACGAGCGGCCCCATATATATAGGGTTTTCCGACGGCCAGGATGTGGCCGTGCCAACCAAGACCTCTCGGATGGTCGACACGTGGCGGCATCCGGGCCCTCTTCCGGCCCGACGGTTCGGCGCACCCATCCCAGATCGGGCCACGTCGCCTTCATTAATACGAATGATGTCGGCCCAACGACCTCCCGACGCGTGGCAGGAAAGCCGCGCCTCTGAATTAAATCGCCTACGGCGATTCGCGTCCCCGATGGGACGCCTGACAGCGGTCCGCGCTCCCAAAGATGGTGCCAGGCGGTGGTTGGCGTTCCCCAGAAGGCGCCTGACATGGGATCGTTTGACACCAGACCATCCGACGCCGGATCATCTGACACGGGATCGTCTGACACCAGACCATCCGACGCCGGATCATCTGACACCAGATCGTCCGACACTGGATCGTCTGACATCAGATCGTCTGATACCAGATCATCCGGCACTGGGTCACCTGACACCGGATCACCCGACGTCAAATCATCGAACGTCAGGACGCATGATGTCGATTTGTCCGGATCGTCTGCTGGTGAGATCAGCAAAATCAAGGCATGATGCTACAAAAAATCCACTCCTTTCGCCCAACGCCCCACCCGCATGGAAACGCGCAACGATGTGACATCAGGCTCAGGAGTGGGGGGGCAACTTTTGGGATATACCGACCGACCCTAATGTCGACTCACCAGTGCTGACTCACCGACGAGTCACGACGCCGATCCATCCTCGACACCGACTCCGACGGGTCCCGATGCCGACTTATTCACGAGGAAGGACCGACCGACTCCGCCCGTCCGACGATGGGCAATACCAACAGCGACTACCGATCGTGCCCGGTCGGAGTGGATCGGCCGGACCGATCGACTCTACCTCTGATCGTCTGAAAATCGATCTAGCATCGCCGACTCCCTGTCGGAGGGGACACCACCGACTCACCGTCGGTTTGGACAACTGACGTCCGACTTCCATAGGCCCTTCTAGAAGCCGAATGAGCGGCATGGGCTGCAGTCCTATCAAGAAAATGCCGTACGAACGTCAGGAGGCGTTGTCCTGCCAGGAAGCCTGGGGCGCTGTCCTGCCAAGGACGCAAATTAATTCCTAGGACCTGTCAGCTCGTCAATGACGTGACAACCCTGGTGATTTGACAACTCTTCAGTTGTCTACATCATCGACGGCGGGACCATACCCTCTCTTACTATATATATATCGGGGAAGGCAACAGTGCAGGAGATCCCTTCGAAAACTCTCAAGCTCTCCCTCTCCCCCTCTCTCTCTCTCGTTGAGCTCATTGTTTCCTTTTACTGTTGCCTAGTCTCCTCTCTGACTTGACCGTCGGAGGGTCCCCGCCGGAGCCTCCTCCGGTCTGTGCGGACTTTCTTTTGCAGGCGCTCGTTCCCGACGACCAGGCGATGAGGGGATTGGCCGCAACAAGCTCAATTGTCCACGCAAACTTTGACACACATATCCAAAAGATTCCATTTGATTCAAGAAGTTCTCATATATATATATATATATATATATATATATATATATATATATATATATATATATAGACACACACAGCAATTCAACCTATAATGGTAAAATAAAAAACTGACAACTAAATCCCCTTGAGAAATATCAGTGACTCAAAATTCACAGCACTATGTGAAACAAATGAATTCATGAAGCCACTTCAGGAATACCCTCAACCTCCATATCTAGAGGTTGAGAGCTGCAGCAAGTCCCGATAAGCGTCGGCGCAGGCGAGTTGAAGGAAGAGGAAGGCATGCTGGCATAAGAGGGATCGAGCTCTATGATCAAGTGCCATGTTACCTGCACAGCGGTAAGTTCTTTGCAATGGCAGCTTTGCTCCATTTGGTAGAGTCTGATGGTATAAGGAACTTCCCTTTTTTTTTTTCACAATTTATAGATCATAATTCTGTCTAACAAATGATATGATTCGTGAAGGTGGAGCTATGAAAGCACCTGTTTTGCCAGATGAGAGTGAAATTCATGAAGTAGGCAGGGAGAATTTTGACAAAAATGTATCCAAGTGCTCAATGGGGACCTTCATTGCAGTTGTAGATGTCCCAGGGAAGACACCTTGGGAAATAGTCTAAATTCTGTACTTCTAGATATTGAGATGTCAAATGATGCATTTATATCAACTTCTTTTTTATTTTTTATGTTCTTTACTGATAAAAAAAGTAATAATTTTTCGAATCATAAAATTGTGAATTTCACGATAAAATGCAAAAACATAACCAAAAAAGTCATGCTAATGAGGCAATATTTTAATATCGAGGGAAAGGGATGCATGACCACCAATCTTTTATTGAAATAAGAAGAAATAATTAGAGGTGTAGGGACTTAGAGTGACTGCCACGTGAAGGCACAGCAGTTTGAATGTTTAAAGATCTTAATGAGAAGAAAGAATTGAGGTCTTAATATGTAGCCTCTGGTTTTTCTGAAGAGGCTAATGTATAGTAAACAACCGGTATTGGCTTTGTTGACCTGGATTGGGCCAATTTGACCCAATCCAGACAACCCACCTATCGGATTCACGAGTCAGGTATAAGCCCAGTGGGATTTGCCGTGGAGCCTCACAAGCTATCAGGTGAAGACATTTAGGTTAGTTAAATAGACAACAAATTAAGGGAATATGAGTTACTAAATCAAAAACTAATGGGTTTAATTAGTTTGTATGAAAATTGAAAGGGAGGGAGGAAAGTAGGGGTAGCAACGGGTGGAGTCAGGTCTGAGCCGTGTCAAATTTGATTTGAAAAAAAAAAAAAAATCTCCCAAATTATATCCAACCCATTTACAATTATGTTCAACGAATCGTATTGAATTCATTATTTTATAGAGATCCTCGTCCAATCCACTGGTGCAGTTAGAAACATCAATTGGATGGGGTTGGTGGAGGGTGTTAATGTAGGGAAGAAAACATGATAAATTCTAAATATAATGAATCTAATTCCACCAAAAACCTTAACCGTTTTGGTTTGGAACTCAATCATATATAACAATACTCTCTCACATTAATTATTCCATATGGGACTAAATAATGTATGTGATCTTCCACTTGTTCTTCCTCATCATTCTAACAAGGGTTATACCGTCTATGATATGTTACAAACCCAGGGGACTTTGGGGCTAGGTTTTGAGGATTGCCTAATGTATTCATGATGAACCTTGGGGTGTAGGGACTAAACTTAAAATAAATTCATTCATAGCTGGTTGATCCTAGGTAAACTCAATTAAATTATAAAAACCCTCACGTGATCCTATGAACTCCATTCCTCCCAAAAACTTGTTAATTCCAAGCGGGATTGAATGGGTTACCAAATTTGAGTGAAAAATTTCCACCCCAGACGGATGTGACCTTGTGCTAGCTAGCTAACTTGTTTTTGCTTGCAAAATAGATCTCGCACTTCGCTCTTTGGCTTGCCAGATGAAACGAAGTGTTTGTCTCTTCTAGTACGAAAATCCACCGGAAAATCTCATCTTTTGTCCCTTCTAGCGAACATTGCTTTGCACTCGGATCAATACAAAGTTATATGGCTGCTGGATAACTCTGGTAGCTTCTCGTCAGCCTCTTTATATAATTTTCTTAATTCTAGAGTTGTGACATGGTCAATGGCTAAATTGGTCTGAAAGATATATAAGAGCCTCCTTGATCGTGGTTGGCCATTTCCTTCAAAGAAAGCTTGGTAGAGATCTTGGTGGCTATGTTTTGGACTTGGTTTTGTGATGACCTGAATATCCCTCTTGTTCCTCGAAGCTTTGCTGAAATTTGCTCTCCGTGATCGCTGCTGGGATAACTTGGTGTGGTTGGGGGAAACGAACTCAATAATGTTCCCTAGTAAAAGCTCAACTGCAGAGAATTGCTGTGGGTCGGAAGGAGGTGCTGCAGCTATTCGAGGATCGGTCCATTCCCTGTAGCGAGGAACAACTTTATGGTTTTGCTAGGGTGGCTGGTCTACTCTACGAAAGATGAACCGGTTCCAACTATTCACAATTTTGTTCGTTGTTTCTGTCAGATCCAGAACGAGGATATTTTCCCTGCAGCATCTCTTCTTTGGTTAAATTTTTTTGTTGCACTACCTACCGCACTGTGCTAATTTTTTTGATTCCCATTGTATAGTAACAGTACTATCATTCTCTCCATTTTTTTCTTTTTTTTGGGTACAAACAGATACTCATATAAATCTACTATGAGAACACTTCAAAAAATTAAAAAATAAAATATTATGTAAGATTCATAGTCCGATTTTGATATCAGATCTAATCATCAGTATGCTCAGCCATAAAAAAATTTTCATCGATAATACTGTTTACTTCTCGAAAAATATAATGAATAGATAGCACGGCGAAACCAGAAAAATAGATCCGGATGTTAGGAAGAAGTCGGTGGACCTCCAACTACAACATTTCATCCTAAAGCTAGTCTATCATTGCGACAAATATTTATTCTTTCAATAAAGTGATGGATGACTCTTTGCCTTCCTTACAAAAAAAAAAGAAAAAAAGAAAAAAAAAGAAAAAAAAGGAGGAGTTTGCAACTTTTAACGGAGATTTGGTCAAGAATGGTCCACGCGGGTCCAAAACCAACAACTAAAGGTTGCCGCCTCTACAAGACTACAACATAGAGCGCAAAAGGCAGATGGGATGGGCCGGGCCTTTAGCCAAGGGAAAACAGGGTGGGTCCAAGTCAGCAGCATGGGCCCCATGTCAGCTTCGGTAAACTCGTTAGCCCATGTTGATTTAATGCAAGATGCTACGTACTTGTTGGTTTTGTTAAGGCGCACAGGATTCTGCATGGCGCGCATACGGTACCACAGGGAATGGTGCAGTACGGATGGACACCAGCAGAGGATCGACAGCCATTAAATAATATGCACCGGATATTGAACAGTAGAGAATCCGTGGTCTTGCTAAGGGTGCTATTCAACCTTTCAACCCGGACGTGGATCTATGAATGTGCTCATTCTAAATTCCGTGCTACAAGTTCTACAAATCCAAGAATCCAACTGGTTCTTGATTTGAGCAGCAGAGGTTTGATTGTACGTAGTATCAGGTACTTTAGGTTTGGCTTGGTTTGAGTCCGCTTAAACTTAGCTAAAAGGCTAAAATAGCCTCCAATTCTCCATCTGTACATGCATGTTGTTGAGTTAGGTCCTACCGGGTTTGGACTTCAGCCATAGGCAAGCAGGTGGTCCCAAGTCAGCTGGATGGACCCCCTGTGAGCTTCGGTAAACTCGCTAGCCCAAACGGCTACTTGTTGGTTTTGATAAGGTAGGAATCTCGGCAGTGTACACAGTGTACTGACATACCCTAGAGTACGGTACAGTTGGGACAATCATCAAATAATATACACCGTATATGGAATGACTGTAGACTTCTTATGGTCTACGGTGCCACACATGCATTGCGGAGAATTGGGGTTGGGGCTCTTGATAAGGGTGCTATTGGACCTTTCAATCCAAATCTGGATCTATTAGTATGCTTGGTGCCACACGTTCTACGAATCCAAGAATCGAGCTGGTGCTTGATTTGAGCAGCAGAGGTTGGTTTTTCTTTTTATTTTATTTTATTTGAGAAGGCAGAGGAGGTAAGGTGCTTTCCCTATGTATGTGATTTGAGCAGCAGCGGTTTCAATGCGGGATTGAGTGTTTTAAGTTTGGCTTGGTTTGAGTCAGCTTAAACTTGGCTAAGAGGCTAAAATAGCCTCCAATTCACCATCTCTAAATGGATCTTGCTGAGTTAGATCCTACTGGATTTGGACTTGGACACATTCATTGAGTAATCAAAGTTAATTCAAGTGAAAATTTTAAGACTTGATTCTTTCATGAAAAAAAAGAAAAGAAAAGAAAAAGGACTTGGATGATGCAAGATCTTGCACCATATATAATATAGCAATATTCATGATTGATGCAAGAGGAATATGTATCCGAGACTTGCAGCATTGGCCAAGCCAACTTGGTTACCATATATTCATATGTATGCAGTGTCAAGAGTCATCAGAAAATTTTCAGTAGTACCAAATATCACAGCAACCAAGATGTAGGTATCTCATACATCATGTCCATCTCTCTCTCGCACTCACACAAACACTGGTTACATCCAAGGAGCCGACCAGGACGGTGAGCAAGCATGCGTTTCTACAGCGAGAGGAGCGTCGTTAGCTGCAGCTGCTCCAGGAGAAAAGATCCATATATTTCCATCGGTCTCTTTGGATCCTTTCAAAAGCTCTTCTTCGGCCGCGACGTACTTCCTGCGCGCTGCTCACAGCTTTCTTCCATCCCTTCCAACTCCAAGCCGTCGTCTCCGAGCGGACCAAAAGCCTCAGGGGGAGCCCTGCGTCGGTCCATGCACTGCTCACCCATCACGTCACGCACGACAGCGCGACCGACCGGCGCTTCCCCTGTTTGTCCTTATTCGCCTGACACCGCTGCGGTAAACAGACTCCGCAGGACCACCGGAACGGAATCCAGATCCCCTACTCGGCTCCCCATACACGCATAACCACGCGCCATCTCGTCGCGCGGCACGTACGAGTTCGGCCGGCTCTTTCGGGATCGAAGTTTAAAGGTGGGGGAAGAGGACGAAGGACTCGAATCTCTAAGAGCGGTGTCGTTTAGCTGCCGTGGTTGTCGTCGCCGTTGGGCGACAATGACCCTGCACTTCGCTTCCGAGAAGTCTATTTTTCTATAGTTTTAATGGGGTTTCTTGGGGGATATAGTCGTGTACAGTGCTGCAAAAAAAAAAAAAAGAAAAAAAAAAAAAAAAAAAAAGGCTATGGAAGTTTGAGATGAGGCAGGCCGTGCAATTTTGCCTGCAGATCCATCCAGCTTGTGTGTTTTTTGGTGGGTACAAGAAGGTCTCAATCGCAGTCCCCGCACACAAAGGCAAAAAAGAAGAGGCAGTACAAGTTTATGACCACGTTTAATTCTTTCAAGTTTTAACCCTTAGAATAAACAACTAATTCTACAATAATTTAAATTATTTAAAAGGCAAGGCATGTCTTTCTTCATGAGTTGGTCTCTTTCTAAAATGCATGTCAAAAATACCCAAATTGTTGATCTGATCAGGGGATGGTAAAGTTTACCATTAGTTTTTCGACCGATTTTGTACTTTGTCAATGATGAATGGTAATTATAACAATTGAATTTCATTAGCATCTTTTTGGTTTGCTGAGCGATTGTTGGTATGATTATTCATTCAATTTTTAGTATTCCAATAGTACAACCATACCGATAAGAGACACTCTTCAATGCAAGCAAATCATCAATTTCCAAACTAGTAATCACCTCTAAATTGATCCAAGTAGGGGAAAGAAAAAGGAAAAAAAAAAAAAAAAAGAGTTGCCCACCTAATTAGAGATGCATCATCGTTTCAGCTATAATCACCTGCATACTGGGAAAGAAAACAAGGTAATTCCATGCACTATGCATGACAATTAGGAGGTTTGTTTGTGTTCCAGATTTTGGTTATGGTCTATGTCGGACCATGACATCCCCAACTAAGAAAACAAACAGCCCTTTCCTCAGGAATCAGCAGCACCAAAAACACCCACAATGCACTGGGCTAGCCAGCAATGTTTGTGAAAATATATTTAAAAAATTGAAAAAAGAAAAAGAAAAAGAAAAAGAATCTAGGCATCCTTTTCATTAATCAGAAATGCCTTTTTCTTCCATTACTCTGCATGCCATAGTACTATCAAACGTGAGAATCTTCTCAAGCTCCATCATCATGGAAACTCTATGAAGCAATCAGGTACAATGACAGCAAGGTATGTTCTGTGTGAAATATAAGCAAATCCAAAAGAAAAACAGAAAAACAAATCTCTCTGTTTCTCTTGTTCCATTCTTTTGCTTCTATACGTCTATCCTTTAACTCTTAGTTGATGGATTGTAAAAACTTGTCCGTTGAAAAAAATGTACAAGATGTTTAATATATATATATATATATAAAAGATACAAGCCATCAATCTTAAAATCAAATAATTGAATAAGGAAGTCAATTCAATTTTTTTAAACAAATTGTTGACCCAAGCAATCCAAATAAATTACAGCCATATATACATAAATAGACAAGATTTGATATTTAAAATTTGAAATTTGAAATATCATAATACGCCCCCTCAAGTTGGAGTGTGAAGATCACAAATGCCCAACTTAGATAGTAAATGCTGAAATTAACATCGACCTAAGGCTTTGGTGAATAAATCAGCTGATTGCATTGAAGTGGAGATGTGAGCTAGAGAAAGAAGATCCTATTAAATCAAATTTCAGACAAAATGGCAATCCATCTCGATATGCTTGGTTCTCTCATGAAAAATGGGTTGACAGTAATGTGAGGCGCAGCTTAATTATCACAGTATAGTAAGATAGGCAATAGGAAAGAAATACCAAAAGAACTTATCAAATGTTTGAGCCAAACAAATTCACTAGCTGTAGCCGTCATGGCACGATACTCGGCTTCAATTGAAAAATGAGAGATGGTACTATATTTCTTGATTTTTCAAGATATAAAAAAAGAGCCCAACATGATAAAGTAACCAGTAATCGATCGTCTAGTCATAGGACAGGCCGCCTAATCAGAGTCACAATAAGCATGTAAAGTGAGGTCACTATCTGTAGGAAATAGAATACCTTATCCTAGAGAATCCTTCAAATAACGGAGCAAATACATAGCGGCATCAAGATGACTCTAGTGAGGATCCTGTAAGAACTGACTTAATATATGCACTGAATAGGTGATATCTGATCGAGTGATAGTCAAATAAATTAGATGCCCAATAATGCGGCGACATTGCACGAGATCTAAAATAGGATCACTTGAGTCACTAGAAAGACGATGCTATTGAACCATAGGAAAATCAGAAGGCCGAGCTCTTAGCATCCCACATTCCGTTAAAATATCAAAAGTATATTTTTTTTGAGAGAAAAAAATGTCAGAAGGAGATCGGGCTACCTTAATACCCAAAAAATATTTGAGTGGGCCATTGCCTATCAAAATAAGATCATCCACGTATATCAAGATAATAAGAAAAATATGGCCACGTGTATAAGTAAAGAGAGAAGGATCATCAGGTGATGAGATAAAATCATACCATTAAATAGTATCTAAAAATATTTCGAACCACTAATGAGATGCCTAACATAAGCCATATAAAGATTTACACAGCTAACACACCATTCCTGGCTGTGTAGATTTATATCCAAAAGGAAGAGTCATATAAATTTTTTCTTTTAGATTTTCATATAAAAAAATATTGTTAACATCAAGTTGGTGAAGTTTCCAACCTTTCACTGCAGCAACAACCAATAAACACCGAACAATGATCAACTTAGCCATAGAAGCAAACGTCTCATAAAAATCCTGACCTTCTACTTGACTGAAGTCTCGAGCCACAAGATGAGCTATGTATTGTTCAATCGAATTATCTGGATTAAATTTGATTTTATACACTTATTTGCAAGTGATAGGCCATTTTCCAGGGGGTCGAGAAGTGACAACCCAAGTGCGATTGGTCTCAAGAGCAGCAAGCTCTTTGGCCATTGCATCACGCCAATGTGCATATTGAACTATCTGAAAATAGGTTTTAGATTTTTCATGGGAACTAAGAGCTACTAAGAAAGCATGATGAGTGGTAAAAAAATGGTGATATAAAATTAAATGAGAAAAAAAATGATTAGTACCTGAAGAAGCAGTATTGGCGGGAAGCTGACATGAAGTATTATCTAAAGATTGGCAAATGTAATATTGTAGATATGATAGGGGATGAGTAACATGCTTAGGCCTTATAGAGAGAGAAGTTGGAGGCCGATCATGTGTGGAGGATGTAGAGTCAATAGCTAGAAAAGAAGAATTGAAGCTACCAGATTCATGACCAATAGCGGAATCATGGTCATGAACCAAGGCATCAAATGTAGGACTGGGAACCAGAGAGGTTGACATGGATACGTAGGAAACATCATCATCATCGACTATGTTGGATATAACTGGGGAAGATGAACTATCCATAATAATACCCAAGGAGCCATCCGAAAAGAAAAAAACATACTCATAAAAAATAACATTTTATGAAACATAAATTTGATAAGTAGCCAAATCATAAATCCACCAGCCTTTCTTACTATGAGGTAACCCACAAAAATACATTTAACAGTTCGAGCATCAAATTTGATACGAGATCGATCATGAATTTAAGAATAGCAAAGATAACCAAAGACTCGAAAATGATCATAAGGAGTGATAGAAAATAAGAGCTCTTAAGGTATCTTTCCAGATAAAATATTAAGAGGTGTATGGTTAATTATGTAGGTAGCAGTAAGCACACATTCGCCCTAAAAATGAATAGGAAGATTATCCTAAAAATGAAGTGCTTGGGCAACTTCTAAACGGTGATGATGCTTACATTCCACACGATCATTCTATTGAGGTGTGTCAACACATGAAGTTTAATGAATAATGCCGTGTTGAAAAAAAAAATTTGAATTAGAGAAGATGTAAACTCGATGCCATTGTCCATGTGCACATTTTGAATAGAAATATTAAATTGAGTGCAAACCATAGCATGAAAATGAGTAAAATAATGATAAATATCAGACTTGTGTTTCAATAGAAAAATTTAAGTAACATGACTAAAATTATCAATGGTAGTTAAAAAATAATGAGCACCTGATAAAGTAGTTGGATATTGCCCCCACACATCACAGTGTATTAAAGAAAAATGAGTACTTGCATTATTTTGACTTAATGAAAATGGAACACACGTTTGTTTTGATCAATGACAAATATAACATGCAATAACATTATTAGGAATTGAAGACAAATAACAAAGCTTAGATAAACTATGAAAAGAAACATGACCAAGACGTTGATGCCACAAAACCATATTGGTGGTATGACATACTGATGAAACAAGAGAAGCGGTCACAAAACAAAGGTAATAAACTCCATATTGTGCGTCACCCAATCCAATCAGCCTCCTCGATACTTGGTCCTAAATGACACAAAAAATTGACAAGAAAGTTACAAAACAATTGGCATCATGGGTAAGCTTTTGAATAGAAATTAAATTACATTGAAAATTAAGTCGGTATTAAGAGAAATATTCTCAACATGTGAAATCGGTAATTATATTCTATTTGACAACCGAACAAAAGAAGAATTAGAAGAGGATGACAAAGATGAATAACTCGAAGTTATATGATTAGAGGTTTCGGTATCTAAACCCAATTAACAAGTACAGGAATAAAAGAAATGTTACCAGACACATTTTCATTCACCACGGTTTCATCATTGTTCAGAAGAGAAAGAAGTTCCTGGTATTGATATGCAGATAAGCCACAAAGTGGAGAAGAACCCCCTACGGCCTGGGCATGATGAGCAGTAGAAACCCCAAAACTATGGTTCGATGAAGACATGCCACCTTTTTTCTGCTGAAACTTGTTAACTTGCCAATAAGATGAGAAGCCAATAAGTTTATAACAGTGAGATACATCATGCCCTGGCTTTCGACAATGCTCGTAGATGTTTCATTTTTTGTCCTTACTCTATGTAGAAGGAACTATATTGAAGAGGCTAAAGATTTGTTGCCTCGCATATGTAGAGCAGTGGCTTCAATATTTATCTGATGAGTAGCATGAAGGGCATGCTGTTTCTTATCCTGGCAAACTAAGGCATAAACTCGACTCAAATTAGGCAAAGGCTCCTGATTGAGGATTTGTGATTGAATGGAACTAAAAGAGTCACCAAGTCCCATAAAAAACTGGTGTATTTTTTCTTTTCACGTTCCTGCACAAACTCCTTTGCTGCACCATATGAACACTTTGGTACCGAGACATATGCAGTCAATTCATCCCATAAAGATTTCAACTTTATAAAATAAGAAGAAATAAAGAGACCTTTCTTAGATAATAAACTGAGTTTCCGATGGAGATGATGAATCCGGAGAGCATTTCCTTGAGAAAATCGATCAGCAAGATCGTCCACATATCCATGGTGATGCCTGTATATGCAACAATGTAATATAATTCTTTGGCCAAAAAATTGAACAGCCAAGACATGACCATGGAGTCGCACTTTGCCCACATCGAAGCATCTGATGAAGATGTCTCCGACTTCGACAAACTCCCATCAACAAAACATAGTTTATTCTTTGCACGAACTGCATTTGTCATGGCACGTACCCAAATGGGATAATTCTCTCCGGTGAGTAAACAAGAAATCAAAATAATACTTGGGTTATCAGAGCAAGGTAATAGGGAGAAGCTGAATCCATGTTTGGATGAGATGATGAACTGGATTCAAGTTTCACAATAGCTCCGATACCATGTAAAAACTTGTTCATTCATATTGAAAAATGTGTACAAGGTATTTGATATATATAGATAGAATATAAGCCATCAATCCTAAAATCAAATAATTGAATAAGAAAGCTAATCCAAATTTTCTAAACAAATTGTTGATCCAATCAATCCTCATAAGTTACAGTCATATATACACAAGGTCATAAATAGATAAAATTTGATATTTTAAAATTTAAATTTAAAATATCATAATATAGATGAATTCAGATGCTCATCTATTCATACTGTCAAGCTAGAAAACTGAGACTGGCAAAGTCCAGTCAAGTGAGGTCAAAATCAATGATTCAAGAAAGAAATTTTGTCATCGTCTCTGTCATCTTGTGTTGCATAAATTTTGATCCAACTGGTGCAGGCATGCTGGCTTCATTATTTTCTCATCATATGGTTGGCAAAACAAAGGAAGAAAGAGTGTTTCTTGCCTTTTCTCTTTGGGTTCTTTATCACACTGCTGCTTTTGTTGGGAGTG
The DNA here is from genome assembly GCF_000442705.2 of Elaeis guineensis. Lineage (NCBI taxonomy): Eukaryota > Viridiplantae > Streptophyta > Magnoliopsida > Arecales > Arecaceae > Elaeis > Elaeis guineensis. Next base: position 113,837,410 of record NC_025994.2, read on the forward strand.
AAAGGGACTACACAATGGCATGCTAGTAGCACGGTGGATATAAGCAGTCTACGCTTAAATTTTCAGTGTTCTCCTCGCATGCGGTGGAGCCAGTTGCAGCTATTACGTTGAACTTTGATGAAAATAAAAAATATAAAAGTTCGCATGGTGTTATTTGGATCATGTTACCAAGTTGCAAATGCACAAAGTGTGACAGTAATACTCAACATGGACACTATACTCTAGCAACATCACCTCTCTATCCTCTTCTGACATATGGTATTGCCCCTCCAATACTAGCTACATAATCAACACGCTGCATCGGATTTCGTGCCTTTCTTCGCATCATGGGCTCAAGGACTCTATTCGTGCCACAAATTTTCAGGTATAGTCGGCGAAAAGGAGCCACACTTTAGTGAGTCAAGAGTCCACATACAGCATTGCTCTATCAAAGTTGTACAATTAAATTCGCAGTGTCATGTCTCTATGTAGATTCTTTACGACACCGATTAGCATCTCTTCACAGACCGTGCAACTATTGGTTTCCTTCCCGATTCCTGAATGATAGAAGCATGTTTCAGTGCTCACAGGCTACCATATAGACATGTTGCTGAGACTCTACAGAGGAAAATAGCATGATGGTGCTGTGTTGATCACCAGTAACTAGTTCCACTAACAATTATGCACAAAAGCTGGGACCTGTTCTTGAGTATGGCAACCCCTGCACCTCCCCACAGTCACTTGGATCCTGTATGTACCTGCATCACGACCACCTAACAGCATTAGGACTACAAGGACTATCCATGGAATTGAGTCATGCCCGCACCAACCTAAAACATGGGCTTCACTTTGTATCACATCAGTGGCAATACAATATAATCCTTTCAGTGCCATCTGTCAATAAGATAAGATAGTAACAGAGCAGAACTTGTCAGAGGTGTCTATGTTTAGCTTTTCTTAGGTAGTTAACAAGCACCCCCATTAAATTGATAACAAGGAATTGGATGGTATACCAAGCACCACGGATGGACTGCTAATAAAAGCCCGGTATCCAAAAAGTAGGGACATCTAACAAGCTTCTCACGCAGGGATTTATCAAAGAGATTTTTATCAGGTAACATATAAAATTAGCAGACAGAGCGTACACATTACTGCACCCATTACGTACACTAGCTAACAACCATCTAAAAGCCATGCACATATAATTTGACAAAAAACACCCCTAACAAGCTGAGGACCCTACCCCATTATAATCCCTACCATGCACCAAGAGAAAGCTCTCTGTAAAATTGCAGTGATTCTAAAACATTGAAGAAGATCAGCGTGACTGAAACCCGAAAAACTGCTTCGTCTGCTCTAGCATCTGGACAACCTCTCGCATGGTTGGTCGCTCGACACTCTGCTCTTGGATGCAGAGCATCCCGACAAAGAACACCTGCATTGCCTCCTCCAATGGAACATTGATCAGCCTTGGGTCTAAAATCTTCACCACCCCTTCTTTGCTCCAATTTGTGTTCATCCTGGCCCACTGGACAATATCTAGTCCTTCCTCCCCAAAGTCACCCACCGGTCGCCTACCGGTGATCAGCTCTAATAGAACAACTCCAAAGCTATAAACATCGCTCTTCTCATCAACCTTCAGAGTGTATGCATATTCTGTTTGAAGATAAAAAATTGGATAACCGAGCATTATTATGGCCGCATTTGAAGATAAATGTCAATATTATTTTTAGGTTGGGCAAAGTTGAAATTTTATATGTAAGATAACATTGGATTCTATGTCAAGAAATGGAGGTTGGAAGTGAGAATATCTTCCAAGTAAGGAGACCAACATGATGTGAAACATGGGCAATGGAGCACTTGTATGGGAAGAAAAAGCAAATGAGGTGCCGCCAATACTTTATTTTGTTGTTATATATGCTTTTGTCTTCTAGGAATTAGAGAAAATATAAAGCATGGATCCCAATCAGGATTCCTAAGAGACAGTGTTTGGAATCCGGAGTTTGTTATTGACAGAATGATGGGGTTGGGTCAAAAAGGTGAGGTTATTGTGTTGGAAACAAACTGGTCCTGGGTTTCGAAAGCTAGCCAGGAGGGGAATTGGTTTGGGAGGGAGGGAGGTGTGGAGGGAGGGAGAGAGAGAGAGAGAGAGAGAGGGTTGGTGGCACCAAACGGTGGAAGGAGGGAAAAAGCAAAAGGGATGCTACTTTCTTTCTTTGAGGAGTTGGGTCCTCAGTGCTCTCCTTCTTAGGACTGCTCTAGATAAAGCTCATTGCTTTAGCCCTGTCTGCTGGTGTATTTTATTCAGTATATCTCCTCCATCAAAAGAATAACTAGAAAATATCAGAGCATCAGAGATGATTGGTCTAAAGGCAAGAGGAATATTCATGGTTTTGAGAGTCGATTTAAGGCCTTGTAATATATAACTAATATGATATGTTTTTCAAGGAATAACTTATTAGATATATAGATATGCAAACAGTTCCTCAGTTGGGATAATGGAAGTGCAAGTAGCACCGCTTTTTCTACTCATTAGCAAGAACATAAAACACTAGAGAAGGTCAGTGATCAAAATAGCTAAAATTAATCGAAAATTTCGGATCAATTGGTTTAAGTTCAAGCTGCTAAATTCTAAACAACGCTTCCAGCACATACCTGGAGCAATGTAGCCATAAGAACCAGCGATGGCTGACATGCACTCGGAGGCTCCAGTGTCCCTCAAATATTTCGCCAGGCCGAAGTCTGCGACATGAGCTTCAAAGTCTGCATCCAGTAAAATGTTGTTGGACTTGACATCCCTGTGAAGTATGGGAGGACAGCAGTCATGGTGCAAGTAACATAATCCCTTCGCTGCCTCAGTTGCAATCCTGAGCCTGATCTGCCAATTGAGATAGCCTCCTCTCTTCCCATGAAGTACTTCTCCCAAACTTCCGTTCCGCATGTACTCGTAGACAAGCAAATTAGTCTCCTTATTAGTACAGAATGCGAGCAACCTCACGATATACCGATGCCTGATCTTACCCAAAGTCTGTATCTCTGCAGAGAATCCATTATCATGTGAAGACCCTTTGGTTATCCCCAGCAACCGCTTCACTGCAACCTGCTCCCCGTTTGGCATGGTTCCTCTGTAGACAATTCCAGCTCCTCCTCTCCCAATAATGTAGTTCTCTTTGAGGCATTCTACGATGTCTTCGCTCCCAAACTCTAGCTTTTGGAATGCTGTGAGCTTCCATGACTTTGAGTTCCTTCTTATCATCGACCGGGTCTTGATGACAACCGTTGTGGCAAAAACAATAGAACATGTTAAGAGGCCCAGCGCGAAGAGGAGCTTAAATTTTCCAGGGAGTTGTGATCTGGCACCGACATGTCGGTCTGATCGGAACTGAGACGTCGACGTGAAATTGCAAGGATTCGAAACAGATCCACAGAGCTGAGGATTGCCAAGATAAGATGAGGCATTGAAGTAAGCAAACTGCCCGGTTTCCGGAATTCTACCGGAGAAATCATTGTGCGAGAAGTCTACTGAAGTAAGACTCTTCATGCTTCCAATCTCCTTTGGAATGCTCTGGTTCAAATGGTTCCATGAGACGTTGAGATAATTCAGTATGCGAATTCGAGAGATTTGAGCCGGGATCGGTCCACTGAGCTGGTTTTGGCTCAAGTCCAAGTATGTCAGCAGGAGGCAATCCCCTATCTCAGGAGGAATTGTGCCAGAGAAGTTGTTCCTGCTCATATCTATCTTCAGCATGTGATTCAGAAGGCCCACCTGAGGTGGTACCAGCCCCGTGAACTGGTTACCGCCAAGAAGAAGAATCTGCAACGCCGAGAAGTTTCCGATGGATGATGGAATAGGCCCAAACAACCTGTTGTTCGAGAGATTCAGCTGGCCTAGCTTGGCAGGCTTCTTTGTTGGGTCCTCTGTTATCACTCCAGTAAGATAATTGTTCTGCAATTCCATCAGTGACAGCTCCGGTAGGTAGAGAAACCCCCGAGGAATGGATCCACTCAAGTAATTCTGACCCATACGAACCCTCGAGAGTGTAGTGCATTCACCGAGATCATCCGGTAAGGGACCGAAGAGAAAGTTGTTGAGAAGAATTAGTATCTCCAGCCTCCTACCGAAACAGAGTGCTTTCGGGACTACTCCGGTGAGCTTGTTACTAGACAAGTCGAGCTCTCGGAGCTTCCCGTTCCTCCCGAGCTCAGGAGGGATTGTCCCGGTGAAATTGTTCCGCCAGAGCATCAAGGTCTCCAAATTGGGCAGCTCTGCCATGAACTCTGGGATCTCTCCATGAAGCCGGTTCATGAACATATGCAGCAAGACGAGCTCCCGGAGCTGGGAGAACTTCTTTGGGATCTCGCCGGTGAGAGCATTGTTTGAGATGTCGAGGTATCTCAAACTGCTCAAGTTGCCTAACTGGGGAGGAATGATGCCAATGAGCTGATTGGCATGCAGGAAGAGGGTGTCCAGCTTCTTGAGATTGCCCAATTGGGGTGGGATCTCGCCCTCCAAGCCACAGCTGGAGAGATCAAGATGGACTAGATTGGCCAACGTCCCGAGCTCGGCCGGGATACCGCCATCGAACTCGTTGTAGTAACCCAAGTAGAGCTGTTCTAGACTACCGAGTTTACCGAGCTCGACGGGTATGAACCCACTCAGATCATTTCCGGCGAGCGAGAGATAGCTCAGCCCCTTGAAATCACCATAGCTCGCTGGGATGGCTCCTGAGAAGTAATTTCCGCCAAGGTCAAGGTGCCGAAGCTTCGGTAGCATAGAAAGGCCAAGAGGAAGAAAGCCAGAGAAGTCATTATTGTAAGCATCAAACACTTCTAGCTCCACCATTGTATAGAATTTCCACGCCAAGGTGCCATTAAACAGGTTGTTGGATATGTTGAGATGTTGGAGGCCCGAGAGCTTAGTGATGATCGGTGGGAACTCCCCCGAGAGGCTGTTACTGGCGACTGACAGGTAACGAAGACTCTTGAGCTCGGCTATTGCTGGGGAGATGAAACCAGAGATGTTTGAGTTGGATACATTGAGCTCAACCACTAAACGCTTGGTGTCGTCGCATCGGACACCAGCCCACGAGCAAAGGGCTGCATGGTTTGACATGTTCCAGCTCTCGAGTAACAAGTCTGAAGTGTAGAAAGACTGCTTGAGGGAAACCAAGATGGAAGCTTGCTTTCTTAGAGATGAACTCAGGGAATTGTTGGGAGAAGCAGAGGAAGGAGAGAAGAGGAAGAGGAGGAGGAGAGAGAGGAAGAGAGCCATGGTGAGCTTTGTGGGAGGGAAGAGAAGGTCGGTTCTCCGGAGGTTCTATCTTTCTATCTGTGAGGGGTGAAGGAAAAGAGAAAGCAAAGCAACTTCAAGGAAAGCTCCGAGAGTTGGGTGGCATTGAAATGGAGGTGGGTCTAGGCCCTTGGGCTCTCTTTCTTTTTCTTTTTGAAAAGAAAAGCTAAAGCGCTCGAGTGTATTAAAAGCGGATCCAAGCGACCGTTGGATCAGAGGGGAGCCCTTGGTGAAAGCCCCTCTGCATGAACAAATTTCCCGAAACACCCTCCGCATCCTCCAATATTGCTGGCTAAAGTAGAGCAGTCAAAAGACTGGTCAGCTTAGTTCACAACTCCAAATCATGACAAGAGGAATTACCATGCATCCACTGTGTCATGTAACTATTTTTACTCACAAGAAAACACTGACAAGTACTTATTAATATAAAAAGGATTGCCAATCGATCCTTTGTTCAGATAGGGACAATGGGCATGGTTTCTCTGAGGTGTTCGAAAATTTTTCAGATTATATCAGCCACGAAGCAGATAGATGCATTTGTCGTGCAATACGAACAGCATGCAGGCTCCTGAAACCATTTTGGTTGGCATCGAAGCCTCTGTATGCAGTCTTTGAAAGACTTAATTGTCGACAAAACCACAGATATTTTAGGTAATTGAGGCGTTTATGGAAGTTTTTATTTGAAGTTGAATGATTTAGGAATAATGTGGGGTCCTATCATGGCAAAGAGCAGCTGTTAGAACCATATTGCTGAATCTTTATGATTCAGTAGTGCGAGGTCAAAAGGCAATGGAAAAGGAATTATATAAAGAGCTGGGGTCTTGATAAACCCTTTAGAGACCTTAAGCTAGTATTCAACATTGACCCTGATGAGGGGTCTACGTGTGCAATCCATGATCCAAAGAACTATAATTATTCCAGACCCCAATAATTAGAGTCAAAGGCTAATTCAACGGTCAATATCTGATCATTCTATTTAATGGAGGAGAGAAGTAGATGCTAGTAACTTTGCAAGACAAAGCGAGTACTTAACTTGTCTAGTGGAGCCTGCTTCAAGGTTTAAAGTTGGTCATGCAAAGGAAAATTGGTGCCATTAGAGCCACTTTGTTCACCCCAATTCAGAGACCAATATGCTTCTGATGTGGCATTTAATGATTTGTCCAACCCTTGTGAATTGCATTGGTGAATGAGGCAATGAATTGAGTGAAACAAAGATTTAACATCAAAATTTTATTCTGATGTAATGAGATGACATCAGGTTATTTGGAATTCTTCAAAGCTTATATGCATTTCTGGATGAAGGGTACTACCATAAAGGGCCAAGATGCATGCAAGTAATGTAACCTCCGCTAGAAATCTCGCACCCCAAATAATTAGATCAATAGGTCTTTATCCACGCTTGGATTTAGATCTCTATTTTGTTCCTTTCCTTCACTTTGACAACATTCAAAAAAAGCCTAAGCCACAACAAGAAAAAAAGTTCTCTATCATATGCCTGAAACTCTGGTTGGAACATGCAAGTACAAGTTTGTCCAACTATGAACACCTGGTGGTTTATCACCCACCATAAATTCACTTCTCCAATCACTGTAGAAACTGCTGCAAAGAAGACAGAAAATGATGATGAGAAGAATGATGGTGAGGATATTACTACTAGCTAGCAGAAAGACGACATCGCCTAGAGATTCACGTAAGAGAGCGATACATGGTACTATCCTCATCTACCTTTACTGCCGGGACCATCTCATACTTTTACCCCATATCTTGGGTAAATCCTGCTTTGGATCCAGACTACACAATGCAAAAGAAAAGATTGATTTTGGTGGATAAAAAGAATGTACCCATTCCCTGTCTTCAGCTAACACATGGTTGCAAAAGAGAGTTTTCCCGTTGTCAGCCATGAAGAGATTTATTTGATTAATGAAGGCTGCTTTTGCCTTCAAAAATAACCCTAAAGACATAGGTCAGATCCTCGTGAAAAAAGCATGTGCATAGACACTGGCAGGAAACAAATCATCCATCACACATGTTCATGCATGTTAAAAAGAAGATAAAGTGAGAGGGTTGTGCACTGGGAAATAATTTGATTCACCAAGGGTGACCATCTGAAACTAAAAATTTGAAAGATGGTGGTTTCCTCGCAAGAGCAAAACATTATTAATGCATGGCAAAAACTTCCTCACCGGAGGGTCCAGAGCTGCTTCTCTTCAAATAAGATGAGTAATATGATTAATAATCTATAATATGCAATGATTAAGAAAAATTTGTTTTCTTCATCTCAACTGAAACAAAATACAACATATTCCTGACAGAAGTCACACAATCCAATAGCTGCTCTTATAGGTAAGTTTGTTTTACAGTAAAGACCATATACCATGTATATTCTCTAAATAAAAATGAGAAGCTGAAGCATCAACCAAATCACCAAGGGGAAAAAAAATATAGAAGAAAAGAAAGGAGAAAAGAGCTGCAAGAAGGCCATTCTTACCACAAGTGATTGAACCACAACAGACCAAGCACCTTTTGCTGATTGAAGACACAACTTTCACTTTCACACAAATAAATTCTATTGATAAATCATTCCAAGCAGGATGTATAACAATGATTTTACTAGTCTTTTAACTAGAACTAGTCAAAATATTTGGGCAAAAATACTCAAAATCAAGATGAGGAGAATCATTTGTATTGCCCTTACTCATGCCATTGCCATTAATGCCATTTTCAGCAGCCTTGTTCCCAACATTAAGAACTTCCTTGTGAGCAAATCGTGCGAAGTCTACTGGTTCAGGTATATATGAGGTGGTGTGCAGCTCCTCACCAACGCCCAGTTCACCCCCTCAAAAAATGGATGTTGCTTAATCTCTGTAGCACCTCTTCAGCATGCAATCCTTTTCTGTGGTCCTTCACCAGAAGGCTGCCAATGAGGGTCTCGGGCAGCTGAACTCACGACTGGCACCTATTTCAGTGGCTGGCCTACCATATTAAAAAGTGTATCTCGATTTCCCGACCTCTTGAAAGGGATCGTCCCATGCATTAGCTCATATTGAAAGATGCCAAACATCCACCAGTCAACTGCACTCCCCTGGGCCTCTTCTCGGATGATCTCAGGGGCCAGATACTAATGAGTCCCAATGAATGACATTGAGCGTGCATTCGTTGGCTCCGCCATTAGTTCTGGGAGGGCCCCTTTGCCAAGGCCAAAGTCTGATTTGGATTTCCTGTTCCTCTTAGGAAGTATGCAGGGAAAGAATGTAGTTGGTTGGATAAAGCTCTGCACTGCATGCTCGCTATCAAGCATGCTTTCGCTGATGTCAGCATGGGTTGAGGAGTACTTGACAAGGGTTGGGTTGATGAAGCACTGCAGCGACAGGTCAAAGTCAGATAGCATAATATGACCCTCTTCTTGAACAAGCACATTTTCTGGTTTCAGGTCCCTATATATAACACCAAGCATGCGCAAGTGCTCGTGCAACCAACATTCAGAAGCAAAAACAAGCTGTTCCAAGCAATACAGAAACATGTAAACAAATTGTTGAATTGAAAGAAATTTGAAATATTCCTACCACGTATGTTAGATTGATTTGTTGAATGTGGGCTCTAAGGATATGTCGATATGGGCTCAGACAGACCTGTATACGAGAAGGGAAGATCCTGGTGACAATAAAGAAGAGGAATTTTGTGACTAAAGAGAGTGAGACAAATGTATTTTTTTGTTATTTTTTCTTTACTGACGGCTGATACTACATAATGGAGTTGTGAATGGGGTTTATCTTTAGAAAGAAAGTATGATTGAGTTTGTGATTTAAATATACAATAATAATCTGCTCCTTTTGAAGAATGGAAATGGAGAGAAAGGTGAGGAAGAAAAGAGGCACAAAACATTCTAACGTTCAACCAGGAAAAAGAAAATACATGCTTTACACATGTACTATGTAATCATGCTTGGAGGTTGTGAACAGGACTTGCCTAGCCTAACCTAAAGCAGATTGTTGGTCTCAGAAAAGAATAAGCAGAAGAAGCAGCAGCAACAGCAGGAGCAGCAGCAAGAAGAAGAAGAACCAAACTAAGATCCACAGACAGTTCTAACTCAGAATATGACTTCTAATCTAATCTGAACTCTATAATAAAATGCAAATGATTGTTGGATTCTTGAGGATTTCAAACTAGGTCCACGCAGACAGTTCTAACTGAAGATATAACTCCTAATCTAATATGAACTCTAAAACAAAATGCCATCCCCAAACCAATGTCTATGAACATAAAACTGTTGGATTCTCGAGGATTCCAAACTAGAATCCACATAAACAGTTCTAACTGAGAAAATAACCCCTAATCTAATCTGAACTCTAAACCAAAATACCATCCCTAAATCAACATTCATGAACACAACATTATTGGATTCTGGAGGATCAATTCGACAGAGGGGGAAAAAGGAAAGAAAACAAAGTTAGAGCTACTAGCCCGAAATAGGCCCCACAATCTCAATAACATTTGAGAACCCCATAAGAAATGCCTTCCCAATAATTTCATATAGTTTATTATAAGGTATTTACCATCTCAGATTCAAGAAAAGCTTTACCATCACTGAGATATGATATATTCCTCGCCTTCTCTTAATATCATCCGAAAATTCCACTATGATACCCTTCTTGCCCTTTTTTATCATGAGAAAAAGGGAATTCTTTGACTCTCCAGAAGGACCCACCTAAATTCCTTTCTTTCTTCAAACTAAAATAAGCGAGCATCTTGATAAGCTACCACATTTTCTACACGTTTAAAGATTATTCCAAGTGTACATCTCCCAACCCCCAAAACAAACTCCTAGTTCCCATAGAATCCTCTCTGCCACTCCTGTAAACACATTGAGACAGGTGATTCTACATATAGGTGGAGTGCCAAATATAGGATTTGACATCAACTTCAGACCACTTACAGAGCATCTCTTCCATGACATGAACATTCTAACTTTCTTCTGCTGGAAATGAGTTGTCATGAAGAAGGAGATGCCACAAGAGTTTTTTCCTTTTTTTTTCCTTGATGGGAAATGGAGGAAGTGAAATGCTTCCCCCATGATTCTGTTGAGACAAGAATAAGTAGAGAATAAGAATGTATGAGTTAACAGAACCTGCTGCTTGCTCTTTTGAAAAAAAAAGGGAAACAAAACTCTGCAGTTGATAGCAGCAGTTAGAAGGACACAAAACAGCAGAATGATAGAGAAATAACAGACTTCTCTGTGGACTGAAATCAGTTGAATCCAGGAAGCCCCAAGAGTATTTCTAAGCCATGAAAGTAAAGATTCCGTATGTTGAATAATATAATGAGCACAAGTCATTTTATATACTAAAAGAAAAAGTTATTCCACTCACTCAGTCTTTCTGAATACTTCAACCATGAAACTTCCCATTTCTTGTTTGCCATGTAAATAAAACATTACCATATAATCCATGCCAAATGGAGGACTCATGCACATTTGTAGAAAGAGTAAGGCAAAATTGTAATTTTGCCTGGTAGAACTAATCAACAGTGAGTAGAACAGATCAACCAGAACCTGAAGCCCTGATATGATTGCAAGTCCCCAGGTATGCAAAGATTATAATTACTGATTCAATTTAAGGATGAAGTATTGCATCAAAAGAAAAACAAAGAAAACTTAAGAAGGCAGTAAGTAGATAAGGAGTACAATAGTACAAGAAAAGGGAACGTCCAATGCAAGCTGATAAGTCATATATTTTTATATTTATTTTAGGTATTTTTGATATTTTATGGTGCTAACATCTTCTTAAAAATTTAATTTCATAAATAAATTAGATTTTTTTATAAAATAAATAATTTTAAAAAATATAAAATTAGAGTATATTTATGAAAAATAGATGTTAATTTAATCAAGCAATTTAAGCACCAAAATAATGAAAAATTAATGAGCAATTTAACGTATATTTTTTTCTATTTTTCAGGCACAAAATCGGAGCAAAAATCAAGCCAAAATACCTGAAAAAATAATTTTTACAGCCTTCCGTGCACGATGGACCGGCCGATCGGTCCACGGATTCAAGGGCGCCGTCCACGAAAACAGTTCGCGGTATTTGGCGCAGTTCACAGGCGGGTGGAAGAAATTCACGCGATCCGACGGCTGATATCGCTCTGAATACGCGATCGGACGGCTGATATTATGTTATCCCATGTCCAGAGGTGGTGGCCCACTCCCAGTGCGTGATCCGACGGTTCAAACCGATTCTGAGCGATCCGATGGCTGAAATCAAATCAATCGCTCTGATCAATGGCTGACATCATTCCCGATCAATAGAAGGATTTAAACGCTGATTTCTGGGCTGATCTGGGCGGTCCAAATGCAATCCAACAGCCAGAATTAAATGCTACAGGTATAATATGATTTTTAAGGGTTTTAGGACTCTTTTTGCTATCAGAAAAAGGTGAAAAATTCACCTATAAATAGGAGATCCGAGAATAAGAGAAGAGAAAAGCAATGAAAAAATAAAAATAAAATTTAAAAAAATAGAGAAGTTTAGGGATCCAACGAGAAAAAGAAGAGAAGTCGATTCGCTCTACGGAGTACGAAGGAAGAAAGAGAGATCATCAATCATCTTCCCGATGAGGCTGCGCCGATTAACTTCAAATCCTTATTACAGTTTTATTTTATTTTTCTATTCTTTTTAAATTTTTTGTACTTGAATTTTAATTTCAATTAATACAAAATTTATTTTCTTGCACTTTAAATTTCTGTCTTTTATTTTTATTGCAAGTAAATGCTAGGATCTAGTTAGTAGATCTTAGTATCAATTTATTTTTATGCTCTTTAAATTCTTGTTATTTATTTTTATTGCAAGTAGAAGTTAGGATCTAAATAGTAGATCTTAGTACCCGATTTATTTTTCATATTTTTAATCTCTGTTTTCTGACTTAAATTGCTTTTCTCAAAATTTTATTTTATTTTATAAAATCAAAGATTTCAAATCAAAATCCTGTCTTCTCTGTGGATTCGATCCGACTCGCTACTTTCTACGTATTTTTTTTAATTTTTATTAAAATCAAAATTAATTTGATAATCATGATGTCCTAACGACAACATCACGACCCTATCAATTTTTTGGCGTCATTGTCGGAGAAGGCATCAATTTTAATATTTATTTTTTTTAATTTTCTTGTGAATATAACTTACTAACTTTTTTGATTTTTTTAATCTTTTTGCAGAGAAAAAAATGAGAAGAAAAGAAGGGTGAAACACTTCAATTTGGTGAGATCAATCCTAACCCTAACCCTATCTATTTTTTTTAGTATTAATTACTCTTTTTTTTCAAATTAACATAAAATTCACCCACATAAATCTAATAAAAATCGAATGACAAGAGTAGAAACTTAATTGTTTAGAAGCATTCATCATCTTAGATTTACTTTTGATGATCGCTGAAGACAAGGTAAGCTTTCAAGTTTGATTAGTTTTATGCATCTAATTTAGTTGCATAGAACCCCTTGTTTGAAATTGGTTGTACATATTCATCTCAAATCAACTTAAGGGCAACACCCATAATAAGATAAGGTGGGGATTTCATCATCCTTTCTTAGTCTAAAAACAACCAACCAGCATCCCGCATTAACCCAAGCTTAATTAAAATTAAGTAGACGTTGACCCCTAGGACAATTGAGTTCAGTTTGAGTATTGTGGTAAAGTCAAGTACAAAATAAGTTTGGACTCACTCCTGAAGCTGGTGTCTAAGGCAAGAAGTTACAAAGATTAAGCCTAAGTGGACCGTGGTTATTTAATTGGTTCCGTTAGCTTACCTGATCAATTTAATTGGTGTCTAAGGTAAGCAACGGGGGGACCCCCATGATCCTACCTCTTACCTGGCTAGTTAAAGGAAGTAAAAACATACCCAATTTACATCTAGACCGAGCCATTCTACATTGAACTGTTAGATCTAAGAAACCTATAGGTGTCTAAGTTTAATTGTTTGCTAACTTGATTGTAATTAATACTTAACCACAACTAATTCTTCTCATCTATCGTCTTTAGATCTAGGACTTTCTTAAGGTTCTCACTTTTAGAAGTTCTCTCTTTCTTCCTCTTCTCTTTTCTTTCTCTCTTCTTCTTAAAAAAAAAATCTAAACCACACACATTAGGGTTTACACTGGTAGATGCACGGTAGAATTTTTTTTCTAACCTAGTTGAATCTAATTCTGAAATTGAACGGCTGATTCATGTTAAATCTGATAATCAAATGGCTAAAAATCTTGAAAAACTACCTAGACAGATGAGGGAATATTTTATTCCTTCCACCTATAATCCATCGATATTTTCATCATTCTATGGGATCAAACATTCAGACTCTAGTCCTAAGGCTGATTTGAACCTGATAGCCTAAAAATTAGATAAAGTCGACCTTCTTATAGATAAATTTCTAGTTCTAAATTAACAATCTCTTGCGCAATACACATCATCTTCTAATTATCAGGAGATTTGTTCTATCTGTGCTAGTCCAGGCCATCATATGAGTAAATATCCCACAGCTACACAGATTCTATCTTTCATCCAAAAACAAGTTTAAACTGCTCAAGATTACTCCAATCCTGTCAATGACCCATTCTTAAACACATATAACCAAGATTGGAGAAATCACTCTAATTTTTCTTGGAGACCTCAACAGACTCAAGCTCAGATCCAAATTCTTCCGGTGCAAAACTTTTAAAATATACCCCAATATCAAAATTATGCCTATAATAGAGGTCAGCCTAGTCAGCCTACCTAGCCATCCTATTACAATCAACCTTCATACCCACCTCCTCAACAGACCCCTCTAGCCAACGATAGGTTTAGCCAACTTTAACAAATGATTATGATCCAAAAGCAATCCATCGCCAGGCTAGAAGTACAAATAGATCAGTTAGTTGAGTCTACCATGAGGAGAGAAATAAGTCAATTACCGAACCAACCAATATCGAATTTCAAAAACAACCCATCCATCCACCAACCATCTGGACCTAATCATCAATCTACTGTCCTGTCTAAAAATTCTTAATTTGAAAATGACAAAATAATCTCTGAGCTTAAAAGTAGTAAGATTCTTAAGGATCCATACCAAGACCAGGTGAGTAAGGCCAGTACTGATGCTAGCCAAAATATGAATTTAGAAAAGAAAGTTGGTACTGAGACTAATCGTATAGAAGAACCTAAGTTCGAAATTGGTACTGATGTTAGTTTCAATTTAAGTGAGAAAAACAAAGAAGAGAGCGGATGAGTTACCCAAGATATATAAACTAAGAGTCTCATTTTCTTCAGCCCTAGAAGTCGGTTCTTCTTCTTTAAAATCATCATCTCCTCCAGAACTAAAATCGTCCTTGATCACATCTGAGTATGCATGTTTAGAATCAAATGACACCCTTCTCGGTACCCATTGCATCGAACTCAACTTCTAATCCAAAAACTCAATTCATGAGCATTTTAGAAGAACAAATAGGAGAAATTCTCAACAAACAAAAGACTGTGAATGTGTTTGTAAATTATCTTCCTAAAATTAAGAATAGGGACGTGAAATATTTTCTAAAGATTGACAATAAAATATTAAAATTTATTGTAGGCCATCTTTCTGAGATTGACAATTCAAAATCATTGAAATTTGTCAATCCAATATTTGACACAGGATAGGTAAGAGAATCGATATGATCTGACTAAAGACAGTAAACTTAATACTTTCTAGGAGGCAATCCAGTTTTAACTTTTGCTTTTTAATATTTTTTATATTTTGTTTAGGTTAATCGAATCTTACTTCGTATCTTTTGTAGAGATTTGAAGATAATATTGGCTAAGTTGAGAGGAGAATCAATTTTGAAAAGACTTCTAGATCAAGTGACATCTCTCCTTTTTCTTTTTCTTTGTATGCACCCTTTATTTTTTTTACTCCATTGAGAACAATGTTGATTAAGTTGAGGGAGAGAATAAAAATTTTTAAAATTTTTAAAATCCTCAAGTAAGTATTTAGCATTTAAGCACCTGATTACACTTAAGAATCGAGTTAAATCAAGTATTATTTTTTTAAAAAAATTGATGCACAAACTAGAGAGTTTGTGAGATATTGAGGATCAAGTATTAAGAAAACTCAATAAAGAGTTAAGTTTAGAACTTAAACAGTTTTTTCTTGAGTATTTTTAAATTTTTCTATCAGCATCAAAGAAGAGTTTACTTTCTATGGACTTGTATAGAATAACTATACGTTTCTTCATATATTAAAAAAAAGAGAAAAAAAATTTTAAGTACTTCATACTGAGTAATCGGGCCTCTTTGCCTAAGCAAATATTGAGTTTCGCATCAAAAGGTATGAAGGGCAAAAAAGCTTTGTTGTAAAGCTAGTTTTAACTCGTAGCCTGTTTGATTCGAAAAAGTAGGTCCGAAGGGTATTCTATACCTAGTGCCCTAAAGTCATCTGGTTCGGGAGTCATTGACTGAAAACTCGCTATATGGGTCAAATAGAAAGCTTAAGGGGTTAAGACATTCAATAGCGTACAATATTAAAAAAAAAATCGAAACATTGATCTCCTATCAAGTAACTGGAACTCTTTGCCTAAGTAAGCATTGTGGTTCACGTCAAAAAGTGGACAATATGGAGATATTTTTTTATAACAAATGAAAGATGGAAGTAACAATATACTCGTCCCTATGAAAGTTGGATGATTTGGAGATAAAAGTAGAGTAATTTAGAAAAAGTTCAGAAAAAATTTAGTATTCTTAGTTTAACTCCCACATTGATTAGTATTAATACTTCAATGACATACTTCACTCACGCTCTACGGAACATCAATGGTCTTTTTGAAAATTACCTAGTAAAATTCGAAACTCTAAGTTAAACGGTACTTAATTCTAAATCCTTTCTTTACTCGAGAACAAGCAAAGTTCAAGTTGGAAGATGTGATAAGTGATATATTTTTATATTTATTTTAGATATTTTTGATATTTTATGGTGCTAACATCTTCTTAAAAATCTAATTTCATAAATAAATTAGATTTTTTTATAAAAATAAATAATTTTAAAAAATATAAAATTAGAACATATTTATGAAAAATAGATGTTAATTTAATCGAGCAATTTAAGCATCAAAATAATAAAAAATTAATGAATAATTTAACGTATATTTTTTTCTATTTTTCAGGCACAAAATCGGAGCAAAAATCAAGCCAAAATACCTTAAAAATAATTTTTATAGCCTTCGGTGCACAGTGGACCGGCCGATCGATCCATGGATTCAAGGGCGTGGTCCACAAAAATAGTTTATCGTGTTTGGCACGGTTCACAAACGAATGAAAGAAATTCACGCAA
Source organism: Elaeis guineensis (assembly GCF_000442705.2). Taxonomy (NCBI): domain Eukaryota; kingdom Viridiplantae; phylum Streptophyta; class Magnoliopsida; order Arecales; family Arecaceae; genus Elaeis; species Elaeis guineensis. The sequence continues at coordinate 113,854,003 of NC_025994.2, forward strand.
TCCGACGGCTGATATCGCTCCGAATACGTGATCGGGCGGCTGATATTATGTTATCCCATATCTAGCGATGGTGGCCCACTTTCAGTGTGTGATCGATATTCAAACCGATTCTGAGCGAGATCCAACGGTCCACATTCATTGCCAGTTGAAAATCCATCTATCATTCGATCCGATGGCTGACAGCATTTCCGACTGAGAATAGAAGAGATTGAACGCCATCCGATGGCTGAAATCAAATCAATCGCTCTGATCAACGGCTGATATCATTCTCAATCGAGAGAAGGATTTAAACGCTGATTTCTGAGCTGATCTGGGCGGTCCAAATGCAATTCAACAGTCAGAATTAAATGCTACGGATATAATACGATTTTTAAGAGTTTTAGGACTCCTTTTGCTATCAGAAAAAGATAAAAAATTCACCTATAAGTAGGAGGTCCGAGAATAAGAGAAGAAAAAAGCAGTGAAAAAATAAAAAAAATTAAAAAAAATTAGAAAAATTTAGAGACCCAAGGAGAAGAAGAAGAGAAGCCGGTTCACTCTACGGAGTACGAAGGAAGAATGAGAGATCATCAATCATCTTTCCGATGGGGCTGCGTCGGTCAACTTCAGATCTTTGTTACAGTTTTATTTTATTTTTCTGTTCTTTTTAAATTTTTTAAACTTGAATTTCAATTTCAATTAATGCAAAATTTATTTTTTTGCACTTTAAATTTCTGTCTTTTATTTTTATTGCAAGTAGACGCTAAGATCTAGTTAGTAAATCTTAGTACCAATTTATTTTTATACTCTTTAAATTCTTGTTATTTATTTTTATTGCAAGTAGAAGCTAGGATCTAAATAGTAGAACTTAGTATCCGATTTATTTTTCGTATTTTTAATTTCTATTTTCTGACTTAAATTACTTTCCTTAAAATTTTATTTTTTTTATAAAATCAAAGATTTTAAATCAAAATCATGTCTTCTCTGTGGATTCTATCCGACTCTCTACTTTCTACGATTTTTTTTAAAATTTTTATTGAAATCAAAATTAATTTGATAATCATGGTATTCTAATGACAACATCGCGACCCTATCACAAGCCCAATGTGGAAACAAAAGTTGGAAGATGCCTACAGGAAGGTTCACTAAGGGAAAAATATTGAAAATATTTGCAATGGAATGACTAAATGCTACAATGTGCCTTCCACCTGAAGACTATATATAATTTTCTTATGTCTTACTATAATACATTATCACGGTTGCAGAAAATCAATTAACATAAAATGAAATAAATGGAAGCAGCAGAATAGAAGTTAGAAGCTCACCATGCAGCTTGCTCACTAAAATACTTGTTAGGCTGCTTCTGCTGCAGAGAGTGCAGACTGCCACTGCTACAGTACCCCATAACTAAGCAATAAAACTTGTCTGTTTCAAATTGAGAATATAAAGTTGGCAGAAAAGGGTTATCAAGGAGGCAGAGAATTTTCCTTTCAGTTTGTGCCCGGATTAGCTTATTCATACTAACAAGTGATGCCTTGTTCGTCATCTTCATTGCAAAAAAGGTGCTAGTGTCCTTGAGATGGACAAGATAAACACTGCCAATGTCTCCATAACCAAGGTGCTTGAGGATCTTGAAATGGTTTAGGCCAAGAGGGGGATCTTTCGAATAACTGTCCAAATTGCCTTATCACTTCCAATGTGTCGCTTGATGGATGCTGTGGTGGAACTGTCTAAGCTGTCACTACAGGTGCTACCAGTGCTACCTTGGTCGACAGAGGTATGTGAATCGCTGATCTTTGCATCGTATTATTTCATACATGATGTTGTCCTCAAGGTCGACATAGTCATTGAAGATGATGTCTCTGATTTCATTGGTATTTCCTGGTTAGTTCAGGGGTTTGTGGGGCCTGACAGTGGCCATGATTGCTTTGTTGTCAAAGCAGTACCATATCTGGCGACTGGCTCCAAATTTTTCCAGTTCCTTGATGCTTTCTCCAGTGTTGCTACTATATTTGCAGCAGGTACTCGGCTTGGGCTTGGACAGGGGCAAGAAATAGGATACTGGGTAGTTCCAGTTCCATGACTCAAGACTTCTCATTGTATCACTATTATACTCTGAAATTGGATCCAATATTTTGTTCCCGCACAATGATTTCTCTGAGGAAACAGCATTCATCTGACAGTCCATGCGAATATGTGCATCAGGCAACAAGCTGGTTTATGTTATCACACCACAAGCAGATAAGTTAAAATGTTGCATGGACAGAAACAGGAACAAAATACACAATAACCGATTTCTGAGCATATATCAAGAAAGCAATATAAGATATTACCAAAATTATAGCAACAAAAATTGCATTTTTACAACCATGTTATGTATTAAAATTTTTGACGAAATGATGTTCCCTTTGCATACCGTTAATTTAATAACCATAAAATGTGCAATAAACCAATAGTTGGGAAAAGAGAAACAAACGGCAAAATGTATACTATTAAATTTGAGGGAATTCTATCAAATTGAGTTAAAAAAAAGGGGGGACCGGTTAACAGGAGAAAAAACCACATAGTGCAATCAACCCAAAATTCAATAACCCAGCATCATTAAAATATCACCCAATAAAAAATTAAATAATCAGAAATAATTAGAGGTTTCCGAAGGATGCCTACAAACAACAAATACTAAATTAATTAAAGGCATGATTCATATTTCCATGTCCAATTAATAATAATCCGCAGAGGGGGGAAGAAGGAATAACTTTATACCAAGCTGGTCCATCTGAGAATTATCCTTAGAATCTGATACATTCTCTTATAACCGTCAGCTATTCCCGACCAACTCCACGATCTCTAACCCTTTGTCAGATAGACTACGAGATGAAATTTCCCAGAACCAGAAGCTAAACGGACAATCCCGAATGGGATTTGGTGATGAGAGCCCACCACGAAAGCCATCGAGAATGTTGGTGGGGTCGTGGGGAGGGAAGAGTAAAGCGTGGAGGAGAGGGGAGAAGGAAGAGAGAAGAGAGCGTGGAATACATAAATAAATAGCTGGATAAATATAGACCTGGAATTAGAGCAGGCATATGGATAGATAAATATATCTCAGAAATAGAAAGAGATAGAGAGGAGAGGTGGGGGTGGGGGTGGGGGTGGGTAACAGAGACGATGGCAGCGGTCGCCAATGGGAAAAAGAAGGCCTCAACCGAGCACCGGCCAGATTTAGCGCGAGGGTATCGTTCTGGCACGCCCGAGGGAAAAAACGAATGGCGATGGCATAACCGAAAATTATGAGGAATCTATAGCTGTTGTGGTACAACTGAATTAGGACCGCTTCCAGTAAAATATTTAAAATATCTCCTATAATTTGATAAGCTTGTTGTACTCTTGTTATTGTGTACGGAACTATTTAATTAGTTCAAATTCAAACAATATTATGTACATATAAATGATATTATATATAAATTAATTAGAATAAATTGAATGTACCAATCCAAATCCAAAATAAATATTAAATATAAAAAATATTTTAAAAATAAAATTTAAAATAATAAATTTAATTTCTTATAAAGATAACTTACATTTATACACTTTTTGTGTAACCCTCTCAAACTACTTATAAAATCGTGATCTCTCTCGTATTATAATCAAAAAAATAAATTTAAATATATTAATACTAAGATTCAATTTAACTAAAATAGAATAGTACTAAAAAATAAACTATTTCAATTAGTATAGAAATATAGAACAAAAATAAATTAAAAATAAAATTCTAATATGAATAGATCAGGAACTTCCAACATAACATATATATATATATATATATATATATATATATATATATATATATATATATTGATAGTATTTTAGACTTTTAATTATAATTAATATTGATTAATACAAACTAATGCTCTGTGGATAACATATTTTTTTTTAGATGTGATAAATAATGCTATTGGGTGTATCTTTTCTTGTTGTCAATTTTTCTCACCATTTTGGAAGTTTGATTATTGTTCTAGAGTAGCCTTTGTTTTGTTCCATGATAGGTTCCATGGATTTTGATTTCTCCATTTTTTTTTCATTTATCTCTAAGGATCATTATATAAAAATAGATGATAAAGATGTCAATTTACACCTAAATGAGATTCTTTGGTTGATTTCAAAGAAGAAAATAGAATTTGAGATTACTATCAGCTAAGAGGGTCACCAAGCTCTAGGTTTGTGTTCAACAGGTATTCACTCTTTTGTCTATTTTTTTATTTGTTTCCTTATCATATTTTTTTTGTGCTTCTTTCCTCATTAACTAGCTAAAGATTGGACCTTGCTCGTAGCTTGATTTTTTAGCAGTGACATATTTTCAGTGTCGATAGCTTTGTCATTTCAAACATTCTAAGTATTGATCCAAGATTGTCTTTACCATGTTTCACAATGAATTGGTGTATGGTGCTGATTTCTTCTTATCATGTCAACATCTTTGTCATTATCATTTCTGTAAAAATTATGTGAACATATTATTTATATTTTTTAATCATTCATTATAGATTTCTATGTCTTAATTAAATTTTTATTAAATTTTTCTTGTTAAGAAAATATTCTATGATTAACTTTTCAAAAATATGGTCTTTAAAAAGAGCTCAATCTTTCCTTTCCCATCATTTTTCTTTTTTTATGTTTATTTTATAACTATACAGAACAACAATAGGGGCTGAGTTCGTATGGGTCATCAGCTTTTCAATTATTCTACTGAAGTGTTTCTTGTTATGTGAGCTGGTTGTATATTTTTTTCATCATGAGTTTCTGTGCTTTCTCACATAATGATTCATGAATTGCAAAGGTCACCTTTTCACCCAAACAGTTGCAATCCAGCAGATCTAGATGCTTCAAGGTACTAATCCGAATTTGCTGGGAGGAACCTCTACATGAGAATAATAATAATTATTATTATTCTTTTTTTTCTTCTTCTCCTTCTTATTATTATTATTATTTTGCAGCATTGGAGGTGCAGGGGGAATAAGCATGGTATGTTGGCACGAAAGGTGTCTACAATATCATGGACTACTTGCAAAGCAAGTCCCCTGACATGGATGTGTTAAGCATCTCCATTTAGATTCTTCTTACATATGAAATTAGTTATTGCACTGACATGAATAAGATTTATACACAATGCTGCTCACACAAATAAGATTTATATACAAGTTGTCCTAGCTATATTTATAATGTTTCAATTATAAATACATTGATTTATGATAGGTTGAATTCAAATCCTACCCATATAGTTTCTGCAATCGAACTTCAAAAGAAAATTTGATTTATGATTCGGATTTGAATCTTTCAAAACAAATAAGCTCCAAACTTGTATCAAACTCTATTAATAATCAGATTAGAGTTCATATTTGAATTTTTTTTAGGTCCAATTTGTACATGATTTTAGCGGTGCAACTAATCAAGGGTTAACAATTTTCAAAACTAAAATGACCCTTATTACAATTGTCCATAGCAGATGGTAATATATAAGGAGTATGATATGGGAAGCTAATACTTGATCTTTTGAAAAACCTAATTACTTTTGAAATACAATTGAAATTTTATTTATATTTTATTTGATTGAAACATAAAAATGGTTGGAATTTTGGAATTAAAATCTATACAAAGAAAATGAATTAATAGACATCATGTAACCAATTTTCTTCGTATTCTTATATTTACATTTACTAAGGACATGGTATGTGTTTCAAAATTTAGTTGTTGGTTTTTCAGATTCAAACATAGCTTAATCTGAGTTTATTTTGATAAGAAATTAGGTCGCATACAAATATGATCCAAATCTGATCATTATCAAAACTGATTACTATTAAAATAATCTGATTAGATCATTAAGATTTCGAGTACCATTTACTACTTTAGATGCTCTAATCAGCTCAGCTCAGCTTGTCTGCATCTCCATAGTTATATTTTTGTAATTAATTTAAAAATCATGAAAAGACAAAAAAAGATGTAATATTTAGCATTTAAAAGAAAAAAAAAAAAGAAAAAAAAAAAAAAAAAAACTTGTTCTATAAGTTAGTTTCTTACCTCCTGGGGGAGGTTGCAAGTTTGAGTTACGAGATCACAAATTAGTTGGTTGAAATAGAAAAAAGATACAAAGGCAAACCTTGGCCAATTATGGAAACATATATGCATTCTAATAAAATTAAAATAAACTCTGCAGCGGACCTTAGGCTTAATGTCTAAATACATATTTAACTGACTTCGAATTGATGTAGAGTTGGTTGGTAACCGCCGAGCTCCCACCACTGGAGCTGATCACGGGCCGGGTTTGGGCCAGAAAAATATCAATTTAAATGAATCAGGCCTGAAACCCGACTAAGAGTTTGGGCCTGAGGGCCCGCCCGTGGGCCGGTGGGCGCCACCTTCTTTGCCGAGAAAACAAGAGGGTTTTGGTTCCGGAGAGGTGGATCCTTTCGAAGCCACCGTTAAGGATTAAGAATCTCCACCAGAATCGCCGATCCCGCCGGAGAAGGACGCCGTCGGTGACAAGGAGGAGGTCGACGTGCGGTCGCAACCGCCATCGGAGGGAGGGGAAAGGAGGAAGAGGAGGAGGAGAGAATGGGGGAGCTCGGCAAATTTCCCTCCAGCGGTGACCCAAGACGGCCAAGGCGCAGTAAGTTCCCACCTCACACTCTACAAGAATCACTCCGTTTACAAAGAATCTTTCTTTACCACCGTTTATATGTACCCTTTGACCGATATCAACTGGATATTCCTTGATTTCTTTTTATTTTTTGTCACATAGGGGATCCAATTACGTGCAGGATCGCACATTTTGATATTTTTTCATATTTTTCTTTGTTTCCTTTAAAAAACTGTAAGGATTGTTATGCTTGGATCTTTACTCAGAAATTATTTGTCAGCTAATGATCATTAATTTGGGGCTAGTGGTGGAAGCGTTCGTGTGAATGCTAGGATGCGCTATACTGACTTGAAAGGTTTATCAAGAAACTAAGGAATGGTTATTTGGAGATTTTTTTTAGAAGCTCGAGAAATGTTCAAATAATGAGTGAAAGATTCATGCTTCTTACCAAAATGAATTAATTGTACATGATAAGAATAGCTTTGATTCCTAGGGACTAATTTGCCACTGCATGGCATGGGGGCTCTGGTTGGGGTGTTTCAGGTTCATGAGTTGTCTTTGCCGCCTTCTTTCAGCAGTCTACATCATGTCTGCAAGATGAATCTTATGAGGAGGGGACATTTGAGAACTGTATTACTGAGTTATTATTACTATCCTTTCCTTTTTCTTGAACAGATGTTCAACTAAGCAAAAAAGCTGATTGATAGCATTCAGGGCAAGGTTTATTATATCAGTGATTGAGGGAGGGCTTCCAATGCTGTCAGGCAAGCTTGAAGTTGGGGCCTTGAACAGAACTAACCCTCAAACCCTAATTGTGACTGCAGCAATAATAAAAGTAATGAGCCATAGTGAGGACGTAAAAGAGCTAGTCTTGTTAGCTGCATCATGTACTTGCTCCTGATATTGATTCTTCCCTTCTAATATGAGCTTAGCTTATACATGATCTTGTTATATATTCTTTACACTCGTATTAGATGAACTTATTGTTCATAGACATGAAAATGCACCTCAGTTGTTGTTTGCTGATGATATAGTGCTGATTGATAAGATGGGGTTGGAAACTGATTGATGAAAATCTTACTTAGAAGGTTGTATGCGGAATGTAATTGTCAAGAAGCGCTATAGTATGATCATTTTCATTATCTGAGGCCTGTTGTGTGCAAGAATGCAGGATTACCAGAGACATGACTGGTATACCTAAAGCTAGGTGGATGAAGTCGACAGGTAATTCTAAGGTGATGCACGATCAACTCAATAAAATAAGGCTTGCAACTTCACATGGCTAGATTGCAGTCACCTAATTTTCTAAATCTATCAGATTGTTTATGGGCATGGAACTGAGAAGAGACAACTTAGATGGTGTGGGCAGGTGTAATGAGTATTTGAGGAGGTTTTAGTGAGGATAGGTTCTTGGGCTTATGTTGAAAGGTTGAAGTAAACCACCCAGAAAAAGCTATTTAGTAAAGAAATAGGAAACAGGAAATTTGAGTAAGTGATATTGTTGTGTTCATGTTATATTTGTGCTTATACAAGTAATTCTGAATGTTATTCTTGTATATGTGCATGTGAGCATTGTAATGGTAACCAAGCTGGTATCTGTAGGTTATAATTGTGTGCATATTACCAATTTGGAGAGACTGTTATGAGCAAGTTACTGCATGTAACATGTCTAGGGTAATTGCTGTCCATGTGCAAGTACATATCCCTGTGGTGTCCGTATACTAACCAGTCTGACATGGGAAATAGACCATCTTATGTGCATTAGCAAGTTTACATATCCATTCCATTTATTGTAATAAAGCATCAGCATAATGTTTTATAAATTTGATTATGATATCTAAGTTCCAAACAAATTCATGAGATTTTGACAATTTAGCAATCACTAGTGGGTAGGGACACAAATATCATCAAACTGGAAGCTGCCCACTTCTTTTTTTCTTTACCATTTGTATAAATGACTTGACTTTCTTGATGATATTTGCAATCATGATGACATATATTTTCAATCATCATGATTCATAAGCTGGATTTTTTATTGTAATGTTGCTAATGATCTTCCATCTCAATTGCTAATGTCATTCATTATCCTGATCTATGATAGTGGCTCAATGAAATTCAGTTTGGTTCTTCCTCATAATCATCAAATTTGCTTAGTAGTGTTACTTGGATGTTACAGATACCCTCTCTTCTTGAGAGGAAAGTAATTCATCTATATATATAGATCGAGGGATAAACAGATACCGATATAGGTTCCTAAATATACAGGCACACATGTATGTATGTATTAAAAACTTTCGTTGATATATTGCAGCTAGAATAGTCATGATGGAAAGAAAAGAGAGTGGGTCCCTCAGGCCTTGTTGCACCAGGGAAGCATATAGAAGACTGAAGAATGGATATCAAGGCTTTTCTAATAGAGGAGTTTAGATCATTATTGAATGGATTTATCAGGTTTTTGTCTAGCAACCTTTCTTTTAAAGTAATGTCAGGCCTACATTTGCTTGTGCTTGATGGCTTCTGCTTACGATTGCTACATCTTTTGTGGCATTGGTCTACAAATGCTTGGTTTATGCATATTTGATGATTTCTTCTCATATGTATCTATTGGAGTAAAATGCAAGACCAAATATTAGTAGAATGTTGTTTCAGAAAATGTGAAACTTGTCTTTTTGCATTCTTTGTGCCTCATAGCTATAGGATATACGAATCTTCTTAATGTTTTCATTGGCAAAATGACTTCTTGTACAGGTAAATGATTCAGTTCTCTTGTGTACTTAAAAAAAAAAAAAAAAAACTTTTCTCCTCCTGTTTCTTTATATCTGATCTCCTCTTTGACTGCAAGCTAGCGATGCATAGTCTCTATATAGCATTTATGCTGCGATCATTACATATTTAGTACATTTAAGATTCTACCACTTCATTCGTGGTGAAAGGTAATCAAACAAATGCAGGAAAGGGTAAGCCACTTCCAAACGTCAGGAGTATGATTTTCTGTTTACTTCATTGAGGGTGGAATGAGAAGTTAAATAAGTCCGATTAGCAGAAGTAAACAAGTCTGCAAAATGATTTTGATTTAAATTTCAATTATCAACTACAGAATTACTTATACAAATCTGCATTGTATTCCTGTATGATTGATTGAAATCTTAAGTATATAAAAGCAAACCACTTACATGTGATTCAGAAGAATAAAATTTGAACGAATTGCCCAAAAATGTTTCAGCATTATCCATGGGTTATAATCATGATAATACAACAAAGAAGCAGCTATAATGCATGTGCATGTGTGAATGACTGAATCATAAAACACCTTGAGATTGTAGGAATTATATCTGGAGAGGTTCGCATGGATCTGAATCTTAAGACATTCACAGATATTACCTTTAATCACTCATTGCATCATTCGAAGAATTCATAAGCTTTTGGGGTTGATATTTTGTTGCACCTAAGTAAGTCCAAATGGCAAAAGTAAATAAATTTGCCAATTGACTTTGATCGAATTTCACCTTTATGTATGAGAAAGAAACTCAAGTTATCAACTATTTGATTGCTGCTATGGATCTATGTTACTTCATATTGTTGATCAGGCTTTTATGTTTAACAATAAGTGTTGCTGAAGCATTTTTGAACAATTTGTTTTTGATTTTCTAATAAATCACAATTGAGGTTTCAGTGAGGAGGAGGAAGGAGATGATGGTGATAAACAGGCAGATATGAAGAAAGAGCTTGTGCATGCTTCCGTTCCTTTCTTGTTTGATTGCTTAGACATTCTGATATATTAGATTAATTTGCTCAATTACTTGCACTGCTTCCCATAATTCACAAAGTTTTGGGAGTGGATTTCTCATTCATCTATTATTCTTAGTTTTTTAGTTAGTCACTTTGATGATCTTAACTCTCACTCTTAAGGCCTCTTTCACCTACATGGATTATTCTTCGAAGATATCCTTCTGAATCTTGGTTTATGGGGGACTTGATTATGCTTCTTTTCTTGGAATGTAGACCAAAAGTTTCTTAAGCTCACTAGAGAAGATGAACAAAGCTTCTTACCAAAAAAGGAAAAAAAAATCGAAGATGAACAAAGCTTAAAAATGATCATAATTTAGACCTATCTTTGTGGTACTACATCCAATCAAGCTTCAAATCAGGTGATTTTTGGTCCCATGCTTGAAGTTCCTTTTGAAGCAATTGCTTACAAATTAGGCATAATTTCTAATTAGTTTTGCCGTGTGTAACTTATTTCTGCATATTGCTGAAATATGCTCTCAAAGTCACTTTCCAACTTACCTGCATATTGAAAATAACAAAAATGACTATTAGATGACTAAACTGAGATTTTGCGGGAGGTTCTTATTAAAAACCTGGATCTTGTCATTTCATCATGTTTGGAGTTTCTTGTTGAATTAATAGGATAATGGTTATTTTGTAAGGCACCGTTCGTTGAGCAACATTGTAACAGAGTTGGGGTTAACCATCTCAATAAGTTAAATTAGTTGTAATGAAGTATCTGATTTTATTTGTGAAATCCTGTCTGTGGTCTTGTCAAGATGGTAATAGTGACTATTTCTCTGGCAAACATGAGAATTGAATGGCACCTGTAACATGGACTTCTTGTTTTAACACGGCTGTATAGTCAGACATTTTATGGTCAGCGGTATGATAACAAGTACTTCAATTGTTTGAGATGCTGAGATATTATTAATGCAGCAGCATTTCTCTGCGAAACATTATACATGAATGATGATTGCGACATTGAACTTTGTTAGTCATCATCTTGTCATATCTTCATGTATAGAGAAAGCTATAACATTGCGGTGGTAGAATGGTGTTCAGAAGAACCAGTCTATGAAGAGGTCTGAACCAGGTTTTCTATGATATGTTGTTGCACATTATCAAGTCAAGCTGAGATAGTAATAATAGAGCAAATATTTGCACACTATTCACTGAAAAAAGTTGAGTCAGCATAAAATTGTAAAGGTTAATAAAGTAGCAAGGATTCTGTCAGAGGAGACCATCCTGTAAGGAAATCCATGTAGAAAAATCTAATTAGTAGAGAACCTGAGGGATCGTTTTTGGAGGCTATTATATCTAAGTTGGAGAAAAAGTCATCTCACTGGGCCTATGCCGGTGCCTGGTAGCCTGTTGAAAAGGTGGGAGGGTTGATGTTTGGCGGACAACCTGTTAAGGTTTCAGCATTAGGTACTGCTGGAGCGACATCCATGGTAGAGTTTGGTGCAGAAGGCTTTTATAAGCCACCCTGTAGTTGAGATAAGGCTTGATACTAATGGTTTTATTAACTATTTGATTCTTCTGGATGAATTCGTGTAGAAGGGAATCACAGGTAGAGGAGCATGGAGTCAACTGAAGAGTGATGAAATCTGACTCAAGATCAGGATCTGGAAAGGATAATTTCCATCTATCATGCTCCGTCAAGGGATAGCCTTGACAATTTGTCTTCCACTGGAGATTTGTCTCGGTCAAATCTCTCTTGTTTCTACAAAAGGTTGTTTACTCTATCACAGATAATCATATTAAACTCACCTAAGAACGATTTGTTTGCGTTTTGAAGCAAAATAAGAAAAAGAAAAATAAATCTTCATTATCGATTCAATTTCTGTATGAATACTTGGTAGATGAAAAGCCCGTATTGTTTCAAAATTTTGTGACCACCTGTCAATATCAGTTATGCTGCTGGTTCTCCGTTAGCACCCTTCCCTTCCCTACTTTTATTTGCTTTAGGTTCTAACCACAAGTCAGAATTAGCTGTTGTTAGGTGGTTAATAACATATTTACTATCCTAGAGCCTATCTGGGAAGCAAGATTTCTTTACCCTACGAGTCAAAGTTTCACCATCCTTTTTATTTTTTCCCGTTGCTAAAATTAAGTTGGTGGCTTGCTATGTTTTATCAGAGCAAATATCTTGCTGTCTCTGAACATTTGTAACATAAGCGAGGTCCACCATCTACCCTCGGTTTGCACATCATTTGTATCTTTCTGTAGGATCCGTATCCAGCTTGGTGCGTGGCCTGGAATCAAGATTGACGGATGGTTATGATCTATCTGTCAGCTGGAACGAGGCTTCCAGCTTTTAGGGGGTTAGCAGGAGGAAAGCACAAGCTTGCTTTTATGTGGAGAACAGGTTGCATCATAAATAGTAGGGATGGCCAAAAATATTGTCAAGAAATCCTGATCTACTCTCCAACAATTTGCTTCGTATAAAGAATTCCCATCTATCTATATGCAATCAATAATCTTTGACTGCCCTCATTTAATCTCAGCAGATATATTAAAGTTTTGTCACGAGTCCGTAACGTTGCGTGGCCCATGCCCGTGACTGAGGGGGAAAAAGGGTGATAAATTTTTATCTTGCTATTCTAAGGTTCTTTTAATCAGGCCATGACTTCAATACACAACCGCTATGAGATGAAGAGAGTAATAAAAATAAGATGGCTGCAAGACTGGTATCTATCCTCACCTTATGGAGCACATGCGCACACGTTCATTATGGCCAATAGATCAGAAGGTGGTGACGTCTTCGAGTGATTTCGGTATCCATTCCTCTCTCTCTCACACACACATCATGCTTTATTTTTATGTAGCTTCGTGGACCCTGGCTAGACCATTAATCCTGTGAGTGGGGAATGGAAGTGGGTTGAGTCGGCCTGGACCCAACTGTTGGTCTCAAGGTCTAGGATGTGTGCCTGGTTTTCCGTCATATAAGTTGGGCTGGCCGGCTTTGTGGTGGTTAAGACCGAAGTGAGGCTACCATGGGTCAGGTCCGGAGTTGAGACCCATGCAGGCAGAAATGGGTCTAGATTTCAAATCAGTTGGGTTCAAAAAGGATTCTGGTTAGTTGTGGGGTCTGTGGTTGGGAAGCCATAGGTTACGGTAAATCTACCGTTGATGCATAAGAGGATTTTAGTGCAGATAGGTGCTTAAACTTTACTCTTTTTATCCTTTTTGGCAACCGTGGTTGAAATTAAACTCTCATTCCCCTTTCTGGAACTGCAAGTCAAGAAGAATATTATTTACCGAAATTGCTTCTAATTTTATTTAGTATAATTGCATTATAGCTTTGTATTTATGCAAACGAAGAATATCGTATTTTTTGTTAAATGATATCCATCGGCTTTAAACTATAATGATTTTACAGAGTTGATTTCATCTAGTTACCAGGTTCCTGAATCGAGCTAGTCTGCCTTCCACTATCGGATACCTGAACAAAAATTGGTTCGTGGTTCCTATACTTTCATGGTCTCTTTGACGTGACTAATATTAATTCCAAGATTTGTTAATCGTCTTCATGGGGTCACAATTGTGTTTTGGTCCTCCGTGGAACATCATTTTCTGAACAATATGGAGGGAGGAATAAAAAAACGTCTTATCTCCATCAGCTTTTATGTGTGATAGATATTAATAATTTTCTTGCAATGTTTCTGGAGGACCCGTAAAACTTACCGGATTTATTGTCGTACACGAGAGTCTGCTGATCATATAGTTTTCGACTTGGAGCTGCGGGACCGATAATTTTTTTATCTGCAAAACGGGCATCCTGAAGCATTTTCTCACTTTTAATCTTTAACAACTATAGTTTTTGCTACATCTGCTGCTGTATACGTTTTCGAATAGCAGAGTCAAGCTTTTAAGGTTCTATTATTCTTAATATGGCCAGCTTACCTAGGTTTTACCGAAAGTCAAATGCTTTCTTATTTACCATAAATGTTAATCACGCTCCCAATATTGAATGTGAAAAATTGGAAGCATGGTTGTTGCCAAATAAGGTCACTTGGTCATACTTTGCATAAAATCCTTTTGGTCAATATTGGTTTTCTGAAACACGCTTGCATGCACACATATATAAGAATACATATAATCTCGGAGATTTGAACTTTTTGGTTTCTATATCTTGATTAACAGATTTTCAAGTTACTTTTGTCACAAAATTTACTTTTGTAAAAATAATCTAATATTTTGATTATTTATTTTTCAAATGATAAGGTTGAAGAACTTACTACTATAGTTTTGATTTTTTTTTTCTTTTTTGAAAAGCTTTTATTTTTTTTTCATGAATTTCATCATAAAAATAGATAATATTTTGCATAAAAATCATCAAGAATTTTTTAAACTCTTTTGGAGTCAACTTGGTTTGGAGAGATTGGTTCATTTATGATTGGTGTGATAGCTATGATTCCTCAAGTCTCACATAATTTGATGAGACGCACCGCTCTATTTGTCATTGTTGATCTTATCCAATCACAACCTCGAGACAAATTATAGATCTTGATTGGAAGATTAGACTTTTCGGGTCCAAGTCGGCATCAGAAAGAATTCCGATCCAACAATCAACAACAAACCCACATACTTGAATACTTACATATCATTCTAAACCAAGGTAAATAGAATTGGATGGTGTTTGAAGTGGTTCGCATTCTGGATGGATGATATAATGGCGGTGCCACTCCACTGCGTCACAATTGGAGGAGAAATCCGTATTCATCACACGATCAAGATCATCCATTCGGCGTGATGCCTCCTATCCATCAGCATGTCAAAAAGATGCCCCTTTTCTAAATATTAATTTTTAAACGGAAATGGGAAAAATAAAGCCATCACGAAACCCTTACCAATATATTGGGCTCTTAGGGCAGGTGTTGGTCGCTTCATCGTTTCCAAATCATAGTTACCAATCCGTCGTTGGTGGTGGGTCCCAAGTCGCATCCTACGAGTGTCATCCGTCGAATCTAACGTGCTGGGTTACACGTGCCCGCGAGTGAAGGTACTCCAAAGATAGCATCCCCTTCTACGTCCATCATAGCCGTCCATCCGATTGGATTGATTCGCTGCGGGGTTCTTATCAACCTCCATCCCGATCCCTGGCCGTACGATCGGCTGTGGTTCCCATATTACATTACTAAGAAAAATTGAACCCAATAATCGCAAGCCAATTAGAGTCAAATGGCACGCTCCGTGATTGTCGAAGAAAATTGGTCGGGAAGAACCCGTTTCCCTGAAACAAGGGGAGGGAGGGTACATAAGCCATTCCTTAGATTTTCGATCGGACGATTGGGGAATGGGATCTCAGGTTGCCCTAGAATCAATGGATGGGACATATAGGTAACGGAATATTTAAAATTAAAATAAAAATAAGTAATTAAGTAAGTTAAGTTACCGCTCGAATTATGAAAAGACTGTCATAAAAAAAAACCTTTTGCTGATAGGAGGTGAAGGTAGCATGGATGTTATTTATCCAGATTCATTTTTATATCCGAATCAATTTAGATATAGATAAAAATTTAGATATCTGACCAATATCTGTGTCCATATTCATATCCATCAATGAAAAATGGATATAGATAGATAATTATCCGATCCGCATCCAAATATCTGAATCTATATAATTTTATATAATATTTATTAATTTTTAAAAAAAATATATAGCTATATAAACATGTTATTAACTTGATTTATCATTTATTTAATAATATCTTTGATTTTATAGTTATAAAATTTAATTATCTAAGTAATAGCTATAATTATATCTATACTTCTAATATCTGAATTGTATCTATATCCGTTTAAAATAAATATAGATATAAGTTTTTATATCTAAATAATATCTATTTTTATATTTGTATTTGTTGCGGTCTAAGGTCAAGCTCTTGTAGTTTACGGTCATAATCGTTTAATCGTTGTTGGGATTCATCAAAATGTCAGAAATATCCTAGGGTAGAACCTTTCCCGAAAGAATTAGAAGGTGATCGCGGTCTCTTTTCTTTTTTCGAGATTCGTTGAGGGGAGAGAGATCGGTGATCCTTCGAATCAGTATATCGAATATGTCGGGAATCAACACTATGCGAGTGCTAAACAGGTTGAAGATCAGTACAGTGAGAATGTCAAGTTTGTTGATGGGATGGAGAAAGGGGTCGTCGACTATGCTTAGACGGCATAGTTTGTAGCGTCGGTTCCTCCGGCCATTGCTGCCGCTATTGTTGCTCCGTAGCCTATTGCAGATTATACATAGCTTCTGTAAAGATTTTCACCTACTGCATCAGGATAGCGAATTGTTGCTGGTCTGCTGTAATCATCGGATGTGAGGCACTGGGTTCTGTATTAGTCATCGGAAGTGCTTCATGCCGGGATGAACGTTGAGCGGAATATTTTGTGCTCTTGTCTTGGCTATGGTTTCGCTTTCCCCTACCTAATGCACCAAGCTGTTGCCATAAATCTCTGATGAGATGATTGATCGTGAGTCGAAATCTTGTGCTTGGTTGCTAGATGGCGAGAAACTTGAAAAACCAAATCCGATTGCTATAAGTTGTCCGATGGAGAATCCTTCAATGCTAAAGTCAATCGGAGATTGGGAACAATCGAAAAGACCAAAATATGAGAGCAAAATGTTTAATAGTCTGAAAAAATATTATCTCAGTCCTCCCGCTTACCACTTTAGATAGAGTAGAGCAAATCAATATCGTGTAAATTTTGCCCTTTAAAATTCGAGACACGAGAATTATTGTCTTTAGTGGACAGTTACCTTATTAAGCTGCCATTAAAACTAAGGGGTGAATAGTGGATGGTTATTGTGCCCCACGTTCTCATGGTCGTGGGTAGATGAGATCGTGGGTAACACCCACGTTGAATAACTATCGCTCGGCCTCTATTATCTCGTGATTGAGAAAGTTGGCAAAAAATCAAAAAAATTACTAACTGGATAACGAGCCGTGCGCCAAATTTAGTGGACTAAAACCTGACTAAGTCCTAGTTGACCATGGTCGTTGGAACTCTGAATTAGTTCTTCAACAGGTATCAACATTGGCGTGGTCCTCTTAATCAGTTGCACACTGAGTCGGTAGAGAAATGAGGATTACACTTGATCGGTTGAGAGACGAGGATTTACCCCAACAGTATTCATCGGACAACAAATATGGATGTAGATATGGTGGTATCCGATCTAGTTTTAGTTCTAATTGCTGGTGTCGATAAATATACCTTAAATCTTATATTATTATTTTTTTCAAAATATATAGAAAAAATGAAACATGGCAGAATGGTTTACAGTGGCATACCCGTATCCCACTGATCCACGGTAGTGCTGGCAAAATATGATCCGATCCATCAATCCGATAAGTGTTCGACTCTCCATAAACAGGTTTGGATTTAGGCTAAACGGGTTCGGATCATAAACGGATTGATCCGTTTAATAATTGGGTCGGATATGTATTTTATATATCTGATCCGTTTAACCCATTTAACTCTGTTTAATATTTAGATTGGATTGAATCAGATAATCCATTTAACCTGTTTAACCTATTTCTGATCCATTTAACTCGATCTGTTTAACTTGTTTAAAACCTGTTTAATCTGTTTCTGATCCATTTAACTTGATCCGTTTAATCTATTTAACCTGTTTAACCTAATTTAATTTATTTAATAAATGGATTAAACGGATCGGATCGAGTTACCTGCTTAATAAATAGGTCGGATTCAGATTTAAATTTATGATCTGTTTAATAAACAGATTATATTTGAATTGATCATTTTTTGATTTGATCCATTTACGATTCGATTCATTTATAATTGATCCGATCCGTTAGCCACTCCTGATCCACGACAGTCCAAAGGTAATCACCAACCAACGTGCTACGATGCCTTCGGCGCCTAACCGATGGATACTGTTTCAAACTTGCGATTTATTGTTATAACAAAAATAGTGATTAAATCTTTACCAAAAGTAAAAAAAATAGTGAATAGATTTTAACGAATCAGCTAATAATGTGTCACTATAGTCTTAGACAATACTTTTTTTATTATAAATTTAATCACTGTTGTAATAGGATGATATGACTTGGATTCCATTTTGGCAAGCGCCATGCGAGCACGTTCTTTACGACCGGTCAAACACATCGGCCACCTATATAATTTGGGTTGTTATATAGAACTCATTATTTTAAACCGTTATAACGGCCGTTATGGTAAACCGTGGATGTTTTCAGACTTTCACTCTCTCGCCCAGACGCGAACCGGCTTTATTGGCGGCCGCAGAATTACCGGCCTAGTGCTTCTAGAAAAGAGGAGTGGGCTTTCCAATAACCGGTGTGATAGTATAGTTTGCCAGTTTACCGAAAATACATTATATAGATTGCCACATAAGCGACAGCGAGTAACAGCAATTCCATCTGACGGTCACCATAAAAGGTCATACCGAATCGAGGGTGATATCTGTTTCAGAGATGATGGATGGCAGGTAGGTATCTCTGATCGCATTGGGACCATTATACGGATGAAGGATGGAATAAGTAATCCCACGCACGAACCGCAAGCGGGACCCTTCTTATTTCGGAAAAGCCCGTAGCAGGCCACCCTAATTTCGAAAACGCCCCTGGGCGTCGGGAGGAAACCAGGGCGGAGCGGAGGAAGGGGCATTTCGGAAATTGGAAGGCAAGAAGCGGGGGTATTATGGGAAGGCCGCTTTCGATAAAGCCGCTATTTTAACACCATTTCTCCTTCATCGTCCTCGCTGCTGCCTCTCTTCCTCCTCCTCCCCTCTCTCTGTCTCTCTCTTCCCCTGTCCTCCCGACTGACTCCTCTTTCTATCTCTCAAGCTCTTCTTCTCGTATCTCCTATAGATTTCTTCTGTTTCTCTGAATCTTTCTCGCATCCGAGAGACGAGAACTCCGGTTCTTTGGAGAACGCCATCGATGCGCTTCTCTCGAGAAAGCTATGCGATTTTTCGAGAGTTTTGAACGGCGAACGCTCGGTGAATCCCCTCGGCATTGGACATGATGAGGTTTGCTCAGATCTCTCGCTCTCTCTTCCTCTCTCTCTCTCTCTCTCTCCATCTGTCTCTCTGTTTTGGTACTTTTTTGTGGCGTTCTAATTTCGAAGGTTTTGGATTCGTTCTCATGTGGTCTCCTAGTTTGAGATCGATGTTTTGTTTCTTTTCTTGTTGATAAAGAGATCGCTGGACTGTGGAGGATGGAGGCCTCGAGCGCTTCTCTGGTCGAATATTGCTTTGTATTCCAGCGGGTCTTTGGTTATAGATCGAGTTTCCTTGGTCTTGGGAGCGGAGAGCCGGTCGGTTCTGGCACGGTTTGCTCTCCTTTTGCCGAATCCGGCTTGGCTTTTCTGGGATTCCGGCAATTCGACTCTCTACCATTTTTGTTTTAGTTGTTGTTCTTATCGGCTGTGGTTTTGTCATTTTAGGCTTTTGACCGGAAAAGGAGAGCAAACGTCGGTTCTCGTCGAGGTTTTCTGATCTGCAGCGAGGGTCTTGGATCACGCTGCTCCCCTGCGGTGCCTTTGTATCGGTTGTTGTCATCGATTTTCTGGTGGTTTTCCCTGAGTCTTAGAGTTTTTAGATCGGCTAGCGCTGGATTTCGGCCATATATTGGGAAGAGATGGTCTCTGGGACTTCTTTTTCCTCTGCCTCGTTTGTGGATTTCCGGCGGAGCGTTGCCTGATTTCGTTCTTCCTATGAAGACTAAGTTAAGAGGCGTATCAGGTTTCTCTAGAATCATTTGGGAGAATTCCAGGGTCGAAGGAAAGCAAGGCTAGTATTTAGATGGAAGCCCAGAGCTATTTTTTTTCCGTATTTTCTTTTATTTTATTCCTCTTCTCCTTTGTTTCTCGTTTGGTTTTTCTTGGGATTTAGTCCAATTTGTTTTCCAGTGGTGATTGTTGGAGATCTCCGGCGATGGTAGCCGGCGGGCTAAGAATTCGCCGGATGGCCATCTCTGTGGTGGTTCTCCTGCTTTCTGTGTTCCTTTTTCTCTTATTTTTTCCCTTCATTAAGATTTTCTTAAAAAACTCTTTATTTGAAGTTGTAAGATGAGATTATTGCGTGTGTTGCGGTGTTTCCTTTTCATTTCTTGGTGGTTGAAAGATCTTTCAGAGTTTTATAAGGAGTTTTGTTGTTCTCTTGTTCGAGGCCTTCTGCTTTAGTTTCTAGAAGATACATGACCTTTTTTTTGGTTTATCTCCCCCTCTTTTACTACCTGCCCTTCTTCTTTACGAGACAAAGAGTTGATTGTATTGGATTCTATGGATCGAGTTCTTCGGAGTTCGATTGATCCAATTGATTTTCCATGTTTTTCTTGAATATTACCTAAGAAATCGAGCAAAATCCTCTCTCCGCTGTAATTTTGGCAAGAAGCCTGGATTTTGCTCATTTAAAGGCCTCGATGCTATTTGGCATACAAAGAATCCACATTTCTTAAACTTTTCCCTTCTCTGAAAGCTGGATGTGTTGCCTTTTGCCCGAATCCGTCTTCGATCTGCATTTCTGGTCTTTTTGGATAGCTATAGCATTAGATCCTCCACATATTGTTCGTTTCCGTGCCCTTGATGACCTCTTTTTTTATCTTCTCTTTGTTAGCAGATACAGAGTAAGCCCAGATTGCGTCCCGCTCAGCAACGGAAGGAAGCACAGCCTGAGAGCCTGCAAGGAAGACGACGCCGACAACGGTGTCCGGACCCCAAACTATTCCCCCTTCGAAGGCAAACCTCTGAGGCGCTCCGGATCGGGATCGACCGCGCATCAGGACCACCACTTCTCCCACGTCTCCTTCCCCTCCGACCCCTCCCACTCCGAGAACCAACCGCCCTCCTCCTCCGCCGCCGCCGCCGCGGCCGTCGCCTCCACTTCCGCGGCCGTGAAGGCCCCGAGCCAGCACCATGAGATCAACGGGGTGTCGCCCGGGGGCGGGGAGGTGCTGCTTCAGTGGGGCCACAACAAGAGATCCCGAGGGGCGAGGGCGGAGAGCCGGGGGGCGGCCGGGGATGATTCGTCGGCCCACTCACGCATCAAGATCCAGCGGAGATCGGCGGCCGCTGGTTCAGAGAAGCTCGCCGCCGCGGCGGCATCGGCAGCGATGCCCCCGCCCTGTGGGTCCTACACGCGCGGTGCCAATCTCCGCCCCTGCTTTGCCACCCGCGACGCCATGACATCTTCGTTCCACAGGTATCCATTTTCAACAACTCCTCTCTGTTATCCCCCTTTCTCTGTTTTTTAGGAAAAAAAACTATTCGACCTTTTTCTCTGTTTTTTTTTTTTCCCCCTATGGTAACCTATGGTTAGAGGGGAAAGAACGGATGCTGCTATTGTGTTGGGTGCCTGGAGCCAGGAGAGTGAGTTCGTTTCTCTCCTGGCTTTAACTTATCGGATTTTTTATTTTTAATTCGTGGATTTTCTTTTTTTTTTTTTTTTAATTTTCAAATTCATCTTGGTTTAGTTGTCCTGAAAACCCTATATATGGTATATGCAAGCTGTGTTATCCGGGCGTAAGTTTGAAGGCTATATCTCTTTTTGGGATGGTCTATTTTGTAGAGTATATATTTTTAAAAAGTTTTTGGTTTGAAAAGATAAGTAGAAGAACTAGTTTTATGACATCTAAAGTATATTATAAAAGTAAAATTACTTCTTATTTTGTAATGTAAAAAATAAATAGAGAAAACTGTAATTAAGAGAAATATATATTTTTTCTTTTTGATAGAATTGAAGAATGCCTTTCGTGATTTTTTTTTGGATATTTCACGAAGCTCAGACGGGAACTTTTGGCTTTTTAGTCTTATTTTTTTTGTTACATAAGCTTTTTAGTCTCATTACTTGTACGCGAACGTTTGAGGTGGAGTGCGAAAAAGTGAGCGTGTTTGATATCATGCTTTGGTTTCGTGTACCTCTGGCTTCGGTTTATTTCCTGTGGGTTTTTATCTTCGATGGTTAATAATAAAGTTCTCATAGAAACTACTTAATTTTAATTTCGGCTGTCTTAGCTATAGATCTTGATTAGACAGGTGATAATTTCTGTAGGGTTTTTGTATTTTTTTTTAAACATTTTTTGTTCGTTCGATGGGTAATGCAAAGATCTTCTCTCCTTTGTGTCTTATCCCAATCGGTTCCATGTGAGAGAGAGCAAGAATCCCACCCATTTGATAGCCAAAAATACCTTGCTGCCCCTGCGCCGTTCTTGTTGCCCCAAAAATACATTATTTATTGAGTAGTAATTTTGATCTTACCTCTACGGTCTAATCTTCCTCCCCTCTCTGGAAATATTTTGGGCTCCTTTCCTGGTTACAGCAAACCCTAGCTTTTCTTCATTGGGAATTTTTTTCCCTTTTATTTTTGGGAATTTCTTTTTTGAAAGTAGTAGCTTAATTTGTTCGGAATGTGTTCGCTATGCGCGGAGGGCTCATCCTTTGCGTTCTTTGTATCGCCTCGGTTCGACACGGTAACAAGGAGAGCTACTGTGGGCTATAAATATTGCCACTTTCCACATCTTTTGAGTGGGAACCAAAGGGATATTAGTTGGTCATCGCGAGTGTCCCGTCTTCCCGTCCGTTTCTCACCTGCTTTCCTTTCGGACCTCTAAAAAAATTCCCCTCTTCTTTTCTCGCCATGATCAGGGGCGTCGAAGAGCGATCGGGCGGCCTGTCACGATCCGACAAGCGATCCCCGCCTTCCCCGCCGGAGAAGGCCCACAAGACGGCCCCCAACGGCACCGCCACTGACGCCAACCCAGCGGACTCGAAGCCGCCGTCCGATCAGGAGACAGGCGGCAGCAACACGGTGGAGAAGGTGAGCCTGGAGCACTTCGAGTGGCCCAGGATCTACATCTCCCTCTCAAGAAAGGAGAAAGAGGACGACTTTTTGGCGATGAAAGGCACCAAGCTTCCCCAGCGCCCCAAGAAACGGGCCAAGAACATCGATAAAAGCCTCCAGGTTTCCTTCCTTTCCATTACCTCTTTGTTCTATTTCTTGCAATTGGAATTATACCAAATTTGTCTTCGCATTTTGTTATTTATTTATATTTATTTTGTATCTATGGTCTTCCCTAATTTGTTATATGTTTTTGGGGTGGGTGCAGTATTGTTTTCCAGGGATGTGGCTTTCGGACTTGACGAGAGGACGATACGAAGTGAGGGAGAAGAAATGCGTGAAGAAGGTATTAACTATTATTATCAGTTTTTTTATCTTCTTTTCTTGAATCTTCGGCTCCTGATTTCTTATTATTTACACCACTCCTACTCTGATAATAATACCGAACAAATAGGGTACATGGACGTGGACGTATGGTGTCTAGCACTATGTCCATCCTGTGACCTAGCGAGTATTGCCTTTTGGAGGAGCATTCCTGGATGTCCGCCTCTTATTGCAGCCGTCTGATCGATTGGCCACTTTCCCCGCTTTATATCTTTTGCTCTCCCTCCCCTTTGGTTTCTTTTTTATGGGTAGAGGACAAATAAAATTATTAAAATAATAATAATAATTTTGAATAAAAGGGGGAAAATAATTGGTTGGCTTTCGCTGTCACGTGGGGCCGTGCCGACCGGTGGGTGCTGTCCTCATTGATGGTCACAATTAATAAAGGCATCCTTATTTCTTCCCCCCTTCTGCCTTTTTGGTCTTCCCCTTCCCTCTGGGGCCAAAAGGTTTTCCCCTGAGATTTATCCTATTTTATTATTATTTTTTGTTCTTATTATTTTCTTTTGGAATCTTGTGGGTGGTCGCAATAAATTTTTGTTGCTTTTGATCGCAGAAGCGTAGAGGGTTGAAGGGAATGGAGAGCATGGACAGTGATTCGGAGTAGTGATGGAGATGAGTAAGAGCGATAAGAATCCGAAGCCAGGGCTGATAAGAGAAAATTAAGGGGGAAAAAAGAGGAAGCGAAGATCGGATGGTGGAGCGTTTGTGATGCTTTTGTTTTGAGGTGTTCTCCCCCGCAAGATGCCCGACGCTAGGCATCTTTTCTGTTTCTCGCTTATTTTTCTTCCCTTAAACCTTTGGTTTCCCGTTTGTTTTTCTCTTTGCTTTCTTTAATCTTTTTGGTTGTTCTCTCAAGCGGATGGAGGAGTGGTGTCGGCCCTTCCAATCCTCGAGCTCTTGTACAGATCTCCAGTTCCCATTTTAATGAGAAGAAATTCATCGAATGAAATTAGTAATACCTGTGATGTCCGTGGGTAAACTTTTCAAGGAGGCTTTTGGGAATTGAAGAAGGGTAGTGGGTGCGCACTCAGGGCCCTAAACGTGGACATGATTTCTTCTTCACTTCTTCTATGGGATTGGGCTATCTGTTTGACTGAGAAGCTGCATGTTTTTGGACTTTTCCAACGCGTCCGACCTCACATGCAAGTCAAGCCAGCGACAAGGTACACAGTGTGGGACAAGTTTGTTGAGAATTATCCGGAATAATTAATCCGCATCCCTTGGATTTCGAGGATCGGCCAGTCTAAATGCTGGGTCAGCAAAGGGCAAAAACTGGAGAAGTTTGAATTCCGAGTTACGCCCCTCTCCAATGTTTTTCCTTTTTGGTGCGGGTCCCCTGCCTGACAAGAGTTGGAACAAGGTTAAATACAGAACGATCCGATGGCCTTGGCTCCAAAATAGCGCCTAGGAAGCGGTCTGGCGATGAATCGAGTGACTTTAGTCGCTTAAAAGTCCAACTATTAGTTAGATGCTGTTTTCTTTGGCCATTGGCTGTACATACCTAATCATCTGCGTTTCTCCATTCTTTGTATTTTATGGCGCCTGTCTGCTAGTTTCCCATACATGCCCGCGTGCTGTTTTATAGTTAAGAGCAACGTTATCGATGCACTCCGGAGAAATAGCGGTGGAGAAATAGCGGTGGGTGTAAGAAGTGTTTGGCTGCCCAAGATAGGGTTCTTTATAAAGAAAGTTTTTGTTTTCAGGGCGACAAAGTTGTTTGTGCAGCTAAGAAGGATGGAAGACTTGCTGCAAAGATATGACAGCGAAACGTACAAATTTCCCATCCATGAGGGTGATTTGGAAATACAAACGCAATCCTAATTATGCCTTTTGCGCACCTTGGTGTTGGAGGAAGGCACACCCTTGGCTCGGTTTGTGATGTGACAAGTTTGTTGCTCTGGCCAATCATACATACCACATCATTTTTTTTTTTTGGGTGAAGATGCATAGAACGTCATTTTTTATTTATTCAATTATTGCATCCCATCATAATCCTCATGCATTCCACAGGGCTCTATCTTCTCTTCACCAAAAGAGAAAAAAACAGGGGGCTCTATCTTCTCAGGCAGCAGGGCAAATTTAGTTTCAGGAGTGTAGCCTTCTTTGGGAGGATCAAGCAGTATCGGTTTAACCATGTAGATAACTTCAAACTGTCACTGAGAGATATATGATTTCTCCTTTCAAAAAAAAAAAAAAAAAAAAGGAGAAATCTCTCCTCAGCCATTGACTACAATTTGACAATATGACAATTTGTTTGGAGTGATATTTCATTTACGTTCTAATAGTTGATGCATGATGCAACTTGTATTTAAGGATATACATGCTTATGCATGTTTTTGTATCTTTCTATACTGATTTTATACATAAATGATTCCTCTCTCGAATTAATTTAGTATTATTTTAATCTCTTTGCAATAAATCTAATGGCATCTATGGAAATTAAGAAGTTAGAAATTATAACTTGTGATCCACATAGATCAGGGACTAAGAAAACTAAACAACCATCAATATAACGAAATGAAGGATAAAGCTTTTGTTGGGAAAAATTTCGTTTCGGCAGAAGATAAGAAGAGATCGGAGGTCCAGCATGGTAACAATTTAACCAGCCCATTGTTAGGGCTACAAGGCCTCCATCGGTCATATTGCCCCGTATATTTCATTAATTGCCGCTGTGCATTGTCCACTGTGCACATGTTATGAGCATTGCCTTGGGTCATCTAAATATGACAGAGGCATTAATTGCCTCCCTCCCTCTCATCCCATCCTCCCAGGGAGATCATAACAAGATAAAAGGGAGAGAAAAAGAGATGGAAGAAAGAGAAAAGATGGCAGGAAAGGAAGAGGGGCAGAAGGATGTGCCTGCGTGTCCGACTTCGGCCAACGGATGCCCATGCCCTCCGCATGCGTCCGACCCCATCTCAGTAGCTAGCTTCAGTTCCCAGACAAACGGATTTTCTATTTCGATCGCCTGGCTTCATCTATCAATCGAGACTTCAACAGATTATCTCAGCTCAGACGGCTGATGTTTACCTCGATCGAGTTTTTAGTCGTCGGCTCGAAAGCGAAACCCGAACATCGGACATCGAGTCGGAGGAAGCCCCAACTCTAGTATCTACCTCGAAAATCTTTGGCCAATCCTTACTCCTAACCAGCCTCAAGGCTATTCACTAGTATAACTCATTACTTTAGGAGGATCGGCCCTTGCACGGTCCCTTCAGGTCATGTCACCCCATGAGGGAATAAACCACTTCGGCATCCAACCCGAACCAGTGGACCTCGAACTTTGGCCTTTGGCCCTGATCTTAGCATTCACGCTAAGCTCTCCGTCTGCTGACACATGACCAGCCCGAGGCCTATCTCTCCTGATTTATGGTTCGACTGTCGTGCCTGATGGCATATATTCGAAGTCTCCAAGCAGCTATCAAGTCAACTTTCAGTCTGGAGATAGCTCTCGGACTTCAGGCACTAATCTAAGAGGAATCGTAGCTCAAGCTTTTTCTTCAAGGATCCTTGACCGATCCTTATTTCTAATCATATGTTATGCCAGTGACTATATCAAAATATTTTAGGATGTTCGGCTTCTCTCCGTAGGTGCCCGAGCTCCCTGCGCTCGTTCGACCCCTGTCTCAGCCTACGAGCCCCTATGGTGGCCATGGCCCCTGCATCGGCTGCCGACTCACTCTTAGCCGATTAATATTTGGCTACTGTCTCAGCATCGACCTTCACTACCAGCTTTGGTCGTTAGCCCCCATGAGACCTCTTTATAGCCCATCATGTCATCCACTAAAAAGAAAGAGTAATCATGAATAAGGCAAGCCCCCTATACTCTCAACCTCTAGTTGTCAACTCATACCATTAATAGATGGGGCTCCCATGTGCTATGAAGTGACTACTCATCAAACTCAAGAAAACCTAACAGCTATGCATGGATTTCAAAGACACTCAATTAAGGGATAGCTCTGAACCCCGTGCTTTCTCATGGCTCCAGCCTCCCTTATAAAAAGAGGTAAGAAGGAGACCCAAAGATATGCTTTTTCTCTCCCTCATAAATGCTCGCTCTTTCCCACCTGTTGCAAAAAATCTGACTTGAGTGTCGAAGGATTCCTGCCGGAGCCACCTCCAGTGGAGACTTTTCTTGCAGGCCTGATCACCGTTGACTCATCGGATGTCGCTCTGCTTCAGCGCCTCCGGTCCAGAACAGATTCCCATTGCAATAGATTGGCACTAGAGGAAGGGTGGCTTTTGTCGACTTTTGGGGAAGAGTACAGTGTCTTAACCCAAGGCATGCTCGCCGGCAGAAGCTTTGGATAGAAATCACGCTCTACGTTAGCCACCGGAGGAAGCCTCACAACTCTTTCTACCGACTTTTCAAAAAAACAAGGTGGTCCACACCATGCAACTATTAAGTTCTACCTCGTTAAACGAGAGGCGCCCCTCCCTTTAAGCTCTCTTGGTTAGGTTCAAGAATGGAGAGCAACAAATTTAAGTAGGGAGGATACAAGCTTGTTCATGGGAGGGAGTGATCATTTTATCAAAGGAACTCCGTTGCGCCACCTTAACGGCATCAAGTATCCCAGGACAAAAATTAGCCCAACATTCAATCTTTAGAAGAAACCTCCTCTCATTTTAAGGACCCTCTTTCTCTCCTCATAACTTCTTCTCTTTTCAAATATACATTAAAAGAAGAGGGAGAAAGAAAAAAGGGAGAAAAAGATGGGGGTGGACTTCGTACTAGTCGAAGACATGAGATGTTGGAAAAAATTTCGTTTGGATTGAAGATATGAAAGAATCGAAGGCCCAAGATGTTGTCGATTTGATCGGTCCACTCTATCAGGCCTCCATCAGCCTTCAATCCTGCCCTCATTGACTGCCGACCCACTTCAATCATTGTCCTGTTACCTCCTGTTCATGTCTTGACCACTGACTCTATCTTCGACCGTCAGTCTCAGCTTCAGTCGTTGGCCCCGATTCAGACGTTCGCCCTGACTTCACTGCCCACCAGAGCATGACCAGCTGTTGGAGCTTGTTCCTCCTTGGTCCAATCAATGTACCCAATGGCTTGCCATGATGACCCCAAAGGAGTTTTGTATAGACCCATCACATCATCTTGTTGAAATAAGTGGGTGGCCAGGAGTGAAGTAAAAGCCAAACCATCCTCAAGCCTCCGGCTATCAACTTATGTCATTAATGGGTGTGGCCCCCCACTTGTCATGAAATGATATTATTCACCCAACTCAAAAAAGTTGGAAGGCCAAGCATGGCTCTCGAAAATATTTAATGAGGACAGAAAATCTTTGATAAACTGGATGGGACGGCCCCCTCTATCCCTCTGTGTATGGCCCCCTTCCTCGGAAGGCAGTTCAAGGCGGCCAACCTTTGGTTGGCTGACCCTTCATTGGATGTTCTCTCAGTCTCACAATAGCCTCATGCCCGGCTGACTACTACTCCCTAAGCACCACTCAAGGCCCCCCCACGGGTCCGGCAACAACTGTCGAGCAACAATTTTGCCATGACATCTGTGATTGTGCCAATAAATTATCCTTCAAAAGCTCCTGCCTCCATCTATAAAAGAGCCCCAAAAGGGATCTCGAAAAAAGATCTCGCCCCCTCCCCCTCGACAATCCGATGCACCACTAACTCCAACCGCTCCGATACCAGACAGAAACTAGCACCAATAGCAACAAACCAAATGGATCGGTTAATATCCCCCCAGGCACTTCCAGTTGTGCCTAAGCAATAGGGGGCACGCAATTCAGATCGGAAGAGGAAACAAGTTTCAAAAGACTTGCATAAAATTTTTCGATAAGGGGTTCCTAAGTCCTCATTCTTTACTTTATTTCTTTTTCTTCTGAAAAAGACTGTAGGTCTGTGAGCATCCAAACTAAGGCCGAAGCCGAAGTTAAAATCAAGACCGAAGCCAAAGCCAAAATCAAGATCGAAGCTGAAGCCAAAATCAAGACTGATCCAAACCCCAAAATTAGACCGATCTAAAGTCAGATTCAAACAAATCCGAAGTCCAGAATCAGACTGATCTAAAGAAAAAATAAACCACCAAGCTGAGGTAAAGTTCACATCCAAGCCAAGATGAATGATGCGAAGTCAAGCAAAATCCAAGGGCCCTCCAACAGAAATAACTTCCATAGTAACAGGCACCTAAGTCTCTTCTACTTTTCTATTTTCTTCTTGCAGAATAACAGATCCTTAGCTTTTTAGTAAAAGCTTAAATCCAAAGCTGAAGTGAGGACAACCTTTCAAAATCAAGCTTCTGGAGGCTAAGATGAAGGCAACCAAAGGCAATCCAAGATCAGCAAACAAGACCTCGCTCTTCACCAAGAGGCTGAAGCCCTCGATGACTAAGTAGTGGAGAATAATCGATCCAGATCTTCAAAGGCCGAACTCTATTTTTCAGTAAGTCAACGTCCATGAAAATTTTAGTCGTCTGAGATTTTAAGACCTTG
The DNA here is from genome assembly GCF_000442705.2 of Elaeis guineensis. Taxonomy (NCBI): domain Eukaryota; kingdom Viridiplantae; phylum Streptophyta; class Magnoliopsida; order Arecales; family Arecaceae; genus Elaeis; species Elaeis guineensis. Next base: position 113,884,046 of record NC_025994.2, read on the forward strand.
CTCTTCAGCAAAAAGTCAAAGATGGATTTTGATAGAGTAAAAATGCCATCGAGTTTCGGTAGCGTAAAAATACCACCAAGTCCCAAATCGAAGACGGACCTCGATTGAGCAAAGATGCCGTCGAGTTTCAATAAAGCAAAGATACCATCGAGTCTCAAGTCGAAGATGGATCTTGATAGAGTAAAGATGCTGTCGAGTTTTAATAGAGCAAAAATACTATCGAGTCCTGCACCTTCGAGGCCTACGATGTCAAGTACGATGAAGCCTCCCATGGAGGCCGGAGTAGCCACCCACATCGATCAGATCAAAGTAGGGTGAAATCCTTCGAGCCTCGATAGAGCAAAGATGCCATCGAACTTCAGTAGAGTAAAGATACCGTCGAGTCTTGAAGGAGTCGTAGATGAGACTCGATAGAGTAAAGATACCGTCGAGTTTCGATAGAGTAAAAATACCATCGAGTCTTGAGTCAAAGACGGTTCTTGATAGAGCAAAGATGTCATTAAGTTTTGATAGAGCAAAGATACCATCGAGTCCCATATCCTCAAGGCCTACGATGTCAAGTATGGTGAAGCCTCCTGTGAGGGGTTGGAGTAGCCACACACATCGGTCAGATCGAAATAGGTTGAAATCTTTCAAATTTTGATAGAGCAAAGATGCCATCGAGCTTCGATAGAGCAAAGATGTCGTTGAGTCCTAAAGGAGCCGAAGACGGATCTCGATAAAGCAAAAATACCATTGAGTTTCGATAGAGAAAAAATATTATCGAGTCCTGCATCCTCAAGGTCCACGGTGTCGAGTGTGGTGAAGCCTCTAGCGAGGGATCAAAGTAGCCACCCACTTCTGTCAGATCGAGGTAAGGCGAAATCCTTCAGACCTTGATAGAGCAAAGATGCCATCGAGCTTCGAAAGAGAAAAGATGCCATCGAGTCTTGAAGGAGCTGAAGATGGATCTCGATGGAGCAAAGATGCTGTCGAGTTTCGATAGAGCAAAGATATCACTTAGCCTCGAGTCAAAGATGCGCCAAGCCTCTCATGAGGGACAGAGGCCATGCCAGCTAGATCGGAGTAGGTCAGAGTACGTCCATGAAGGTGGAAGCCAAAATCCATCGATCGAAGATCCCATTCTTCAAGTGGGGGAGAAGACTGGGTCAGAGTAGGCCAGAGTATGTCCATAAAGGTGAAAGTCAAAATCCATCGATCGAAGATCCTACTCTTCAAGTGGGGGAGAAGACTGGATCAGAGTAGGCCAGAGTACACCCATGAAGGTGAAAGTCGAAACTCATTGATCGAAGATTTCACTCTTTAAGTGAAAGAGGAGAAGATTGGATCGGAGTAGGTCAGAGTACGCCCATGGTGGAAGTCGAAACCCATTGATCGAAGATCCCACTCTTCAAGTGGGAGAGGAGAAGACTGGGTTGGAGTTGGATAGAGTACATCCATGAAGATAGAAGCTGAAACCCATCGGTTGAAGACCCCACTCTTCAAATAGGAGAGAAGACTAGGTTGGAGTAGGTCAGAGTATGCCCATGAAGGTGGAAGTCGAAATCCATTGATCGAAGATCCTACTCTTCAAGTAGGAGAGAAAAAGACTGGGGCAGAGTAGGCCAGAGTACATCATGAAGATAGAAGTCAGAATCTATCGATCGAAGATCCCTCTCTTCAAGTGGAAAAGGAGAAGACTGGGTCAGAGTAGGACAGAATAAGCCCAAGAAGGCAGAAGCCGAAACCCATCAGCTAAAAACCCCACTCTTCAGTAGAGTAGACCTCTCTTTGGTGAGGGATCGAAGATCACCAGCTACTATCGAAATAGAGAAGCTTCTCACATGCAAATCCCCAGCTAGCACCGAAGTCATCTGCGACAACGATCAATGGCTGAGATAAAGTAAAAATACTTGAGAGAATTAGTCATAATAGTGAGCCTCGATTACATGATATGGCAATGTCCCATCTATTGCCTATGCATCCCATCTGCAATTGTTGCTACCATAGCCTCACGTGAGGGACCATTGGGGGCGTTAATAAAGTAACAGTGTAGCTAAAGCCCATTTAGATCTACACCTCAATGGCCTAATCCCACCTACCTCCATATGCCCCATCGTAAATAAAGTTTTCACATGTGCATCATACTTTGGGTAGCTCCAAACTGATCTTCGTAGGCCTGAACCCTCTCTGGTATGCCCACGAAGCTGAAGCACCTCCCGCTTCTCTTGTATATCCAACTGAGGCACACGATTCTGGCCTAAGGAGCTTCCCGCACACCTTCCGTGCATCTCACGGTGCCGACCCACTTCCCACGACACCAAAGAACTCAGTTTGAATGTTCGTGTGATTGTGGGGTTGTGATTGTTCACAAGCGGACAGACGGATGAGGGAGTGACGCAGCAGATAGGAACCGTGCCTTCGAGGAGGGCTTCATGAAAATTGGGGAGTTCGACTGAAAGTGGTTTCGAAGCCTATTATAGTGGCTTCCTATGGATGGTGTCGAAGTTTATGATGCCGATCTCCTCCCTTGCACCCGACCTCTAATGGTGTCAAAACACGTCGGCAACTCACTTTTGGGTGGTGCCGAAGCACCTGCTTTAGGCAATTTTGAAGCTGCTCGATGAACAACTTGTCTTCAAGCAACGCCTAAGCCTCCACCAGCAAAATCATTCCTCAATAGCTGTGAGGCTACTAGTAAGTAATCCGAAGCTTTCCGAAGCTCCCTGCATGCATCCCCACATTTATCTGTGAGCAGGATTGAGGCTACCCGCTAGTGAATAAAGCCCCGAACATCCACAAGACTGCGGTCAACCCTATTTTAAGCGGCATCGACGATCCGATCTCGGGCAATGTCGAAGCCGTCTATCACAGGTCTGAGCCCTGTAGAGACCTCCGGACCCATGATCGAGCCCTCCCGATATCTCCTAATAGGAGATGGTACCTCAGACTATCTCGACTAGGTCTGAAATTGGGGGACAAGCAATCCAAGCTGGAGAGAACAGGCTTTAAAAGACCCGTAACTCTCATAGGTAAAGCCGAAGTCAAGGTTAATGACAAGCTAAAGCAAGGATCAAGACCTATCCAAAGTTTGATTGAGGCAGAACCGAAGCCTAAACTGACGCGATCCTTAAGGATCGAATTGAGGTCACCAAACTTTACAAAGTTGATTTCTATGATCTAATTCTCCTTGAAGCTGGGCGTCAGAAGGACCAACTAGAATCGAATTAGCAAATTCTCTCGTTTCATGTACATAGGGTCGATACTGAAGGCTTCACTTTTTAGTGGAGAGCCTGAAGACCTAAAGACCCTACCTTACGGAGGGCTGAAGGCCCGTCCTATTGGAAGGAGGGTTTGAGATAGATGGTGTTCCCGATAATTCTACCTAATCAGCGTGAATTCGCTAAAGCTCGAAGGTAGAATTGCAAAGGATCAAACGAACATGAAGTAAGTCCAATTCCGAATGAAATACTTTATTTATAGTAATTACAGAAAAAGGATTGCGGCAAATACGATCATACAAAAAAGGTGAAAAAAAAAAGAAACAACAGATGCTAGCACCGACTCTGCACCTCGTCCGAAGAAAGGCTCCCTTTTCTTTTGCCAAGGAGGAGAAAATCAAAACTTGGGTCCACCATCACCTTCCCTGCACCGACCCTCCGATCTTCGAAATAGTGGAAGTGACTACGCTGGCGACTTCTTCTCCGCACATGGTAGAGGCCTCGAACTCTCTGACTCCGCATTCCCAACTTGCGAGAAGGAGAAAAAGGCGCTCTCACGTCTGACGACTGACGGCAGTTGATGTCCTCACTGATCCAGTTGGGAAGTAGATGGGGCACCAGTGGTGGCGGGTGAAGGCCACACCAGTAGGCCTCTGAGGGTCCCGAGGAGGAGATCTCCTGATGGTGAAGACTGCGATCTCCACTAAGAACAACTGCACGGTCCGGTGGCCATCCCTTTTGGAAGCCCGTACTTCGCAGAAACATCATGAGAGATTGTCATTGAGGCCATGTCCGCTCTGAACATGGCATCGGAGTAATCCCTCGAGATCACGGATCCACACTCCCCTCTATAAGGATTCTGTGGTGCCCCTATAGCCTTGAAGGTGACCATAGGTGGAGTCGGTGCGATAGACTCTAGATTCGCTAGGACGAAAGTGGTCCTAGGGTGGAGACAGTGCACAGCTTTCATGGGCTCGAGGTTCGGGTTGGTGAGAACTTCGAGGAGCTTAATTGGGGCTCGAAATACTTGAAATGTAAGGTGGAGCAAAGAACCAAGTAAAGGTCTTCTGTTAGCAGAGGAGTTAACTTGGCACCAGGAAGAGTCGACTCGGATAAGGACAAGCCAGCTCGGACCCTTGAGAGAGCCAGCTCGAAATCCAAATAGAGAGCAGTATTTTATGACGCACTGGTGGCACGACAGTCGAGCCGACTCAGAGTTCAATCGAGCTAACTCGAGTGTGGTCAAGTCGACTCAAGCTCTAACCGAGTCGATTTGAGTCGCAAAAGTAGATGTGTGGGATTTCTGTTTGGGTCTAGGATAGAATTTTGATCCTAGGATCTTAAGATCTGGTTTGATGGGTCTTAAGAAAACTAACTCAAGGAAAACTGCATGATCAGACAATAGGTATACATAGGTTTGGATGAGTGCATTTGGATTAGTCCAAAAAAATTTTCAAATTTGAATTTTGACCCATTGTATAGGCTATATATATATATATACATATATATATATATATACATATATATATATATATATACATATATATATATACACACACATATATATACATATATATATATATATATATATACATATACATATATATATACATATACATATACATATACACACACATATATATATATATACATATATATATATATACATATATATATACATACATACATACATACATATATATATATATATGTACATATATATATATGTATATATATATATATATACATATATATATATGTACATATATATATATACATATATATATATACACACACATATATATATAATCTGTAATATTGTAGAATGAATTAAATCATTTTCTCTCGAAACCCTTATTTTCTCTTATCTCTCTGGTTGTACACCATCATAGGAGGGGAGCAAACCCTAGCCGCCATCTTCAAAGGTTGAAAGAAGGGAGGCGTTTCCTTCTCAAGCAAAAATCTAATGTCATCTCTTTCGTGTGTGGTTTGTTGGTGTTCTCGAGTTTTTACGATCTAGAAAAATTGCATAACAATTGGTATCAGAGCTAGATGGAGCGTGGAGAAAGAATGAGACGTCAAGATCTGAAGTTTCCTATCAAAGTAATTTTTTTCTCAATCAGATCTGCATTGTTTATGGTTGTGGTGTTGAAACATCATGAGCAGCTGACCAAAGATTGATTTTGAGAAATTTGATAGGAAGAAAAACTTCTCGATGTGGAGGACAAGAGTGGAAGATCTGTTGGTTCGACAGGAACTGGATATGGCTTTGGAGAAAAAGTCAGAGGGGATGATAGATCGGGCTTGGAGTTCTTTGGAGAAGAGGGCCTCTTCGCTGATCAGATGGTGTTTGATGGACTCAGTGCTATATGGCGTGTTGGAAGAGAAGACACCCAAAGATTTATGGTCAAGATTGTACTTTCTGTACATGAGAAGAAATATGTGCAACAAGCTTATGCTGAAGAAACAACTCTATAGCCTTTGAATAGAAGAACGTGGAGATGTGTTGGACATATTTAGCAGTTCGACCAATTGAGTATAGATTTACTCAATTTGGATGTGGCTGTGAAGGAGGACAAGTTTCTGATGTTATTGTGCTCGCTATCCAAGAGTTTCAATCCGCTGGTGACGACTCTGTTATATGAGAAGGAGACATTAGTCTATGAGGAGACAGTGTCCGTCCTTTGGACATACGAGCAGAGGGAGTGGATGGTGAGAGATAGTATGGAGCTTTCCTAAGATGCCATGGTGGTTGGTAAAAGATCTTGGAGGGGAAGGATAGATGCGAGGTAGCAGGGATGCAGAATTCTTCAAGGTGTATTAGGGAGATAAAGTGTTATATGTGTCGGTAGCTAGGGCACATGAAGAGAGATTGTCCTCAGAAGAAGAAAGAAAAGGGAGAAGGTTTCAGACCAGAGTGATCCAGTGCAGTGGCTAAGAGCAATGTATCAGATGATCTTCTGATGTTTTTAGCTAGACACAGGAAGAAGACAGATCGGTGAGTTCTAGACTCTGCTAGCTCTTATCACTGTACACCTCACTGAGTGTGGTTTACTTCTTATACACAGATGGGTGAGGGACATCAAGTGATACTAGGAGATGGGAGCTCTTATGATGTAGCAGGAGTGGATTCCATCAGGTTGAGGATGTATGACGGGAGGGTGCAGATCTAGACAGATGTGCATCATGTCTCGGATCTCAAGAGGAGCGTAGTATCACTTGGATACTTGAAGAAAAAAGACTTCATTCTTAGAAGCGATTCAGAGGTGCTGAATGTCTCCAAGGGTAACAGGATTGTGATGAGAGGGAGGAGGTTGAGGAGTTGTCTGTACCAGATAAAGGGATTTATTGTATCCAAGGAGGTCGAGGTGATTGCTTCAGTCATGGAGGATCAGTCAGAGGTCCAGTCAGTACAGATTAGACAGTTGATGATATGTTTATCGGAGCTGCCTATTGCGGGATCGTCGGATCATAGGGAGATGGAGCACCGAGGACAGGTGCATCCATATGTGGAGGAGGAGCACCAAAGAGAGATTCCTTCACAAGTGGTGATGAAAATCATGGCTATGGTATGATCTCTAGGCAAGGAGGTGGAGTCTCTCAAGCACTTGGGTAGCAATGAGCGGGCACCAAGAGAGGGCCTAGAGGCGTATGCATTGGAGATATATGCTACGATAGAGACAGGATGTGGAGAGGATCCGAAGACCTATGAGGAGACTTCCACCAGCACGGACCATAGGTAGGTCAGAGGTAATGGAGTGGAGCTGCGGTCACTCCAAAATTTTTCGATGCTGCAATAGAGTATGTCGCAGGAGCAGTGACGGTCAGAGCCATTGGCTTAATGGTGACTAGAGTCACTAGAGCAGCGACGAGAAGAGTCACTAGAGCTCCGACAGTTAAAAGTCGTAAGTGGAGTAGCTGGTGGTGCAACAGGTGTTGTGAGGGCATCAACGGGAACAGCTATTAGATCAGTGGTGGGCATAGCCATTGATGACAGGACCTACAAGAGAGATATCTAGATGCAGGATGAGAGCTTCAGCCATAAGGGAGGGGTGGTAGCCTCCCGGACAGCTCCAGAGCTGAGATATACTGCGGTGGCGAGGAGGTCTGCATAGTTGGCTTCACTCCTCATTGGCCAAGTCATGCAGAGGATCGGAGCTCAGTGAAGAGTGGAGCTCTCCAAGGCTTTGGGGGTGTCAGGGTGGAGATTATAGGGATTCTGTGGTGCCCCCATAGTCTTGGAGGTGATCACAGATAGAGTCTGTGTGATAGACTCCAGGTTCGCTAAGATGGGAGTGGTCCTAGGGTAGAGGTGGAGCATAGCTTCCATGGGCTCGAGGTTCGAAATTGATGAGGACTTTGAGGAGCTTGGTTGGGGTTCTAGACACCTGGGACACAAGATGGAGCAAGAAATCAAGCAAAGACCTTCTGCTAGCAGAGGAGTCGACTCGACACCAAGAGGAGTCGACTCGAATCAGATTAAGCTGGCTCGAATCTCTAAGAGAGTCGGCTCGAAATCCAAATAGAGAGTAGCATTTCGTGGCATGATGGTGGTACAACAGTCGAGCCGATTCAAAATTCGATTGAGCTAACTTGAATGTGGTCGAGTCGACTCAAGCTCTGATCGAGTCAACTCAAGTCGCAAAAATAGATGTGCAAGATTTCTGTTTGGGTCTGAGATCGAATTTTGATCTTAGGATCTTAAGGCCTGATTTGATGGATCTGAAGGGGACTAACTCAAGGGGGAGTGCATGATCAGATCATGGGTGTACATGGGTTTGGGTGAGTGTATTTGGGTTAGTCCAGAAAGTTTTTCAGATTTGGGTTTTGACCTATTGCGTTGGCTATATATATATGTAACCTGTAATATTGTGGAATGAATCGAATCTTTTTCTCTCGAAACCCTCATTTTTTCTTTTCTCTTTGGTTGCATGCCATCATAGGAGGGGAGCAAATCCTAGCCGCCACCTCCAAAAGTTAAAAGAAGGGAAGCATTCTCTTTTTAAGCAAAATTCTAATGCCACCCCTTTCGTGTGTGGTTTGCTGGTGTTCTCAAATTTTCATGATCCGAAAAAATTGCACAACACCCCCGAGCGAGATGGTCATTTGCAATATTTCCCAAGCCAAGTTGCAATCTATGAGACGACTCTCCTCCCTCGGATGATGGAAGATAGCCTTGACCAAAATGATGGGCTCCCCCACTCGCAGAGAAGATGCCCACTGTACGCTTGTGGCAAAAGAAATCGCCCCATTGCACCATAGCACACAGGGAGTGAGCCTCCACTATGAGACGGAGGTGGGAGGGAGATTTTTCCTCTATAAAAAGAAGAGCCAAATTCAAGCACCCCGTAACTACTCCTATTAACTGATGATACATATCGATTGGAGATTGGTCGTAGGCACCACTTTTGCTGATGCTCATTTAATTCAAGCGCAAGTGGAGCGGCCGTGCCGCTTCGCCTCCTCTCTTCTGTGCTTCGAGGCGACGTGCATTCAATGCATACACAAAGGCACGGATGTGCCTCGACGCATGCACAACCCGCAGTCAAGTTGGCACCTCACATTCTCGATCAACACATGCAGGATTACTCCCTTCGCCCGATACCTAAAGATAGGAGAGTGCATATTGGGAAAGGGTATCACACTTGGATTGAAGCATGTCCCTATTGATGTCAGGTTCTGACGAAGACCACAACGTCGATCCCCACCCCAGCCATCAACCCTGACTTCTTACCGATCCAGGCATCAGTCAGCGAACCTCATTTCACCCAAAGATCGAAGTCTGAATAGCTGATCCTAGCTTCAGTCGATCTTTCAGTCACCAGCCCCAAGGTAATACCCGGGCATCAGGTGCGGGGCCAAGGGAAACCTCGACTTCAACATCTTAATCAAAAATTTTGAATCGATCCATACTCCTAACCAGTCTTTAGGTCATTCACTATTACAATCCATCACTCTAGGATGATCGACCCTCACCATCCCGAACCCCATTAGGTCCGGACCATATGCCAGCCTAATCGAAATTTTTTCATCCACGATTACTTTGAATAGAGGAGAAGGATCGAAGGGAGAGGCTCCTCGTGCTTGCTTGCATTTTTGATGGAATCGAGGCTTCCCTCCCAAAGGCCGCACAGCAAAGTCTCAAATGTCGTTTCCTTCAAAGAAATCTACATTGGATTCTCCAGCATCCAATTCAAGTATGCATGAATTCGGATTTTATTCATCCCAACTTCGACCGTATTTTTCAACGATGGCTAAGTATTATGCATGAGCTGCGCGCACATCTCTATTAAAAAACAATGTCCCTATATCTTCGATCTATTTTGTCCGCTATACTCCCTTTGCCTAAGCCAAGGCTTGGGCTCGAAAGTAGGGGCATCTATTGGGAAAATTTTTGTTTGGACCGAAGATGAGAAGAGACCGAAGGCCCAGCATGGTAACAATTTAACCAGCCCACTGTCAAGGCTACAAGGCCTCCATCGACCATACTGCCCGTGTATTTCATTAATTACCACTGCACATTGTCCACTGTGCATATGTTATGAGGATTGCCCTGGGTCATCTAAACCTGGCAGAGGCATTACTTGCTTCTCTCCTTCTCATCCCATCCTCCCAAGGGGACCATAACAAGACAAAAGGAAGAGAAGAAGAGATGGAGGATAGAGAAAAGATGGTAGAAAAGGAAGAGAGGCAGAAGGATGCGCCCGTGTGTCCGACTTCGGCCCGCAGATGCTCGTGCCCTCCATGTGCATCCGACTCCACCTCAGCAGTTGATTTCAGTTTTCAGACAAACGGATTTCCTATTTCGACTGCTTGGCTTCGTCCATCAACCAGGACTTCGACAGATGATCTCATCTTGGACGGCTGATGTTTACCTCAATCGAGTCTTTAATTATCGACCTAGAAGCGACATCTAAACATCGGGCATCAGGCCGGGGAAAGCCCTAGCTCTGGTGTCTGCCCCGAAGATCTTTCGCCGATCCTTACTCCGAACAAGCCTCAAGGCTATTCACTAGTATAGCTCATTACTTTGGAGGGATCGACTCTTCCACAGTCCCTTCGGGCCATGTCTCCCCATGTGGGGACAAACTACTTCGGCATCCAACCCGGACCATCAGACCTCGGACTTCGATCTTTGGCCCCGACCTCAACATTTATGCTAAGCTCTCCGCCTGCTGTGCATGACTAGCCTGAGGCCTCTCTTCCGATCTATGGTTTGACCGTCGTGCCTGATGGCATCTATCCGAAGTCTCCAAGCAACTATCAAGTCAACTTTCAGCCCAGCGATAGCTCTTAGACTTCAAGCACTGATCTAAGAGATATCGTAGCTCAAGCTTCTTCTTTAAGGATCCTTGGCCGATCCTTATTCCTAATTATATGTCACGCCAGTGACTATATCAAAATATTATGATGTGCCCAGTTTCTCTCCACGGATACCTGAGCTCCCTACGCTCGTTCGACCCCTGCCTGGGCCCACGAGCCCCCGTGGTGGCCATAACCCCTGCATTGGCTGCCGACCCACTTTTAGCCGACTAATCTTCAGCTATTGATCTCTGCATCGGCCTCCACTACCAACTTCGGCCGTTAATCCCCATGAGGCCTTTTAACAGTCCGTCACATCATCCACTAATTAAAAAAAAAAGAGTAATCATGAATATGGCAAGCCCTCCATACTCTCGACCTTTAGTTGTCAACTCATACCATTAATAAATGGGGCTCTCATGTACCATGAGGTGACTACTCATCAAACTCGAGAGAGCCTAGAGGCTATGCATGGATTTCAAAGACACTCAATTAAGGGACAGCTCTAACAAAGCCGTGCTTTTTCACGACTCCAGCCTCCCTTATAAAAAGAGATAAGAAGGAGATCCAAAGGTACGTCTATTCTCTTCCTCATAAATACTTATTTTTTTCATCTGTTGTGGAAAATTTGAGCAACAAAGAATCTCCATCGAAGCTACCTTTGATTTTGATGGAAATTTTTTTTGCAAATCTGATCGCCGTCGATACAATGAACGTCGCTCCACTTTAGCACGTTCAATTCAGAATGGATTCCACCGCAACAGCTTTGATCAACAGATCTCTGGTAGGTAAGTGCCCGCCTATGTAGAACTAAACTAAGTAGCATCTTTACTGACCAAAGGATGCTACTTAGCTGGTTTTTTCGGGTGGGATGAAGCAAATGAACCCTTTTTAAGATGCGCGGCACCCATTGAGACGCTAGTGAAGATTTGGCCAAGGGTGGTCCCAGGATGATACCATGGAAAGGATGGTACCACCTATTCCTCTCGCATTGCACTACCGACAGCACAGCATGCCGTGGAGCACCTGATCTCATTCATATCCTTCCGATTCCCCACTCCACCAATAAAACCCGCGTACGTCACCAACGACCACGGGCCCTTTGGAGCGACCCTGATGGAGGACAGGGCGGGGCATAACCGTCTTTTTCCCGCCAAACGTCCCAGCCTGGGACCGACCGCTAGGAAACACCTCTCCGCAGCAGCACCGAAGAAGAATCCAAGATTTCCGACGGCAACTGCAAACAAAAGAACTGTTATAGCAAGCACAAATATAAGGCACACACAGATTCGTACAATCACACAAAATAGAGAAGAGAAAGAAAAACAAACACAGGATTTACGTGGTTCGGCTGAAAAGCCTACGTCCACGGACAAGACACGAGAGAAAAAATTTCATTATGATGAAAAGAGAGATACAATCACTCAAGAACTCTCCAAACCCTAGCCGCACTTTGAAAAGCCCTCCGCTACCACCACAGACCTCCCAAAATATTTCATTCAGGTCGCAACGCGGGCTTTTCAGATTGGGTCATAGATCGAGCCCATAAAAGATATCCAAAATTCAAGCCACATTAACAAAAACCCTAGCCCAGGTCTGGCCCTTTCCCTTCTTAATTCTTTAATTTATTTATAATTCGTTGTTATCGAAATTATCATAGATTAACTGCCAATTTTTTTTATTTTTTCCATGCTTTTTTTTTCCCCCTGCTGTTGCTTTCTGTTGAGGTCAACGGGGATTCCATTCTTCTTTTATGAGCTTGTCTAGCTTTAGGGTCGAGTTTAGATTCTAGGTCGCTGAATTAAATGAATCTGAATTGCTTGTATTAGTAGCTGAGGCATGATTGCTGGTGATGATTTTAGGTTCTGGTTTTGATCTCTGTGGTGTTTATGGTTTTGATGTGAGGCGGCTTGATGTTGCTAATCTTGGGAGTTTTCAGAAAACGGAACTGCAAGGATTTATGTTACTGAATTTATTGCTAGGATGGTGGATAGAGTGATCCTGGTAATCTATGAATAAAGATTCTTATAGTATTGTTTTTTTGTTAAGAACAAAGATATTTGATTTCTTTTTCTCCAATAGGTGCAACCAGATTTGCATTTGTAGTCTTTATACCACGTAAGTTCTTGATAACCAACCAGAATTTATGGTGGTATTAATACAATGTGACAAAAAAAAAAGTAGCATGATGTAATTAATTTTATATTTAAGAAAGGTAAAGGCATCCTTAAACCCTATGGATTCCTCCAGATGCGTTTCATTTGTGCCAATTAGTTACAGTGAACATAAAGAAGTGTTTTGCCTTTAAATATAAACAGTGGAGGAGAAAGCGAAAAGATGGGGAAGACATAAAAGGACCAACAAGAGAGGGGCTAGTATACAGCCAGTACAAGAAGGCTACTAAGCCATTCTAATGCATAAATATCCACTATAGTGACTTTGGAAGTGACGTAGTCCATTATTTGACCAATTTAGTAACTTTTGGGATTTACAATCTTCAAATATGACATTTAAAGATGATAAGATCTTGATTTCCACTTTGAATAAATTAATGAAAACTATGTACTATAATTTAACATAGTTCTGGATGAGCTATTTCTCTTTCAATATCTCGAAGTCATTTCCACTCTAATGAATATCTGGAGAAACACTGATAATAACCTAACTTGAAATTCTGAAAATCTAATAATCTTCTAGTTTGCGTCATTTCACTTTCATGCAATCAAATGAAAGTTGGGCAGCTGATCCATCTTTAAAAAATCTAGATGATCATGATTTTAAATGCTCATTTCATTGAATTTTACAGCAGGATGGAATCTCCAAAATAAAGGTTATCATAATGGATATGAAAAGCGAATTAGAAATTTTAATAGTCTTTTTAGAGAAGGCATGAGATGCGCATTCCAGCTAAACTGCTTTAAGACTTCAACATACCCTCATGGTATGTGGATTCTAATGCAGCAGGCAATAAGCATATATGAATTTTCAGTGTATATTCTACAAGATGAACCATCAAAATCAGTTGTTAAGGGGATCATAGCAGCGACCAGGCTATTGAAGGACATCAACATCAAAATGGAACAAAACTAATCTGAGGCCTGGTCATGATATTTTGTACAATATTCTGTCTAAGTGCATAGGATCTCTGTAGAATGTTTCTGAGTTCAGTGATATGCAATCCGTATAAAAGTTAGTTTCAAATTTTCATAAAATATGGGCCCATTACTGCTTCAGAAGGTATTGAATCAGAACACTCTTGGATCCTTATTTAGCAATTTGCAATTTCACAAAAAAAAAATCATGAATTCTGGTATCTGCCCATAAAATTTAGCTTAGGATGTTTATTTCATGAATGCTTGTTGACTTTTTGATCTAGTTGATTTGACATTACTTATCTTGATAATACTGACAGTTTATGCTGCTTTTAGTATTTTACTTTTGTGTCTGCTTGACTAATAATTGGTCCCTCACCTGGCAGAAAAATTAAATTGTGTCTTTGCATTCAAATATAATGGTTAATCGAAAACTTCCTTTTTCCTTTGGCATTGTCACTTGAAAGCTCCCATTGTAGATTTGTCATCCCAATAACCATTGTTTGTTTATTTTTTTTTTTTTGGTAACATATGATTATTGGTATTTGCTATTGAGGGAAAGCACGTGAAAACTGATTTGTGCCTGTTAGATACTCTTCCTGCAGTTGCAGGCAATGCAATACACTTTTAGATGCTCGATTTTATGCTCAAATTTAGACAACCCTATGCAAAAGTGAGTTGGCTTAATGGATGATGTTGATGGAAAAATAGAGGTTTTTCCAGAATACTTCCAGGCTGGAAAAGCATCTTATGGCTGTCTGCAGACAAGGAATCCAAGGACTGATCATTCATTGAGGTTCAAGTTATATCTCTGATAACATAAGCATATTTTAGATTTATTCACCTTTAATGATGTTATAGCACCTGTTTCTAGTACAGATCTTGTAGCCACTCTTGGACTGTAAACGGAGTGATGGGGGCTGCATCTTTGCTGAACTTGTTTTCTCTACCACGTCTTCCTTGGTCATCTGGCAGTGATGATGATGATGATAAGGTTATGTGAGTGCATGGCGTGCACATATATGCATGCTTGGATGCATACATGCATATATTTCTACTTGTTGCTAATTATTTTATGTCATCTCATCGAGATGGTGGTTTTAATTTTGCAGATTGTGCTAACTAAAGCTGAAGTAGAATCACTTCAATCAGAAATTGCAGATACAGAAGAAAGAGAAGCTCATCTAAAAGCCCAGTAAGATCTAATCCATATTTTTATCTGTATCTGATCAAAGTTATGTTCGGTGGCTTTGTTGGTATTCTTCTGCTTGGCATATTCTGTATCTTCATCCCCATGTATGGGTCCTTGCGGTAATGTTCTGAAATTCAGTTTAGGATGTGATTTTTTGAGATGAAAGACCAGCTTTGCTGTTTTCTCAGAAATATTCATAAAAGACTTCCAAGATTTGAATCTAAGAATAAATTTTTTTCTAACTTTAGGGTTTTTAGCATCTTATGATAGTTAAACTGGATGGATAACATAGCCACAGTGTTGTCTTAGTCTTACTTTAAAAAAAAACATAGATATATGTGGTGTACATCTGTTATTTTATCTTCATTCACCTTGGAAAGGTGATTGTAGCTTAAAGTCAAAAATGCATGACTTAAATTTCCAACCATGAAGAGCTACATTGATAGCAAAGAGATCATAATTGTATGTTTGAATGATTTGATTCATCCTTTTTTTTCCCTTTCTTTCTTTGTTTCGCTTATTGGATTATGTAACATTCTAATTAGATGTTTTAAATATAGATACTAAACTTGAAGAGTTGAAGGTTCTTTGCTACTTGTGGTTATTCTTTAAACCTGTTTGAACCCATCCTTTCCTTCCACATTGCATTCTTTTAACCAGTTCTGTATATTATTAACTGGAACCACATCTCTGCCATGTCACCCTGTTTGCTCCGGAAGCCACTTCCTTTTGTGAGGTGTCTTCTTTTCCATTATCACTTTAGTGCCTAAATGACCTTACTCCCTCCTTCACAACTTCTTTAGAACTTAATATCCAGTTTTTGTAAGTTTACCCGCCCATTCTCTTATTTGTATTATGTCCAGGTTGGAACATCTTGATGAACTTTTGAGGTCTGCACGGCTTTCTGGGTATCTCTATATTCGAACTGTACTGTCCACTTAACCTCAGATTGGTTATCTTATATCTCTTTCATATTTTCTGCAATTACATATGCATTCCTCTGATGTGCGGTAGCTAATTATTCGTCTTCCACCTGATTACATAGAGATGGACACAACTTCCTGGAGAACCACCTATAATAGATGATGCAGAAGTTGATGACTGGCTTCCACGCTTTGTTGTTCTTCAAGGGTCATGTATCTTCTATTATCTCAATTCTACAGGTATGATCCTTCTCCTAGTCAAGAATATGTTAATTTTTCTCCGACTCATGCATGTAAGACAGGCATGTTTGAAGATCTTGAGCTATCTTTAAAGGTGTTGAGCAGAGAAAGCATATAAAAACTAGTTACCTTGTAGGAGTTCAGATGATTCATAAGCATAGAAACTAGAAAGCATACCAAATATATAGACACACACACACGCACGCACGCATGCACACACATGGTTACCTTGTAGGAGTTCAGATGATACATATATTACTGAAGTTGTCTGCTACCATTTTTATTTCTGGAAAATTTTGCTGGCAAGGAGGGAGCAGGTGAAATGTCTGGTATGAAATCATATTGCTTCAAAGTTGTGCGTGCAGCACTTTGAATTAGGAAAGGTACAATGTGGTGCACATCCCATAATATTTGAACTGAAGACCTGTGATAACAATAGTTTTTCAATCGATGGTATTAGGAATCAACATTGTTGCATTGGCATTGCTCTGTGGGATTGGAGTAATCTTTAGGTTACTGAAAACCAAGGCTCCAATCAGATAGGTCAGCAGGGATCTGTGGGTTGTGGTGTGGTTTTAGCCTTGCAATTGAAAATATCCATGGTCTGCCAAGGAAATAAAAACAATATATGCATTATTGATTTCCAGATGCAGCTCATTGACTGGTGCATTTAAAAAACATTTCATGCAGATTTGAGCCCTCAAGACTCCACATTATTATCTGATGTTGTTGAAGTTGGGACATTGCCAAGCTTCATACAAGAAGATGAGCAAAAAAGATATGCATTTTACATTTTGACCTGTCATGGTTTGCGATTTGAATGCTCAAGTGCTTCCAAAATACAGGTATATCCTATTTTTTTAGGGTATTAGTTCAAAGCTGTTTCTTTTCAACATCCAAATTTTCTTTCTTTAACTGTAAAAGGTGTTTGTATTCTTCATTGATGAGGCATAAGCCTCACATTCCCATATCCAGAAGTAATTGAAATGCATATAAAAATGTAAAGGTTGTACATTTGTGTTTTTGGACGTGGTAATATTCAGGATAACATACTCCTTGCAACAATTATGCACAGGTTTTAGTGGTTTCTGTAAAATAACATGTATCATGATGCTTAGATTTGTAAATTGAATCCATGCATAATGTCACATATATTTCTCTCTAAAAAGGTGCTGATTTATCTCTCCTTTTTTGTCATGACTTATACACTGGGTTAGCCACCCCCCGCCCCCCTGCAGGCGGGGAAAAAAAATTGATAGGTATTTATAAGAGTAGGTTTCTTTCCCCATTCCTATTCAAGCCTAGTTTTGGATGAAGCCAAGCATGGGTTTATTTCAATTGACTTGATAATCTTGAATCAAACTAAAATCAATTCAAGCATGTATCAAGTTGAATTAAAGTTTAACATGATGCTAACCATTTAAATGATCCACCAGTCAAAGCCTTAATCATCAAAATTCAGAAAGAAATGTGAAATATGCAATCAAATGTATCATTACTCCCCAAAATATAATACTAGCCGAACCATCACTCAAAGTTTTTATGTAGGATCGGTCAATGAACAATTAGTATCGCCCAATTTGGAGCCTCATTGAGCTGAGCCTGATCAAGCCCGAGAATCAAGTTTAAACTCAAGTCAGTTAACTTTTAGGTGAACCTGATTGAGCTTATTCTTGAGCCGAGCTGAAGCCAAAATGAAGCTGCTCAGATCAATTGACAGCTCTATTGTTGTCATCAACTTTTGGCATTTATTTGATCTCTGTTGTTGATTGATATTCATTCTATGTTTTTGGAATAATTGTTAATTGGGTAAAAGGAAATGTATATTCAAAAATGAAACCGCTCTCTCCATGTCAATATCTGAAAGTATATTATTTATGAGTTTACATAGAACCACTGAAATTTGTCTGAAATTTAACATACCAATAGAGACACATTGTTTCTTCTATTCAATTATATTTTGATTCCTTCCCCTTCATCGATAACCTAGCTATTATGGCCATTTTTCTTTTTCTTTTTTTCTTTTTTTGGAAAGAGTAACTTGTTGTGCATGTTATCAATTATCAAACTGATAAGCCGTTAATTGTGGTAACTGGCTTAACCATTTGGTTACATTGTTCAAGTAAAATATCAATATGAATTTACTCTAAACATATTGGTGTTCAATATTTAAGAAATTTCTCTTTTGGCTTCTTTAAGGTGCTAACCACATCAGGCATCCCTCAGCACATTTGCAGCCATCATTTATTCTCTTGGAAAAGTAATCTTAACATACAGAATGGTAATAATATAACTCTCTATTTACTACGAAAGATGGATTGAAGGAAGGATGGACTGAGAGAGAGGATGGGTAGATCTTTTATTAATCCTTTCATATATTTGGTGAAACGTAAAAGGATGGATAGAATTAATTTTCTCCTCTGTTTGGTATAAGAGGAATGAAAGAAAGGATGGATGATTTTTATATAATATTTTTACTAGACTATCCTTTAATAAAAATATTATTGTTATCAATTTATAATATTTATTTATGCTAAAGAAGTAAACAATATATAAACTTATAATCATTATCATCTATTATTATATAAAAAATATATAAATATTTAATTTAATTTAATAAATAAATTATTAAAAAATTAGTTATATATTAATTATACAAATAAATAATTAATTTAAAATTTGATTTAAATAGTTGGTTAATTTTATACAAATAATTAATTAAAAATAATAAATAAAAATAAAAAAATAGAAGATAATTATAATTATCGAAATTATATATTAAAATTAAAATAGTTAGTAATAAAATTTAATAGTATATGACTAATAGTATATATAAAAATATATATAAATAATATGAATGAAAAAGTGAAAAAATATTGTAGTTTTGTCAAAAAATTAATGAGAAATAATTTTATCCATGTAAAAATCCATCCATCAATGCTCGATCCTTTTTTGCATCCTTCCAATTTGGGAGAATGTAAATTAGTGGGCCAAAGTGGATGGATAACTACTTTTTTATCCATCCTTGTAACTTTTTGAACCAAATGGTAGATCCATCCTTCCAACTTCATCCATCCATCATCTCATGATTCCAACCAAACACAGTATAAATGTTGTATAGATTGAACTGTCCTTTGCTACTTCTAGCTTGTAATTCGGTAAGTATTCTCTGTGTTCAGGTGGATTCATGGTTGGCAGCATTAAGAGCTGACTGCAGTTTTGAATCTGATATGACTTCCCAAGACTCAGTCAAATCATAGCTGGTGCATATGATGTTTTGATCATTGTAAATAACTTGGTGAGAGCTGGGATTTAACTGCAAGTTTTATATTGTTGTGCAATAATGTGTTTATGCAACTTAGATTGGCAATATTTTTTTGAGAAACATGACCAAGCTTAGCAATGTAATGGTCCAGATGTGTTCCACTATTTTATCGCAAGCACATCCTTTTCTAACCAGCTGTGTGAGATATGTCTTGCCAGTAGCGTTTTCGGAGAAAGGGTGGGCAAGTGCTGTGATTTATCAATACTTGTACAAACCCATGCATATCCTTCAAGTCCTCTGATTGTTCTTTTTGCATTAGCTCATTTGTAGCATTCTTTATAAGCTTTACGTACTCAGATTTGTATGGTGGAAATATGGAATGAAGGAAAGTAACCACAACTAGGAGTTGACATTTGTTCACATGCCTGATGGAGGTTTAGAATTTCTCAACTTTTTGTTTGTTAGTGATTGGTCCCTTTTTAACAGGGATTAAGAATTAGTCTGTGTTCTATATACAGCTTTGTCAGGCTAGACTTGGGTATACATTATTGATTAGACAAAAGCAAGAGGATAGCACCTGGAAACCTTCATTCAGTTTCAGTTGATGATTGCTGCGACGTACCAATCTCTGTCCAGTCTCACAAAGTACTAAAATTATTTCAAAATTGGTAAATTGAGGAGGGAAGAGTAGATAAAGTGAGGTGGTATATCCCTACCATTATGCTCAAAAATTAAATAAATTGAGGTGATCAATTTCTTTGTCAACAACCATTTTAGGAAAGAGAAGTCTATAGTCTTTTCTGCTTCAGAATTTTCATGCACGCAATGTGCATGCTTTATACTTCTATTTGTGGACCTCTGCCCATATGTTTGTGTACTGGTTTGATATTTGGATTGTATCTCTGAAGGAAGTCTTTCAAACTCTTCTGCTGGTTTCCAATGAAGCTCTTTTTTGCATCATCATGTCAGCCACTTCCAAGGGAATCTCTCTCAGTTTACTTGGTCGCCGGCATCAGCATTGATACCAGGTGACCCATATGTTCCAGGAGGGCAAATCTGATGCAGATGCTCGGAGCTTGCTTGGTCGCCAACATCAGCATCAATACCAGCTGACCCATATTTTTCGTGAAGGCAACTCTGATGCAGATTATCTGGCAAGCAGACTTCTCTTCCGCATTCAATTACTTGGCCTTTTTCCTTCCCTCCTACTCTGCATGTACTTGGTATATTTTGATGCTTCTGATTGTTCTCAGTTCAGATTTTAGTAGGGCTTCTCCCTCTGCCATTAGTAAAAAAGAAAAAAGAATTTATACCTGCAATCAAATTTAATATTGGCATAAAAAATGAAATCTAAACTCTTGGATATGATCTAGAAAGTCTAAAATATCCATTCATGTAAAATGATATATTTTCTAGGCCTCTGGCCTATATATCCAGTCATCCCTAACGTCATAATTGGGAGAGAAGAATAGAAGAGAAAAGAAAAGAATAAGAGAGAAAGTTACTATTTTTTCTTAGTTTGAATTTTTTTTTATAAAAGAAATAAAAAGAAATGGAGAGAAATGGAGAGAATATAAATCCTCTCAAATCCACAATCTTTTTCTCCTCTAAATCGAGCGGAATTGGAAAGAAAGGAATTGAGAGTTAGTGAATCTTTTATAATTTTCATCTTATCCTTCTAATGTTAAAGAACAAAATTAATATTACATTTCAATCCTAAGATTTATTTCAAGCATCCCATTTAAGCTTTTTATCTGAAAAAATCAATGAAAATAAAAAGAAAGATAAAAAAATAAAAAATAAAATATTTTTTTGATTTTTTTATTGAATTTGTTCGATTTTTTTTAAGAGTTTAATAGCAAAAGAAGGTTGTAATATTTTTTTTCTTCTATGTTTCCAATCAAAAAAAGAAGAAATTATTTTTTTTCTTTAAACTCTCAATCAAAAAAAAAAAAGATATATTCATTTTTTTTTTCTCTTTATTAATATTTTTTTTTTCTTTCTTCTCCAAACTCCCAACTAAAGCGTAAGTCAATATATTGTATCGTCCCATAAGACATATATATTTGGGATAGCTTAATGCACATACAAACTAGAGATATCTAAAATACGGCATTTTTTATATATAAATATTTTAAGGTATCCAATGGTTTATATTTTTGTTTTTCAATCACCAATATTGACTTTGACAGTGAGTGTAAAGTCTTTTTACACCCCCACCGTACCATTTTGAAAATACGAAATGTTCTCAAAGCAGTAATCGTTCCAGCAAATTGGAACAATTTCTTTCAAGTGGGTAAAAATGGAGTTCACAGGACAATGTCAACAGAAAAATGTGGACCTTCAAGAAGGAAAGGAACACAGTTAGGTGCCCAGAATTTGGGAAATAAGTATAATCATATTTTGAAATTGTGGATGGTTTTTACTGATGAAGTGATTAGCCTGTGATCTGATGATCTTCTTAGCAATTTATTAGATAAGGGCTGCAAGAATAATAGCTTAAAATGACATCATTATTTTATACGTCTCCAATTAGGAAAAATCTTATGATGAAATCCTGAAATTTTATGCCTGGGATGGGTTGCATTCCTTGCTTTCATCTTTCGAACGTTGGATGTAAAAAGGAATTCAGATCCCTCCTCAATTCTCTAACAATCCGATCCTCTTGACTTGCAGCAACAAATTTTCCATTGCTTTAGAACTTACATAGGCATCCATGCACCTTATTGTCACCGGTAAAATGACTAAGCTAACGTATACTAGCAAGTGAAGTCTATGGTTTTACTACAAATTAGTTACCTCATCAGCCAGAGGCATTTGCAAAGTTTACCTTGAACTTTTACAAGAATGTTATTTGAGGAAAAAGGAAGTACTACAGGAGAAATAAAAGGAGAATTTATAAGTTAACAAATTCTCCGATGGATTGGGCATTGTAAGTTGGTTCCCTGCAGTATTATGATGGAAAAAAAAAAAAAGGGGGTTTCTGTCACTCATAAAAATTATACATTGTAACAGTATTTCTCCATGCTGCAAAGGTAAATCCATGAACATGTCGACCCATCACTATATACATGCATCGATATGAATTTTAATAAATAGAAGTATTTTCCTGACATGTCTAGTTGTGGACATGCATATAAATTATTTTAGGCCAGATAAGTTTCTATACCGGTTCATCTCAATTCCAAGTCAACTGCCGAGATTGGGTAGATATCGGCGGAACACTTTACGCCGCCGTTCCCAAGAAGGTTGGAACTCTGGGGAATCGATTCTTCCGCTTCTTTCCAACCTGGCAAAGTCGGTCCTTCCAATTTTTAACGGTGCCGATTCCTTCTCCGCGATATCCGCCAACCCCGTGGGCGAGTCGAGGAGGACCACAGGACTCCACTTTACTTCCCAAATTACCTAAATATCCCGACTTAGTATATTATCCCCCATTAACGCTATAACTGTTTTGTAATTGGGGGAAAGGTAAGGGGTAAGCAAGTAATAAACTGCCCCAGCCCTTCCCGAACCCACACCCTGTACAAAGCCCAACGGGACGAGAGCCTCGGGAGCCCAACCCTATCCTCGGCGGCAATCCTCGTGATCGAAGATGAGCTCCCAGGTCTACCGATTGGCTTCCCGGACGGTGAGGGCTCTCGTCGCCGCTTCCCGGAGCTCGCCACTCTTCTTCGGTGAGTAGTTGTGGAATCTGCCTTCGATTGTTCTGGAGCCCGGAATTCAATTTTCGACGTTTTTTCTTGGATTGACTGTTGATTCAAATTGGAACTTGAGTCGCTGACCAACGGCTACCGATGGGACCACATTGCCAGAAGATTTGTTTATCGGACTGCATTCAAGTTGTTGTTTTTGTGGTTAAATCTATTCTACTTTGGAATGTTTCATATTGCTGGTTCGATTTTGCTAAAAAGTCGACCACTTGTTTCAGAAATTCAAGCTAAAATAGAGAACAAGAAGCAAATGTAGGTTGTTTTCAGGATCTATTTATTAAAGAAAGGGATAAAAGTTTGATAATACTGCTGATAATAAAAACAAATGTTGTAGAAATGACTGTTTGCATGATTAAGCAGTCGCTTAGGTGGTCATGAGGCAGCAAAGCAATTAAGCAAAGAGCTGCTATTTGTGCTGATTGATTCGTCTAAGCACTCTTCTAATTCTAAATGGTTAAATGGCTAGTCGTTTTGCATTTTTGAAAGATTTGGTGATGTGAGAATTTCAAACATAGTGTCCGCTGTTTATACTTCTAATCTAATGGTGGATATAAAATGTCTCACATGTCATATAGCATCATGCAAGAACTATACTTTATCGAACTTTTTCTTTAGCTTTACTTGACCAGGGACTATTAGTCTATCCATCAAAGCTTTCCGTGACTGTGGATGGGTCCTGAGAATCTGTATTTGTAGACTGTTCATATTAAAGTCTCGCTATAGCGTATCTACAAGCATTTTCAAGTCTTTGGATGCAACTTTTATCCATGTCCATGTTGGTTTTTCCACGTGTTTTAGAGTGCCAAGCTCAAATTGAAACACCTTTCTTTACCACTTCCTCCTTGGATTCTCGTTGTACATCACTTTGTCTTCTTTCGGTCGTTTGGTACAACTCCTAGGCCTGTGGTATATTTGGTCCTCATCCCTACCTAGTTCTTTTGTTGTCCTTTATTATATTTATATTGAATTGTTCACGTTGTGCTTCATCAAGTGGACTGAGATTATTAAAATAGAGAAACTTGGTCCTTTTCTGTTTCGACACTCAACCCATACCTGTGTCCTCGTAGGAATAACTTATTGAATTAGCCATGCTAGGAAGGAAATCATCTTCCTGCCTTGGTAGCCTATATGACGTCCATGACCGTTCTTTTAAAATCTTACATCCTCCCATTAGGAGCTCTTTATGTGGATCTGCCATAATAGATACATGGTAAGCTTCTCTATATGAAGGGCCACTTGCCCACTTGGCAGGTCTCTTCTACTATCAAAAATGTTGAGGGGTAGCTACATCATCATAAGTAGAGTGTTTAGAACAGCATTTACTCGATTACACTTAGCCTTATAAACATCATCTTTTGTAGATGACTTGAAGGGATCATTGTTGCGTTCAATAATTCTCTCGTTTCTTTCATGCAAGTTATGCATTTTTTTTAATTGGGGACTGCCAATATTCTACTTGAATGAGCTTGAAATGTCTTCATCTCTTCCCATTTGTCATGGTAGCCTCCCAACTGCCTAGCAGCATTTGCACAAGGTGGGTCTTTAAGTTTATACGTTCTCAGGGATTCTCCCCAACTAATCACCCCCTTCATGCTTTATTGACAAACATGGATCATAATATAACGATATACCTATAGCTTTGTGGTGTAATTTTTTTCCTTAGGGCCTGTTTGGGTAATCCAACAGGATTTGAGCTGAATTTTCTGTTGTCTTCATGGACTGGCAAGTCTATTTGCGCATGGCGGATATCAACCTAACACCTCCAGTCCGAATCTTGTGTAAAGATACTAAAGATCTTCATAGGTCTTTTTTCTTCCTACTGATAAACAAGTCCACATGCTAGGATTTAGGCTGGGACATATCAACCCAACACCCTCCCAACCCGGATCCTGTAGGATGAAAAGAAAAACTCTCCCCTGATCATTTTTCTTCTTACAGACCAATAGGCTCACGAGAAAGGATTTAGGCTGGGTCTTTAGTAGGCCCTTAAAAGATGCAGGTTGAATGGGCCACTAGACCCAATTCCTGCAGGAATATCCAAATGGGCCCTTAGAAGGCATGTTGATAGGATATTTGGATTTTTAATTCTGCCATTATCACGTGATTACTACTGCATTATCAACATGAAATATCAACTATGTTTTTGTGGATCATCATGTGCTGGAATAGATGTTCTCCTGCACTTTAGTGCTGTATGAGAGTTAACTTACTATAGTTTACTACAAACAAAATGCAATTTTGCTGACCTGCATAAATGGCATAAGACAGTTGGCTATCCTTTTGTTGGATTGCAAATTATTCATATGCCAATAATCTCAACTTTAATTATGTGAAATGGCTTTTTATGTAGAAGGGCGAACTGCAGCAGCAGCTGCTATAACCATGCTCGGTGGAAAGGTGTTGTCTGTATCTTCATATTATGAGAGGGCTGATTTCAGGAATACACCAAGTGGATGGGTTTCTGGTCTTCTTGCCATTCCTGCTGCAGGTTGGTGTTTCTCTTCATCTGTCAAATTTCTTAGTGTGTCTCTTCTATAGTTTATGTTTCAGTGTTGCGTTTTAAGATTTCACTTCTGTGGTCACTTCAAACTTAAAATAGTTTAGTTTTACTATTTTAAGATTCTATAACTCTAATTTTATCTGCACACATGGCTTGACACTCTCTATAATTTTAGTGAAATTATTGCCATTCAAGTTAGATTTTTAATTTCGGGCTCCTCTGTGCATTGAGTCTTGGCTCCTGCATATGATTTCTCCTTGGTTTTGGATTATGGTCTTTGTAGTTGTATGGAAATATCTTTGCTCCATAGATAGCTAACTTTTGGTTCTGATCTTAGAAACACAGATGTTTTAGGGAGTAATATTATCCAACCTTTTATCTTTTAATGTTTATGTGGATTTTTTTTTATTATTTTTGGCTTCTAAATTTTTCTTCTTATTTACATTGAACATTTTTATTTATTTGTGTACACTGCCAGCATACATGCTTCAAGACCAGGAGGCACATGCTGCCGAGGTAATATTACCAGACAATCATTGTTAAGATTCCTACCAATGCCCTTAAACTGAAATTTGTATCACAATTAAGGGCTATTTTCCATATATTTCAGCTAGAACGCACATTTATTGCAATTAAGCCTGATGGAGTGCAAAGAGGACTGGTAAGATATTTATTTCTTGTATATATTTGTTTTCTGGGGATATCTCTTTTATATATCAGTGCATGAAAGTGCTGATATGGTTGAAATCAAGTTTTGCAGATCAAAAATTGACTCAGTCAACATAGTCTGGATCATGCATTGCATCACTCCCAAGGCTGTCTTTGGCGTTTGAAAGAATTAGTTTGTGTTGCGTCGGTTGATTTCTCAATGAAGTGATTCATTTTTTTTTTTAATAATAGAAGAAGACATGAAGTGCATGACCATATCCATTTTTTTACTGTCCATTAAAAAGAAAAATATGTGCTTTCTCCAGTCATGTACATTTTGTGCAGTCTATTTTACTAGTTTCTGTAATCTTATGCTTGCTTGTCCCATATGTTAGCAGATTCACTATTAGCTAACAAACCTATTGTTTGTCAGCATTGCTTTGAAACAATGCTCTTTTCAGACTTTTCCTCTTAAAAGCCTTATATGATTGAAGTTCGTTCATTTTATTTTGGTGTTTCCTTGGTAATGGTAATTGTTGCATCTTTACTGAATGGTGAACATCATTGCTGGTCTTTTGGATCTGTTCCTTTAGTATTATCTTTTGGAGTGGGAAAACTGTAACTTCTTAAAGAATCTATCCTGCTACTGGAATGATAAATGGCTTCCCTTTCTGAACTTGCCATGTTAATCTCCTGATTTTAGATTACTGATGAGCTTGTTAAATTTTATTTACTATGTTTGACATATGATACGTAATGCAATGGTATTTTAATTAAGTTTTTGGGGTTTATATTTTTCTGTATTGATCTTTTTCTT
Source organism: Elaeis guineensis (assembly GCF_000442705.2). NCBI lineage: Eukaryota > Viridiplantae > Streptophyta > Magnoliopsida > Arecales > Arecaceae > Elaeis > Elaeis guineensis. The sequence goes on from NC_025994.2 coordinate 113,910,938, forward strand.
TTTTTTTTTTTGTGGGAGAGGGGGGGGGGGGCGCATCTGATGTTCCAGACAATTGAATTTTTTGATTTGCATCTGATTAGTTTATACCTGATAATGGAATGGAATTTTTCAGATTGCAGAGATTATATCACGTTTTGAGCGCAAAGGGTATAAGCTTGTGGCCATCAAGCTGATAGTTCCTTCAAAGGAGTTTGCTCAGAAACACTATTATGACCTCAAAGATAGACCCTTTTTTAATGGTCTTTGTGACTTTCTTAGCTCTGGTCCTGTGCTTGCCATGGTAAGAAATGTGGATATATTCTTGTGCTATAAAGATTTTGACCTAAAAAAGCTGTCTATTTGCATGCAAAAGAAATTGGTTCATTTTTCTTTTTCTTTACAGGTTTGGGAAGGGGAGGGAGTTATAAAAAATGGTCGAAAACTAATTGGCGCCACAGATCCACAAAAATCTGAGCCTGGAACAATCAGAGGAGATCTTGCTGTGGTTGTTGGAAGGTATTCCCTTGAAACTTGTTTGAGTGTTGTTTTCATAGTATAGTCCTTTCTTTTTGTTAGGTTTGGGTGTGAAAACTCTGAAGTCAATGAAGCAGTATGAGACTTCTATTTATTTTTCAATAACTTTTGTAGATAAAAAACGGGAAACATTTCAAAAATAAAGCTTCCCTATGTGATATTCTAATTGAAAAGAATGAAGGAAGGTGATGGGAAGGTGATGTATTTGCTGCTGGTCAAAGCCATCTGTTTTTCCTGGTCTTCTTGGCTAGAATCTACAATGGTTCTCTGATTCTCTCCCTCTACTCCCAAACCAAAGACTATATTACCCGAGCACCAGCAATTTCTCTCAAGTACCAAGACCACAGATCATCCCTACCCTAACAAATTATATGTTTCCAATACTCAAACATAGAATTATATGTTTCCAATACTCAAACATAGAAAGAAGGACCTCCTGCAACGCGGTGGAATAAAGTGGTTCAATTTGCAATTTTATTTTATTTTATTTTATTTTTTTGAGGAAGCTGGAGGCTAACAGGATTCCGTTGGCCACCAGAAATTTATGCAACAGATGTAACTATACAATGTATCTAAGGAGACAAATATAAGGTTATACAATAACTTTAAAGGAGAAGATTGCTACTGCCCAGGAGAAAAAACCTCGGAAGGGAAGGGTCAAAATAGATTCAGAAGAAATCTTGTACATTGCTCATAACTAGAGTAATTTTATTATCTTGTACATTGCTCATAACTAGAGTAATTAAGCTTAAATTATAATTTGGGATAAGTCAATTAATGCATTGAAATTTCAGTCCTTGGTGCTGGTATTGGTCAAAATTGGTTAAATGTGAGTGGTCTTTCCAAATATTGTTTCCTGTGCTTCTTGGCCTTTCATTTCAAAACACAAGGCAGAATTTTGACTCATAAAAAGTGGGTCAAGGCAAGTTTTTGAAACAACACAGGGCCTGTTTGCATAATCATGTGCAATCTGACAATATTTACAAGAAGATAATTCTTTGTACACCGCATGCGGTGTAGAAAAAAATGCACTATCCTACCTGATTGGCCCATGTAGCCACTATTTTTCAATGCATATTTAATGTCTGTAGTTCCAATTTTTCGTTTGAAATTTTGAATTGAAAATATCCCTCATATTCTGAAAAAATTATGACCTCATGTGGCCATATTAGGACCTCCTGCAGTCAAATTATGACTCATGCACATAGAATGTCATAATTTTTCTTTCAGAAGTCATAAAGAGAGAAGGATATTTTCGTCATTGAAAATTTATAAAATTTTTAAATTATGAAAATACCCCTCCCTTATGATATCTTGTGGCCAAATTATGACTTTCTGTATGCAGGAAGTCATAATTGGACCACAGGATGTCGTAATATGGTTGGATGTCATAATTTTTTTCAAAGATGAGTGGTATTTTCATAATTCAAAATTTAAAAGAAAAAGCGGAACTGCAGGTATTAAATGTACATTAGAAAACGATGGCTACGTGGCTCAATCAGATGGGGTGGTTTATTTTTTCTACACCGCATGCGGTGTACAAAGAACTACTCTTACAAGAACATAGACTAGGCAAGGCCCATATTCACAAAATTCATAGTAATTTTTTTAGAGTGGACCAGTTCAAATCTTATAGGAGAAAAAAAATGTTCTCACCAAGACTTTTTTTTTTTTTCCATTCTACAAAAATGGACTGGAAGAGATCTAGTTGACATGGGAAGGGCCAGGCCTCATATTCTATATACTAGACATAATCTGTGCACACAGTTTAGAAGATATTTGCTAGATGGGCTAGGCCCGATTCCTGCAGGAAAATCCTTATAGGCCCGAATTAGGATATATTTTGGTCATAGGATGCAGGATGTGGTAACATCAGGGAATATGTAAAAATGCTAACAACCCCATGAATAGATGGTTATTAGGGCAAGTTTTCTTCTAGAGAAAGATATATGTTCTTGAACCCTTGCACTCGTTGCTCTTTACCTGAAATTTCTGCCATATCAAATTTCAGTAAAATGCAAAAACAGATCCTTCCAAGAAAACTCCTTGCAGAAGCCTGTCCATGTCAAACTCTCTTCATGTTACATTTCATTAACAATTTTATCTGTCAAATTAAAGATAAAAATAAATAAATACAGAAAGTTTTAGGAACTCCTCATGTAAGCCTGCCTGTAAACTGTCCACATGGTATAAGTCAAAACCAGCAACCTAGTTACCACCGGCAACCACAGGTCAAGTAAGGGCCAAAACAAGTCCCTCACCTTTTACTTAGATTATTCAACCTTATATTCTTGTGTGTTTCTGAACTTCCAGTATTATTTTTCTGCTTGCTTGACAAAAAAATCTTTTAGATTTTGATCTTTGCTTATAAAACAGAGGGATTTCCCAACTGTGTGAAATTTAGTCAAGTGCATGTTGTGATAACTTTTCAATGCGTGCTATGTGTTTACGGACATAAAGTTCTGAGTTTATGTATGATTGCATTGCAGAAACATAATTCATGGAAGTGATGGGCCTGAAACAGCCAGGAATGAAATTGCTCTGTGGTTTGATCCTAGCGAGTTAGTCTCTTATACCAGCAATGCCGAGAAATGGATCTATGGAGTCAACTAATCACTTTCTTCTTTTTTGGTATGTTTTGGGGTTCAATAATTGGCCGGGGTTGAAATACTTGGATTTTTTTTTTCTTTTTATAGGGAGCAAAATCCACCTGCTGGGAACTACTTGTCATTAATAAATTATATTCTGAGATGAGGATGTGGTCTAGGATATGTAACTGTGGCAATAATAAGCAGCATCCTTATCATTCAAACAACGCAGATTGTCCTGTTTCAATCATTTACTGGGTGAATAAAGGCCCCCCCTTTCTGTTCTGCATCTCGAATTAGAAGAGCATTGACACCCCTGTTTATAGGAGGTGAGCTGAATAAAGCTTCATGTGACATGAGCACCACATGAACAGTAGATTATGGCACTGATTTAATCTATAGTAATGTAAGGTATTCTTATAGTCAAGGCTTGCTTATTTCTTATGGCTAATTGCTAAGATTTTGGTGTTATATCCTAGTCATGAGAAAAGGATCAAGAGTTGTCGGAATTTTGTGCTCCCATGGTTAATAAATTTGAGGTAGTTGGTTAATGAAAGTCTTGTGCATAGTTGCAAATAATTCGTGGACAAGTAGTGATTCATATTTAATCAAAAAGCACATGAAGCTCGACTCTTCAGGTTCAGTAATTGCTAATTGTTTGTATCATTGTTTGGTTATGCATCCTTGACAGAAGAAATTCAAATTTTCAAATGCCGACAATCTAATCTTGGTAAGTGGTTTCGTATCCCACTGAATTTTGCCAGGTTTAAGAAAAAAAAAAAAAAATCTAGGTATTTGTCCTTGTCTGAAGAGGGATTATGTTTCTATGGTCCATTACCCATGCTCCAAAGGCTGACAGGTCCAAATTTTGAAGTGTGCTACCTCTAATCTTATCCCTTCTCGTGCTGCACCCTAGAACTGCCGATTTATATTATTTTTAGCTTTGCCATGTAGAATCCTTTGAGAGTCGCACACGTTGATAGTATCTATTGTTTAGTTTCTGCTTGACTTCCAACTATATATATATATATATATATAATTTTTTTTGGTAAAAAGCAGCACCTTTATTCACAAATCCGGCTGAAACAGGAAATGTATGAACTGAGCCTTGTATACAAAGAATAATCACCGCAAAAGAGGCTCGGTTCTGAAAGAAGAAATGATAGTAGAAAAATTGTTGAACCATTCTTCCATAGGAAACAAAAGGCTATGAAAGAAAAGACTATCACAGGATGCTATACAATTTCCAAACCAAAAAAGGAACCGTGTGAGTAGCCTGGGAGTAAAAAGTGTGGCACTTCTAGTGCTACTTTCTTTGCACTTCCGTCTACCTTCCCAGCTTCCACGAAGCGTCGGGACTGGGGAACGCGTAATCCACACCGAAGATTTCCTTGGATTGCTTAAGTTGCAAGCTTCCTTTGCCTCTCGTTTTCACCCTTGGAGAAGGTGCATGGACATGGATACATTTTGGGCAACCGGCACTATTGTTCTAACTCCTAGGGGACTTGGTTCGGACCTGGTCCATGCCTAGAGTAGAGACCTATAAACTTTATTTCTCAAATTAACCTGGATATATTCCTGGCCCAGAGATAATAAATTTAAAATAAACTAACAAAATAGCCAATATCAATACCTAATGACTTTACCAACTGAACCAATTGACACTCTTCTAATCCATCTAATAAACTGATTCATGCCATAGGTCCAGTCCAACCCGCACCTCAAATTAAGACTCACTCTTCCATTAAATCAATAATTTATTCGAATAATTCATAAATAGCAATCCTAGTGGACCCAACCGGTCTCAGCTAGAACATGAAATATCTGTTCAAATAGCAAAATCTAGCCCCTTAGCTTAGACCGGACTTCTCATGTGGACCCATCAAATAGTAGGTTAGATTCGAGTCTAAAACTAGACATAAATTTGATTTATTTTCTTTCCAAAGTCCAGTGTCCAGTCAGTTCCTGACCCAGCCCGCTTGCAGTTGATCCGGCCGTAGAGCCCTACCAACCCAACCGGTGACCTGTGGTAGCCGGTAACGCGAGCTCAATCACCGGAGGACCACTAGAAAGCCACCCACAGCCAACCGCCGGTACCAAGGGAAGGGATCCGAAACTTGGATGATAAATACCACTACGTTTTCAAAAGATGTACCCCTTTTGTCTCAGTCGCTCGTTCTCGTAGAAATTGACAAGGGGGATTGCACTTATTTAAAACGGGAGTGAATATTATACAGATCTCAAATTATTATATGACACTGGTATAAGTAATCAATAAGGCCTGTGAGTCATACTCTGCGCATCTTAAGTCCGCCGACTTCGCCCACCTATAAATAATTGCAATTAGAGGTGGACCATGCACCTCAATTTTCTCTACGTGGGCGAGCGCGTGCGAAGGTCTCTCGGCTCTTGAAGAAACCCTAATTTATTTATTTATTTTTTTTCGCGGAGCCCTAAAAAATTTCGTTCCCCTTTCTTCCCTTCGCATCCTTGGGAACCCTCTCGGTTGTGAGAACGTTTCCCGTTCTGCTCTTTGAAACCCTACGTCGTTGAGGGAGGAGATATCTTTCTTCTGCGGATCCGGTGAGTTTTCCTCGTCTATTGATCTATGCCATTTTCTCATTTATTTTTTTCCGTATTTTTCTTGATTAATTTGAAGAAATTCTTCTCCGATTCTGTCTTTTTGTAGCTTTGAGTGGTCTTATACATAACACGCTTGTTTCTTCGAAGAATTTATTTCGAAGTCCTAGGTTTTGTTACTGACCCTCTTTTGGTTTTCTTTTTGCCTAAGTGATAGAAATCGTAGATTGATCAAGATCGCTGAGATATTGTTTCTTGAGCATGATTTTTTTCAATACCTCAAAATTGGTTTGCTGATTGATGGGGCCCTGTGAGTGGTGTTCTAGGGTTTCGTATTTAAATTTCTTCAGAGTGTGGGATGGTTTCTTGTTTTGAATTTTTTTTTTCCAAATCCGTTCGTTCTATTGGTTTTGATGGAGGGATAAGATAAATATATATCCCAAATAAGGCATTCCAAGGAGTTTGTTTCTATATATATATATATATATAGATGTTTTCAAGATCACAGGACCAGATTGCATCATGCCTTAGTCTTTTTGAAGCGTCAAAACTTCCTTTTAGCTTTTGCAGAGTATGATTGGAACGTTTATTGTTATTGGAGAGTTAATCAGAATAATTTGGGCTGATGGTGCTGAAAAACTTGTCGGAAGATTTGATTATTATTAGGATTCTGGCATATATATATGTATGTGTGTGTGCGTGTGTGTGCGCGCGCGCGCGCGCATACATACATACATACATGACGCTGAGATTCAAAGTGATGTGACTTTTTGACATTGACTGACTACTTGTGTTTATGTTTTCTTTCAAACATTGGCATTTTGCTCCATACTCCTTGGAAGAGATACACTTTTAGAGGTTGTTTGAACAGTGTTTAAAATGAATTACCCTGATAGTCTGATGGTAGAAGGCTTGGATGATGATTATGGTGATGATGAAATCTATAGTCTTGTTTTCCCACCATATGTTCTCAAAACCTATTGATTTCCAAACAGTAGTGGTTCAGTGTTGTTTGGGTTGCTCTCATCTGTGAAGGAAAATTTGTCTTTTCACTTAAACCGAAGAAAAAGCATGTTGACTGCATGCTGCTCTAATACATAACGGTATACTCAGATAACTATGGAGCTAAATTTATGAAAGATTAAAAAAAATATCAAGCGTATCTCAGCATTCATTATATGTCATCCTTTTAATAGGTATCAATATGATTCTTGAGCTACAAATATGAGTGTTGATATGTACATAATTATAGTCAGGTGAATTATATTTGGGAATGATAAATATCGGTTGAATATTTTATAGTCCAACCTGATTTGAAAAGGGTAAAAGTAGGTACAAGATGGATATTGTGTTCTGTAGTTCTTAAGAATTTCCAATCAAGAAACCACTGTCAAGTGATGGATCTTATGAAATCATGGTTTTCATAAAGGTGCTGGAGCTTGTAGGAAAGAAAGACTGCATCCAGCAAAAGTTGGTTGGTTATATTGATATGTGTGAGCCAAAGATCTCATGAATCATAACCTGTCAATGGAAACTCCTTACTTTATGAAAAGCAAACATCAGTTAAATACCATTTCTTTAAAAAAAGCTCCCTTCTGTTGGAATCATCACTTTCATTGTATCTGCTGTGTGACATTTTGTTGGTCTGAGATTAGAATGTTCATTGCATAATTCTTCTAGATCTTTGAAAGATAAGTTACAGTTAGTCTCAGTCAACAACAGCTAATTGGTGTCATCTGTGGTACTCAGTTTCTTACCGTTCCTGTAGGCTTTAGCTAATCATAAATACACGTCTATGTCTATAAGATTAAAATAGATAAAATAAGGAGAAAGTGTGGAGAGCAGAGGCATGGTTTCATTATCCATTTTTGTAGTGAATACTGAATACACAAATTTCATCTTTAGTCTCCACTCCACACCTTGCTTCCAGGAAAGGAAGAAAAAGAAAGATATTTTACAGCAGAAAAACCTCCCAGAGATGGCGTGAAGCACTTTCCCAATAGAGGAATCCCATGATCAATCTCTTTGTAAAAGCTCCATCATGGCCAATATTTATCTTATCATCACCGCCATTTTCCTTTTTCTTTTCATAGCTATTCCTGGATTCCCCTATTCCCCTCAAATCACCTTAGAACTTTTGGTCAAATAACTAAAATTTGACAATCATGTTGCCATATGAGATCATTGAGACAGGTGTATTCCTTTTGATTGCCTTGTCTATGGCCTTCTTTTAGGAGAAGGCCATAAAGGGGAGAGATAGCTAGGGGATGGGGACACAGAAAACGGGCCCAAATTACACTAGTCCCAGATTGGTAAATCTAATTCCTACTGGGTGAGATGATTAAAGTGGCTGTAGGGAAGAGAGCTAGGGGACAGGGATGTGAATAAGAGGGCTCTGTGTACTTCAACATGTGAACTCAATGTTCTTAGGGGGTTGACTACAGGAAAAAAGAATAGAAATGGTGTCTTGCATATAGAAAGATTCCATAGTACTTCTTTGTATTTGTGTATGCAGCCATTCTGATTGTTCCTGAACACATAACTCTATTTCCTTTTTTGTTTATTGTTCTTACTTGTTCAACTCACATGGCCAATGGATCTTATACATACTGTGTTGTATATTTTGCTTAGCATTTAGAACTGCTCTTTGGTCTCGCACGTCAATGGTGCATAATGTGGTTTCTCTGCTTCTTCAAGCTGATTCTTAGGAGCCTGCCAGTGATTGAAACAAATGTTTTTATTCTTGCAATGCATTGTGCCTCTTGATCTTATTCAATGCTGCCAGTAATTATTCTTTTATTTGTAATTCCAGATGGCAGCTAAGCCACTAACAACAGAAGCAATTGCCCTTACTGAGAAGAAAATGGACATGACTTTAGGTATGCTTGTTACTATCATTTGCAAGTGTCATAACAGAAAAAAGGTTGGCTTTGTAATCCCATGCCTTTATGCTGGTTGTAGATGATATCATAAAATTGTCGAAGAAAAATAAGTCTAAAGGGAAAAGACCTCCAAGGCAGCCGGTGAGTGATTAGTTTTCTAAGGATTCTATTAGTGCAGGTGCTCTTTTTTATCATAAAACTGTTGCAGCTAAAACTTTTGAATTTCTAGATCAAAAGCCGAGGTTTCCAGAATGGTAATTCTTCCCAGGGTAGCACTAAGGCTCAGCGATTCATGGATTCTAGATCATCAATTAGGCAGGTAAATTAGATTAAAATATATTCTTGTCTTTTAAAAAAAAGAAAAACTCGTGTTTATTCTCTCAATTCTTGTGATACATCTGTTTTCAGGGTGTGCTTGCACAGAGAAGGTCAAATTTTCATGGGAATCAGTTTCCTGTAACAACGGAGGTTGCTCGGAGGGCTGCTGTTGCGCCTATTCGTAAAAGGGGGGCTAACTGGAACTGGCAAAGGTACTTATGTTTTGTACTTTTTCTGTATGCTACTTGCTAAAATTTTCTTTTTCTTCTTCTTCTCATCATTATTCTTTTCTCGACTTTTCATTTGACCTGTATTTCTACAGGTAAACAACGGTTCCTTCCTGTCAATGATGGAAAGTCTTCCACATGCATGCATTGAGTTATCATGGTTGTTAGTGGAACATCCAGGTGTTAGATGGGTTCAACATACATGAAGCAGCTAGTTTATCTATGGGAAATTCCACTTCTCAGTATACGAGATGAGATGTGTTCTGTTGTTGATTTTAGCCCTGGGAAATTGCACTTATCTCAGAATGCTTATGCTGCTTCATTTTGGATATATTCAATCTATACATTGGGAGTGTATGTGGGGGTTGAGTATTGCCTGATTAAATTTGGTTGAGTAGCTGCTTTAGTTTAATGACGACCATGGGTGATGTCTGGTTCACGTACAGACTATTCTTGTACAGATAGATGTGCATTTGATATTTCACTCTGACTCATAGAGGATGAATTGGAAATTTTTTACATTCATCCTTTTCTGCATTTGAGAGTTAGATACGTCATTAAGGATGTGATATCCCATTCTCTCTCAGAAGGTATAGCCTTAAACCTGAGCAGAATGGAGTAAAAGGATTCATGTAGCCAGCCCCAACTAGTTTCGGATTAAGGCTTAGTTGAGTTCAGGTGGCCGATGGTTTCATCTATTGACTTGGAAGCAAGCACTTGGATCCTAATACTTGAAGTATGGATTTTACTGCATAGATTTCTTTTTGCATTTTCTGAAGGGCAGGTATGTTGTGCATGGAATGCTTCTCTTTCCTCTGCTTATCTTGGATTCTCAGATCTCTTACCGTTCTATAAGGCTTGCTACTGTCAGATATAATCAGTTTCTTCATGTAGACCTCCGTGGTGGTTAGACATTCTGCATCCATGGATTCCACAACCTTAGTTCTTTTGAGGAGTTGAATCTCGGGATTTTTGTTGCATGAGCTTAATTTATCTGAATCTCATGAACTATTATTTATTAGCATCCTCAGAGCTGTATGAGGTGATATTGGAAGTTCTTCGACGTTATACTTGAGTCCTTAAAGTTTCCGGAGTGGATCTGCTGTCCCTATACTATACATGCAAATCCTTTTTGAGTCAATTTTGCCACTTGTATCTTGAGCAACCTACCACATTGAATGATGGTGGACAAATGTGAAAATGATTTGTTCTTCTGAGTCACACTTATAGGTGAAGGCCTACTTTGAAGATAATTGAATTAGATGACAATGGATATTTGTGGTACAATGTTTAGATTGGCAGTTGTATTGTCTCTTCAAGTGCACCTGAACTGCTGGCAGTTTTGATGCAGGCAAGGAGTTTTAATAACACAAGGTAGTTTCCTAATTTTTTTCTAGGAGTTCTTCATCAGTCTTTCATCTTTCTGAAACCCTTTGGCTTGTTGGGTTGTGCTGCCATGTTAATGAAATTTGATTTGGAGGAACCTTCACACACAAGTTCGAAGTACTTTTGCAATGAATGAAGGACTTATCACTTGCGGTGCAGCATTATTATCATGTTTCTATTTGGCTGCCAATAAGATAGAACCTTGGACTCCTGGAAAACTCTCCATACCTCAATATTTGTGAAAGCAGCAAACTGTCGGTTGGGGATGTAATTGAGCCTGGCCATGTCAGCAATAGAGTTATTCAGTTTCTTGGCTGTCACATCTATCGGTTTGTTTATACACTCTTATTAGAACTAGTTTTTTAATGATGTTGGTAAGTAAACCTCAGACTTTGTCTATATGGGCAATGATAAAATCTGCTTTAATTGTCACCCATTTTGTTACAGGCCTTTTTTAAGCGTTTGGTGTTGAAGTTGCTATTTTTTTTCCTATTAGTAACAGTTGTTTGCTATGCAGAGTTGCAGTCGCGTCAGTACAAAGGAAGTCAGGTGATGGTAGCTTTGCTGGAAAGGTAAAACCTGAATTTCCGATTATCTTCAATAAAATAATATGGGCAATTGATGATCCTGCTTCACGTTTGAAGTCTTATCTGTGTTTTGGTAATGTGTTGAATGATGCATGTAATAACTTTTCACTAACAGGTTAGTTTCAGTCACATATAATGATTGACAGAAAAACAGACATTGTGCCTGTCTTTATTCTTGTAGTTTATGGTAACATTAGTATTATAATAGATGTGACTTCTAAGCAAGATTTGAAGCTTTGGTGAATTCTGGGGCTGAAACTGACCACTTTCTGGTGGTTTTGGCCCAGCCAAAACTGTCTGAAAATTAGATATGGATTCTTTTTTAAAGTTTTTATATGTGGCATTTACTATTTCATAACCTTGGGATTATTTCTTGAGTTCTTTATGCATATAGAGTACTATCAATTTTCTGAGGTTTTCTTTCTTTTTTCAACTAAAAGGGGCAATAGATGATAAGCATAATCTTGATGGACGAAGACCTCTGGAAGGGCCTTCCCATATTCTGCTAATTCCAATAACTAAATAGAAGATCCTGCCATTCATGTAATACAAATACTGCATTCTTAACTGCACACAATTTGTTAAATAGTCACTTGACCTAAAAATATGATGAAGTAATGTTCAAATTCAATATACTTGTGAATTCCACTTGAGGAAAAAATAAAAATATAAAGATTTGGGTTCACTAGACACTGAAAAGCTTCACAAGTTGCTTAATAAAGTGAAAACTTTCAAAAAATTGGAGTGCAAAAATTTTATAATTTATGTTCAGAATCAAAGCCTAAAACAGTTGCCGATACTCTTTCCTAAGTGTTATATCATAACTTTTTTCTTCTTTTCTTTTTCTCCCCTTTTTTCTTTTCATTTTTTGAATTTTTCCTTATTTTTTGTGTTGAAACTTGAAGTTAAACTATGAAAACTGCCAAAACACAAAAAACTCAACTGAATTGAAAACATGGCCTAATTTTTGAACTTTGGTTTGGTTGTGATTATGTTTTGCAATTCTTTTATGATTCTTTTTGATCTAGAAACTTGTAAAGTGATTTAATTAATTTAAAGTAAGATGGTCATTTGTTTTCAATATTTTGGAAGCTGGACATTGCCTAAAATTTTTATTAATTTTACATTTTTTTCCTCTGCAAGTACCAGGCCCGCTGTAAAATGTGATGTTTCATCCTGGTGTGTGTAAAAATGGCATCCTCTTCTAGGTTTTCTAACTTGTTTCTTGCAAAATTTGATGGTTATGGATAGTGTACATAGTCTTTCAATTTCTGGTTCTCTTGGCTGTTTGGGTTCCATCCATGGCTGATCTGAATGGATGTTAGAGTTTGTCCTTACCTGATGGTTCATGGATTCTGCTAAACCATATATGCAGGATAAGGTGGTTTCGAAGCAGAGGCCTCAGACCTTGGATGCACTATTTGCAAATATGAAAGAGCAGAGGATGATGGTGATGTCCCAGCAGACAATGAATGGTAATGGCAGTCATACTGCTCCAAGGCATCGTGCCCAGCGGCGAGGCAGAGGTGGAGCTCCAGTTGGTGGCGGTGGCCGCTGGTTTGGAAACTTTGTCAAGTGAAAGCATTGGTACTGCCTCGTATAGGTCACGTCTCTCATTGGTTTCCATTGTATCCTGCTCGGTGGTGCATCTACCATGTTATCCTTTGAAAAGGTGCTGTTGATTGCGTGGAAGAAGAATGGAAGGAGGACCACTGTCATTCCCCCCGGTATTTACATCTTCTGCATCTTTTAGCTGCGTGAGTATGCTATGCAGTCTGTTGTTACGCTTTAGAAATTGTCAGCAAGTTTGTCTTGTAGGAATCTTGATGGAGATTTGTAATTATTGGATCAGAATGATTGGTTCTAGTTGGTTCAGATTTGTAACCAGAATGATTGGTTCTAGTTGGTTCAGATTTGTAATTATCGGGACCAGAATGATTGGTTCTAGTTGGTTACCCTCAGGCGCTGGTGCTATTTCCAGGAGCCAGGTGGTAGTGGTAGCAATACTTGGGGGAAAAGCTGCGTCAGCTAGAACTATAATGTTTGGTGTCCCTGGATCTTATATTCTGTAATTGCATTGCATTGGAGTTTCTTGGAGGAGCTCTAATGCTGGTTGAGAAGTAAATTTCTATGGTGTGCATAAAGTTATTTTGGGGTCTTTAGACTGTATTCTAAAGCACAATTGGCGGCATATTCCTAGTTCCTACTCGACCAGCATATCGGAGCAGCAGATGAAGCTGAATGATCGAGATCATAATGTTGGAAGCTCCACTGTTAAGGATGCAGCTAGCTGATAGTGCTTTTATGGTGGTACAATTTTTAATTAAGTTGATTTCTGTCGGTAAATAATCTGTAATTACTGGAACATGGTTGTGATCGACATCTTTGGCTGTGTTTAGGACCTGGAATCTGGTGTTGATCTAGGGATTTCGGGATGGTGCTGCTCAATAATATATGGCACCTATAGGCTATGCTTGTGGATTTCAAGTTCTTCCTGAGGTGTCTTTCCCGGTTGCGTTTTTTTTTTTCTCTCTCTCTCTCCTTCCTTGACCTCCGCGGCTGCCGATTGTGCATTTAATGAACCAAGGAATCATCAGTGCACGAGAGACGCAAAATCTTCTGACCGGTGGTTATTTTTTCATTGCTGCTCGCGCAATTGTTTATGCAGCTAGCTAGGCATTTTTGTTGGCTGTGGTTTAGGATCTGAATGGTTCAGTGGAGAAGCCTATCTTATCTCGGCCAAAAGCTCCATGGGTCTCTCTCTGTATTGTGCTTTTTCCCCTCCTGATCCAAGGGTTGAAATTGGGTCGGGTAATATCCGAGCTTGGTCCGAAAAAATTTTTCGGACTTCGAATCGAATTTAGATTCGATTATTTTGAGAAAAAATAGGTTTGAATTAAAGTTCGAGTCAAACCCGAGCCCAATTGGACCAGTTCGAGTTTGTCCTTATCATCTCTCACTTCTTTAACATCGCCTCCTCCCCTGCTTTGTGGACTTCTTATTCTACCTCGTCGGTCTCGCGGTTGATGCCATCGGAGCTCCCATCTCTTTGGCATCATTGATACCAACTTAGATGATGTCTCTTCCATCTTTTTGACCTCGCGATCGTGGTCGTCGGAGCTCTCATCTCTCGGACATTGCCGACCCCGACGATGCCTAGCCTCTCGACCTCACGATCGATGCCGTCGGAGCTTTCATCGGCTGCCACTGGAGAGTCCACCCATACCCCTTCGAACCTACCGATTAGTTGCGCTGCTTTTCCGTCAATTGCTGCATGTTCATCTTGATTGTCGCCACTGTTGTCACGTATTTCTCCCAAATCTCCGTCGGCGGTGTAGGAGGAGGTGGCAGCTGCGGTGGCCATGGATTAGACGGCTAGGAGCTCCGAGCAAGAGCTTTTCGGCTTTTTTTTTTTAGTGAGGAAACATCGGGGAAGACCGAAGCAAAGTGAAACATCGGATCAGGACTTAGGTTTGGATCTAATAGACTAAATCAGTTAGTATTAATTAATTAGGATCGGGCTAACTCAAGTTGGGAATCGGGCTAAATCAATTTTAGTAGGAGATTGGGTCAGACCGGATATTCGGGCTGAACTTTGGGCCGGACGGGCCGGGCCTGGGCCGGATTAAAGATTTGCTCAAGCTCGATCCGAAAACAAAATGGGCCCTCTTTTTTTTTTTTGTCTGAATCCAAAGTCCGATCCGAAACCAGCCCAGCCCGATGGGCTTCGGGCCAGGCCTACCTAGTCCTTTCCTGCTGCAGTCATTGGTGTCAGCCTCACTGACGGCCCGACCTCCCCCTCCCCCTCCCCCGCATCTGCAATAGGCCTGTGGTAGGACCAAGGCCATTAGCTAGTGGATTTATTTCAGGTTTGGCTCGCTGGCTGGAAGTGTAAATTCTTTTGCATTTAGGTTTACCAGAGAAGCTCTAACTAGGTGCAACAGGACAGGTCAATTGTATGGAACCTGTTTGTGTGGGCTCTCCAGATTTACGATGGGTGGGCATGTTTGTTCGCTTTGCACCACCAGCCGACAAGTGCGGATTGTGTTGCCTAGGTGGACGGGATCAGGCAGCTTCCCAGCATCTCGAAACCTCCCGAAGGTCTTGGAGCCAAGTGGGGCTCAGATGAACAAAAGGAGTAGGAAAGACCTGCTCAAGGTCTTCCAGTTGGCTCAGCAGGCTGGGTCTAGTCAAAATTTGACCGTGATCGAGTTTCTGATCTGTAGACACCAACAATTTTGCTGAACAAGGGTAAAATCAGAGAAGAAAGCCGCTGAATGCTCCATCTCCCAACAGAAACAGGGATCCAAGAACAAACATGAAATAGTGGCAGCCGCTGCTCCAGTCTCATTGTCAGGTGGTAAGAGCCTCTGGGCAGTGCTGGAAAGATCTCTCAGCCAACAATTTTGAGGCCGCAGAACCAACTTCCTGACATATTTGATCACAGAAGGCAGTCTCAAATTCATCTTAGCTTCCAGCAGAAGGCTGGTGGTTTCGCTCAACCTCCAGAACGATAATAACAGGAGTTGGCACTGATCTGATAACTTAGTGTTGCACCCCTGGCAAGAAGAAACTTAAGACGCAGAATGCACATAAAAAGTCTATTTTTAGGGTCAGATGTTATAGACTGGCAATACTAACTCTCTTTGATGGTCTGAAACAAGTCTTGGATTCCTGTTGGCGAGATCAAAGTTTTAGGGGTGGAGGACGATTTAATCATCAAAAAGAACCACATGAATCTCATGCAGATACATACAGGTTTCGTGGCATTCCAACACAAGGGACTTCATTCCTGTCATTTAACCCAATATGAGGTAGCAAATTTCATTTTATTCAAAACTTTTTACAGGAGTACAGCTCCATGTCCTTCAAGCAACAATTATTTTATTACATCAAAGCAGATATCCCAACGACAGAGGTTTCCCTCAGAATTCAAGGACCCCCCATACGGTTTTTGACCTTCTCCATTGAGGGGCTCGCATCTAGTAGTTTGCAGAGCTCTGTGTGCTGCTATTAACTTATAACCATTTCCTACAGGAATAATATACATTTACTTGTTTGGCCTTGAAACCTCACATTCTTCAGTCTTCGCAAACCTTCCACGTACCCGTGGCTGACTGTCTGCTAGGGCCTTCCTGCAAGCATACTGCAAAACACACAACTTATTACCTTACACGGTTTCATAAACAATTTTGAGAAAAAGATGTAACTTGAACTAAATTGGACTTATGGGATAATTTGCAATAAAATTAATCAGTGGATCTCATCGATCAACAGCTTACATATTAGCTTTGAGCAGGCTTCATTATCTAACTAATTATCACACAACGATACTGTGATGATTCTTAGGAAGACATTAAACCGCTATAGAGGTAATCAATGAATATTAGTCATCAAATGGGTTCATAATAGTATTTGATAAAATGGGATTGGAGTCCCTGTCAACATTACCTAAGCAAGGAAAGGTTTTCAGTGATGAAATTACTTGATAAAGAGGCAGCATGAAAAAGAAAAGGAAAGAAAAAAAGAAAAAGAAACACATACAGAAGCCCTTGGTTTGTGTACCTTACCTTTTCTTTTCCTTTTTCTTTTTGGTGGAGCAGGGCGAATTGAGGATTGTGGTCATCCTTGTCAACACAAAAGATGGATTATAAAAGGTGAAAAGTGGAAATATGCCGAGTAGTCATTGCAAGTACTTGACAAGTTATTTCATTGACCAGTAGCCACATGCGAATGATGAAAAAGTACAGTGCAAGTTTATTTCAACCTTAAGATGATTGCAGTTCTCACAAATTCTTCTGCAAGCTCACATGTGGGTTGCATACCATGTTGGTTGATCTTGGAGGTGCCACTGAGGAGGCTGAAGGATTTCAATTTGGCTGCTGCAAAGCAGCAGGAGAAGAAGCAAGAACATGTGAATAGGAGGTGGTGATTATGAGTGGAAGAAGCGGGTGCTAAAGCGGCTAGGGAAGAGTTGATCAGGGTGGAGTAGTGGCTTTGCAGAGACCATCTTTAAATCTGATGGAATTTTTATCAAATGAGATATATTTTTCAATTCTGCCCATGGACATAATCTACATGATATAAAGCTTAAATAAACAATTTAATTTTTTTCCCCCCAACGTAGGTATTTTCAATAGACCCAAAGACATGAACTCCTGCTTGCCAACAATCACCAGCGACATAACTGGGAATGTTTTCTTTGTCCATCAAAACATTGTTAGGAAAAAATCTGTTGTTTTTGTGTGGTAAACGTTGGTTCGGTTTTCTCCTAATGTTTTCTATTATTTAAAGCTCTTTTTCTCTTACATCTTCATTATCAAATACCTAAATAAATATACAAAAGATATGAAATTTGCATAGAATATTTAGATATAGAAATCTTGCACATGAAATGAATAACCTCCTAAAAACCATGACCAGTTCTGAACAGTAACAAATTTGTTCTTTTAACCATACCGATCTCTTTGTCTGTCCTTTTTTTTTTTCTTTTTTGATCAGTATAATCATTTCCTTGTCATATCTGTCAAAAGTAACGAAGCAAAAACTTTCAACCATGGCTGTATGGAAGAAAATATTGAATTACCTACACTTTGCCAGCTTAGCTCACTCATCATTTTTAAGCTTTAAACTATAAAATGGGGAGGGATGTTGAAAAGATGGTAGTCATTTACCTTGATTTTTCTGCCAAAGTTTCTCTTGGTCTTCTTCTTTCTGTATCTGGAAAGCTTTTGCCTTCGTTCTTCACTCTTGATGTCACTGATGGTTAAAAGCCTCTCAAATGACGAACGAACAGCACTTGTAATTCCAAAATTTGTATTATTATTGCCAAGATTCTGTCAGAAAAACTCAAAATCAATGACCTCCAACATCCTGTGGAAATTACAGGCACATCTAGACATCTCAGTATACTTAGCATCAAGCCAAACAATACCTAGCTGTGAGCAGACAATTATTTCACTGGCATGCAGTCAGGTATGCTGGACATTTGCCCATTGACGGCATATCTTGGTAAACACATCATATTTTTGAAAAGAAATGTTCTTGATGGTTGGATTTTTTCATCTTGAAAAGTGTGCCCATGCTCCATAAAGCTACAAGTTCTCAAAATGTTGCCTCCAAAATAAGTGTTATACAGATTATTATTATTAAAAAAAATCATTTTTCATAACTTTTTCAAGAAAAATCTATATCAATCTTTCTGCACATAAATTTCGATCATGGTAATGACTCACGATACTTTCTTATAAACTTCGCATGAAAATCATTTTAAATAATAAGAGTTGTTGAACCAATTGAAAAAATGGAAGCAACTTAGCACCTCAGTTTGCCCTCCCTTCCAGAGAAAATTGATGCACATTAGCAAATGGGCATCACAGGAATTTGTCAAAGCAAGTGCAGTTTTTTTTTTTTTTTTAAATAAAAATCCTATATTCGACTTTGAACTAATGCAAGACAACTAAACTGTTTGATGGAGTTATTCTGATATAACTCATTTCAATGTTCAAGCGGAGAACTCTGCTATAAAACTGGTCTTGAGAACTTAGCCTTTGTTTTCCACTTTGGCTTGGGAGAACTTAGCTTTTGATCTGGGCTCTTTTATCCATTGATTTTGTTGCACAAGCCAAGCTGAGCTTAATTATGTTATTCTGCATTTATGAACTCTGTAGAATGGGCCTAAATTTAAATTTAAATTTAAATTCAAATAGTGGCACAGATTGTTCAAGGATCCCTCATTTTTTTAAAAAAAGAGTTTGTTAAAATGAAATTATCATGATTTCTTGTTCTTTAATGTTTCTTATGAAAACAAAGCTAATATAAATTAGGAAATACAAAAAAAGAAAAACAACCGGTCTCAAGAACTGGATGGATTTATTCTGACCTGAATATCTCCCTCACTATATGCTCTCCTCATCCCAAATGCAGCTTCAAGATCCAGTCCTTGAAAATCAAGAAAGTTTGGTCTAATTGTGCTACCGTGGATCCACTCCATTGAGGCTAGACACCCAGAGCTGACACTTTTCTGCAATGGTCCTTCTGCAACTAAGGTAATTTTCTCTGTGTTTGAATCTTCTTCTATTTGCACTGCAGGAATCTTTACATCTAATACCTCAGAAAATGACTCTTCAATTGCAGATTTCTCTAGGAGGTCCTTCTTGCACTCATAGAAGACATCGTTCAGTAGATGATCAGCTTGGATCGACTCCATGTCCCCAACCTTAAATGTTTCTGTCATGACATCTTCTCCTCCAGATATAATGGACATGGCAGCTGTCATGGGATCAAGCGGAAGTATTGGTTCTTCTATGATGGGTTCTGGAGCTTTGAATAGATCCCCTTCTCCACCCAGGTCATAATCTGATATAACAGAGGCGTGCATCATGTTGTCCTACAGAAGAAAGCCAAAGAGTCAGGGTAATGATTTTCCATCCTCAAAAACTACTAGCTTCTTCCATAACATATGTAATTGTTTCTTGTTCATGTTGGTTGTATTTTTTATGAGTGGATAAAGAACATCTGAAAAAAGTAGATCTTGGTTAAGAAAGATATATAGACATAGACACAGTTCATATATTGCTCACACCGATAGACAAGTTTTTATTCTTAATTTATATCTATCGTTCTGTTCATGTTGTAATTTCCATTTTTACATGTATCATTGTAGCATCCAAAGACAATTAGTGGTATTGCATTTTGAAGAGTTCTTGGAGATTGTTCATACAGAATTGATGATTATTCTTTGTGACTATGTCGCTGTCCAGTGGAAGTTTCAATTATTCAAGTAACAGATTTAAAGTTAGGTGGAGAGCATAATGATCCATGTGTGTTGCTTCTGTCATTCATCTAACCCAATATAGAAGCAAAAGAATTTTTATAAGTTACTTTAGCATAGTCATCAAGCATATGAAAATAACTGCATGAATTTAGTAGCCTAAATTACCAGTCCTTGGTCTAGGCTTATGTGATTATTTGATGACATAAACTTCTTATGCTGTTCACTGAATTTGTTAAAAATTATCTTAAGGAAAATTTGGAGGCATAAATAATGACAGATAAATGGTAATATGGAATAGTTTAAATCTTAGATGCAGGGGCCGCTGTGTTATGGCATCAACCCCATCCATGAAATGTGCCCCCATTGCTCCTGTTCCATGTGACACTTTGAACAGCATATAGTTTATTAATCTGTACAAGGACTGGAGTCTATTTGCATAACAGGAGAAATTAAGATGCTGATAAAAGAATATGGATGTTTTCATGAAGTAGTCTCCAAGTCCTGATTAATCCTTGACACAACTCTTGTTGCTACAAACACTGGGTTCACATAGTCCTAATATCCAAGGATTTGACTCTCTAGATGAAGTCTCTATCCTTTTTTTTTGGCCTAAAGTGGAATGAAAATAAACATGAGAATTGGAAACAAAGCATGTTCTAGTGTGATTTGGCATGAACATGGTAAGATCACCAAAAAAACAATAAGATGTAGCAAGAAGCCAATACATTTAATATGCATACGTTAGCAATAGAAATGGTTATTATCCCTTAAAGCATTGTGAGAGAAATCAGCACTCAACCACCATAAGTTGATAGACTAATACCAGCATACAACTGAGAAATTTCATTCGCCTTCAAAACCGCATAATAATGGCCATCTGTTTCTGAAACAATGTTTTAAAGTATAAAGTGTTCTATATACATAACAAGTTTATAAGTTTTATGATAAGAGAATTGTAACTTTTTCTCAATCTCTCTTTTTCGCTACTGTAGAATATAATACATAGTGTTACTTCTTAAGCAAGGATCTTTATAATCTTTTGAAATGGATCTCCATTCAGCCAAACACAACATTTATAAAACAATTCAATAAAGAACTTGACAGAATATCCTTAATGAAAAAAAGAAAGGATAACTAATTGAGTCCTTGGCATGCAAATTTCTGGATCTTCAGACATTTTCTTCATCCCACCCCTCACTAAGTACCAACTTCTTGCATTGACTAGTGCCCTACTGTAGTACAACTTGTGAATCTTCACGCATTCACCAACGCACGACCACAGAACATAATGCAACCTAAACCTACAAGTAGTTTAAAATGAAAAATCTAAATGAAAGAAGCACATGCATAAAAAGAAGAAAAATAACAAGATGGAAAAAAACAACAAACAGGTATATGACCATATTTAAATCCTTTCTGCACACACAGAATCAAAATTAATAATCCTAGTCAATCATATGGTAGTTGTTAGTAATAGTTATGATATTCTTCTACCAGAAAAAAGAGAATTTTTTATCTGAGCACCCTTTATATCCAAGACCAAATATCAAAGGAGTTTCATGGAATAAAGGTATGAATAGATTCTTGAAAAATGCACAAGCAGATGGATATAATTAGGATAGCAGACAACTGTTTCAGGAGTTCAACCTTTTTTTTGATACCAAAACCTGTGAAGCGCAAAGAAAATAACCAATAGGAACAGCTTGATTTGTTAAGCACTGGGAAATAAATATATCAAGGCTTGCCACTGGGACAAAACTTTCAAGAAATGTCAGTAATAAGCCATATGAAACATTATGTACCGCATATGATGCATTCAAACTATAAGAGCTTATTTGTCGTATTAGAATGCATAAAATCCATGATCAAGATCCTGCCTACTCAGCAATATCTAAAAAGTAATCTTACCACACAAAAAAAAAAAAAAAAAAGCAAGTAGAATTAGATCAACGGTCAACGGCATGCAGAAAAAAAAAAATCACAATAACCAACTTTTATAGAAAAAAATTCATGGACACCCAGAGCTGTTCAATGGCTGATTATAAAGTAGTGCTTCAAAAGCAAAACTACTGTTGAGATATATTTATGTTATTAACCAATCTTATCAACTGCTAATTCAGGGGGAAAAAAGGGGCCGTGTAGCCTAGGGGCTTTTCAGTAATACCGGCAAAGACAGTGATCATTCTGGTCATTCCGACCGTATCACTACGCTTTCGCACGCGACCGAGCCCATGACTGGGACGCCGTGATTGGCTTCTTTTACCAAAACACCCATAAATATCTCCAGAACCCCTTTTTCGCCTTTGCTCTTTTATTTTTTTTTTCCCCCCTTTCTCGGGAAAGAAAGAAAGACGAAGAAGAAGCGCAGAGCAGCAGAACTCGCTTCCATCTCAATCGATCAACCGCTTAAATTCTCATTCCAATTAAAGGAAAAAATAAAAATAAAAATAAAAAACACACCGGTATTAAAAAAAAATAAAAACAAAAGATCAAGAGGTGGGCGTAAATTACCATGTGGGGTCCACCACTTGGAAAGCTGATGCCCAAGGGTGCCAGCTGGGAGTAGTGCTGATGCTGGTGTGGCGGCACCGCCACCGCCAGCTCCGGCGGAAATCCTTGCAAGAAGGGATACTGAAGCTCCGCCTCCGCGTACATCTCCTCCCCTTCTTTTCCCGTCTCTTCTCTGATTCTCTCTCTCTCTCTATATATATATATATATATCCTTTTTCTTCTCTTCTTTTCTAGCTATGCTACTACGAATGAGCGATGGAAAGAGGAGAACCCAAAAAGGAGGTGGCAGCCATACATATAGGCGAGGACTTGGGCAGGACGGTAAATCCCCAGCGTTTCTTTCCCTTTGGCTCCTCACCACCGTCGGTTGAGATGTTTCCTTGTTTTTCTCTTTTCGGTAAATGGGTATTTATCGGACTCGTGGGAATCACCGAGATGTTTCGGTTAATGCCTTGCTTTGATGACCTGCTGTGCCGGCCGGTGCACCACACAGCATTTGCTCTGATTCTCCACATTTGGAAACTTGTGTCGTGTGGGGCCCAGAAGTAAGCTGATGGGGAAGGATGAGGAGGGTATAACTCAGGACGTTGGTCTGTGGTGGGATCGTCCATGAAGTGCTCCTCGCCAATTTGGCATTTTTCTCCTTAAAAAACTTTTGGATCATGGGCATATTGGCATGTTGACACTAACGTGGGGAAAAAAAATGAAGTCCTGCATTAAAATATATATATATATACATACTTTTTGTGTCCAAAGGGTCTAAATATTATGCTTCAATGGTCATGCGGGTGTTTGGCACCGTGCTAACAAAAATTAGTTGCATCACATTTGATTCCAACTTGTAATAATATTGTGCGCTAATGTAATAAAATTGTTATGCATTAATCTTCAAATTAGTCGAAAGTGATGTTCGCACTAGCCCATAAAATTTTAAAGCACTAATAAAAAAAAAGCATGAACAATAATTATGTTTGTGCTATATCAATGTACCGTGAATCTATAAATTATGAAAATATCATTCTCAATTTATTTAAATTTTTTAACAAAATTAAAATTTTATTGTATATTTGATACTTCTATTCTTGTTTGCTTTTATTTTCATTAATATTTTTTGATAATAATACGCATAGATAAATGGATTGGTGCTCTATTTATAAAGATCATGATGGTTATATATAAGCTCTAATTAAGCATCAGAATCATATAAGTCTTATTGTTATGGGCACCGCATCATATGCATATTTATTTTATTATCTTCATAAACTTAATTTAAAATGATATAATGAGTCCACTTTGGTTTATCTACAAGAAATGGATACATTGCAAAGTTCTCTAATCTTCATTTTCATTCTTTTCTTCAGTGAGTAGTGTGACCGAGGGCAAAACCGAAATTGATTGTTGAGACCAAAATTTTGCATCATAGATGAACTGTAAAGTATGAAGAGCCAGTGTCACCGCCTTATTTTAGTTAACTTTAATCTTGAATACTGCTCAGCTATGAACCACTACTAATAAACAAAAATATATATACGGTGAAAACGTCAGGGCCTACGTAAGCTCAACAATTAATGATTATAGTAAAAAACAACCAAAGGAAATGGAGCTAGAGCACTTAGGAAGTTCAAAGACCAGCAATACTGGAACGGTAGTGAAAAGACAAACGTAAAGAAAATAGGAAAAAAAAAAACAGAGGGAGGCATATCCTGTCCTCCAGTTCATCCAAATGATTCAGATTCCCATACCAACATGAGAGGGTGAAGTTAAACCCTTCACGTGCTCCATCCCTTCTTATATATTTAATAAAAACAATAGCCAAAGGTGGCAACACCTTCCATATATTAGGCCTTAGCTCATTTAATTTGTTATGATAGATACTCAATAGGGAACCAACAATGCATTAAAATAGCCACCCACCTCTTCTAAAGCTGTAGCCAGTAACTTGCCTGAAGAATAACTCGACTATGTCCCTTATTGTGTAGGGTCGAACAGGTGGCAGGACTCAAAAGAAATGCAAAGGGAAATTTTGGTGGGCTG
This sequence comes from Elaeis guineensis, assembly GCF_000442705.2. Classification (NCBI taxonomy): domain Eukaryota; kingdom Viridiplantae; phylum Streptophyta; class Magnoliopsida; order Arecales; family Arecaceae; genus Elaeis; species Elaeis guineensis. The sequence continues at coordinate 113,935,340 of NC_025994.2, forward strand.
GTAAAAGAAAAAGGTGGAGAAAAAGCTCGTGGCCCATGGAGGGAAAGGAAGGAGATGAAGTGGGAATCTATAATAGGGCAAGCCACTGGAATAAGAACTGGAAGGCATTAGCTGTTATGGAATTGATGGCGTGACAAAGACCACCTCAAATGCCGTTGCATTAGCCACATATCCATCCCCCCAAATGCCTAAAAAAGGTCATGCTTCAAATTCCATAAGTGGTGATCTCTTTGCTTAGCTAAAGTTGATTAAACTCTCCATGGATGCTTTCAGAATAATTGTCGGCGACGACTTATCTCAATCAAATTGAAGGAGATTAGGTAAAATAATTTTGCAACTTCATCTGGTATTGCTATCCATAATCAAATTTGGAGCACAAATATGCTCTTAGAGCACAGACAGGTATTAATCATCTGCATAAAAAATAGATATTAATGTGCCAACACTTGACCATCGAACGCTTTAATCGGAGTCGCACTTTATAAGTTGCCATCCCGGTCTCAATGTTCTTTTGCATGTTTCCAAATGAAACACATAAGATAAAATTGATGTTAATTTATTAAATGATTGTCTCTTTTAGTGTAGTTGTTGATAGGCCTAAAGTTACATCAAAGAAATGGTGTCGGTGTGGTGCGGACACCAGAGCCATCAAAAATCGGCAACATAATTTAAGTTCGATTTGGATCGAAGAAGCCTCATTAAATTGATTCTACTTCAGTTATTTATTTTCAGTCAATAAATTTTAATGCATTTGGCTTTGGGTCCATAGGGCCATACTTGGATTTGTCCACGTCACCTTTGGAGCCACCACTCTCCACATGCCAAGAGAAGAATATGCATGCCAGCATATGCCGTGCTCATGCCAAGTTGTGTCAAGCATCAAGCACCCACATGAAATTCCATTTCTTCCTTAGAATTCCTTAAGAGTTCTTGGCTACTTACTTATTTTGTTGAAGGCTGATTTCTTTCCTATGGTAGATTATAATGCTTTACTTTTTTGTGGAGGGTTGATTTCTTCCTTGTAAAAATAAGAGATTCCTAAACAAATAGGACCCTTAGAGTCCTATATAAATCCTTGTATCTTTCATGAAAGAAAACAATGAATGATTTTACAAACTCCACAAATACTTGTTTCAATCGCTCCGAGAGGGAGAGGGTGTGAGATCCAAAATCGCCCCACAAGGGGAGGGTGTGAGGCCCACTTTCTATCCTATTCCTTCTACTTAAGATTCAGTGTTCCTGCGACTCTGATCGACTCCACCATCTACCCACGCAAGCCTATTCCGTCAAGAGAAGATCTGTCTCCTCCAGAATTTTCATCTGTCGTGCTGAGAGAAGGAGTGATTTCTTATTCTACAGATCATATGCTGTCAAGGACCTTCATTCCTTAACAGTTGATCTTTGATTTTTTTTTTTAATCCGATGTTGGTAAAGACCTAGTTCTTTATCGATGGATTTGTTTGGTTAAAAGATTAAGAGCCCTAATCAGAGTAGTTTCTTAACTACCACGATCCGGATTCTTATCATCTTCTTGGATTTTTCTCACAGGTTTAATATTTTATTTTCTCTCGTTCCATTCTTATTTCTTTTTTTTGCATCTACTCGTGAGCATGTTTAATTTCTGCTATCTGTTTATGAAATTTTCTATTACTAATTGTTTACTGATCTCTCGAATGGCATTCGTCTGTATCATTTAGATTGATCTCGCTTTAGTCTAGTATCAATCAATCACGCCTCCTGAGCAGAGTATAGGCAACTATACTGTCTGTCCTGGGAATAATGAGCCCCTGGCCGGACGTGATTTGTTGTTGATGAACAGAAGAGAGCTTGATTATTAGGATTGATTTTCTTTTTAGGATTGTCCCGCATCAATTTGGTATCAGAGCAGGTTGATTAGGGCTTTAGTTTAAATTCAGCAATTTAAATTTTCGCAAGTTAAATTTTCGCACTCTAAATTTCGTACTTTACTTTCAAGCATTTTAATTTTATTGCACCTTATTTCTGCATCTTAGAGTTGCATGACCACTAGATCAGGTACCTGGTACCAACATCCTACTTCCCCACCCAACACCAATATGGATCCCAATATAGCAGCCATCATTAATGCTCTGACTGAAAAGTTTGATGACATGAAAAATTTTATGAAAGCCATGGATGAGAGAATAGTGGTATTAGAAGAAGCTAGGCAGAAACAACCTGAACCTGAGTCTCTCTGACTACCTATAGGACAAAGAGGTAGGAATCTAGAACTTGATCGACCTATAGGGGCACGTCCGCACCATAACCAGTTCGATCAAGATGAGCATATTCTTAGGAATGTGAAAGTCGAAGTCCCAAGTTTTGATGGTTGTCTAGATCCGAGAGAGTACCTAGATTGGGAATCAGGTATGGACCACTATTTTGGATGGTATGAAATGTCTGAAGCAAGGAGAGTTAGATTTGCTAGGATGAAATTGATGAGGCAAGCCCGACTTTATTGGGAAAGTGTAGAGCGTCTTCTCAATCAGAGAAGACAAGATCCGATAGAAACCTGGGATGAGATGAAAGAAAAACTCAGAGAGAAGTACCTCCCCACCTCTTACCAACAAAGACTTTTAGATCAATGGCAGAGGCTTACTCAAGGGAATAGATCAGTCACCGAGTATATCACGAGATTTGATGAATACCTCATGAGATGTGGAGTAGCCGAAGATAGAATTGTTACCTTATCTCGATTTAGAGCTGGATTACGAGAGGATATTCAGCATGAGCTCTTTCTGCGAGAGGTAACCACGTTGGAACAAGCTTATCAACTTGCCTTAGATTTTGAAAGATTTTCTAGATATTCGACTCCCCGTCGTCCTGAACCCAACCGAGTAACCCCTTCTGGATCGAGACCTAATATTAATCAAACTCCTAGTAACAGACCTCCACTTACAAATCCTATTGGGAGAAAAGAAGATAAAGGAAAAGGAGCTATACGAGAGTTATCAAAAGGAAGTAGTTCTCGATCTCATTGCTTCAAGTGCCATGGTTACGGTCACTTTGCTGCACAATGCCCCAACCGATCATTATTCGTAGAAGAATTAGAAGGAGAAACTCTAGAAAATATTGAGGAGGAAGTTTATGAAGCTGATCCAGATTTAGTCGAGCAATTTGAGAGTACTGAGGACATCCTAGGTTATGCCACACCTGAGTCAGACCTTAGGCTTGGAATCGTTAGGTATGTCCTAGTCCAAACTAAGGAAAGTGAAGACTGGCGTAGGACCTCTATTTTCCATACCTTCATAAAATTTGGCGATAAAATTTGTAAGGTGATCATTGATAGCGGTAGCTGTATCAACGCCATCTCCACCGACACGGTTAAGCGATTAGGATTAACTCCTGTAGATCATCCTAGTCCATACCGTGTGTCTTGGATTGATTCCTCCTCTATTCCCATCAAATTTAGATGTCGTGTGCCCATCCAGCTTCATTCCTATCAGGATCATGTGTGGTGCGATGTCTTACCCATGGAAGTCGGAAGTATCATATTAGGTCGGCCTTGGCTATTCGACAATGATGTTACGATTTATGGCCGTACCAACTCCTGCAGCTTTACTCATCAGGGTAAGAAGATCACGATTAATCCTTCCCCACCTAAGGCTACTAATAGAAAGATAGGCGATGGACCAAAAGAAAATCTTAAGAAGAAAAGCCTCAATCTGATAGGTGCTAAAGAATTAGAGACGGTCATGAGTGAAGGATCACCAGTTTGGATGCTTGTTGCTGGAGAAGTTCGTGAGGATTCTAAGGTGGATTATCCTAAGGAAGTAGCTAGCCTTCTTGCTGAGTTTCATGATGTCTTTCCTGAGGATCTTCCAGATTACTTACCGCCTATGAGAAACATTCAACATGCCATTGATTTAGTTCCTGGATCTACCCTACCCAACTTGCCCCACTATAGGTTGAACCCTAATGAGCATGCTGAGCTACAAAGACAAGTTGGAGAGCTGATAAAAAAAGGATTTGTGAGGGAGAGTTTGAGTCCTTGCGCGGTTCCTGCACTACTGACTCCAAAGAAGGATGGTACATGGAGGATGTGCATAGATAGCTGTGCCATTAATAAGATCACCATTAAGTACCGCTTTCCCATCCCTAGGTTAGATGACATGTTAGATATGATGGCCGGATCCACTATCTTTTCTAAGATCGATCTTAAGAGTAGTTACCATCAAGTAAGGATTAGACCGGGAGATGAGTGGAAAACTGCTTTCAAGACAAAAAATAGTTTATATGAGTGGATGGTGATGCCATTTGGATTATCTAATGCCCCTAGTATCTTCATGAGGTTGATGACCCAAGTACTACGACCATTTATAGGAGTATTTGTAGTCGTATATTTTGATGACATTTTGATCTATAGTCGAACTAGGGAAGACCATTTAGATCACCTCCAAAGAGTGTGTCAAGTTCTTAAAACAGAAAGCTTGTATGCTAATCCTAAGAAGTGCGCTTTTATGACAGACCATATCATCTTTTTAGGTTTTGTTGTTACCCCCAATGGTGTATCTGCTGATCCTGAAAAGATTAGAGCAATAGTTGAGTGGCCGGTGCCCAAGAGTGTGCATGACGTGCGGAGTTTTCATGGATTAGCAACTTTTTATCGTAGGTTCATAAAAGGGTTTAGCACCATAGTCGCTCCCATCACTGACTGCATTAGAAAGAAAAATTTTGAATGGACTAGGGCAGCCAATAGAGCCTTTCTAGACATTAAGGACAAGATGACTCATGCCCCAATCTTACGTCTCCCTGATTTTTCTAAGGTTTTTGAAGTAGCGTGCGATGCGTCAGGAGTTGGGATTGGTGGTGTCCTTAGTCAAGAAGGTCATCCGGTAGCATACTTTAGCGAGAAACTTAACGATTCTAAACTCAAGTATTCTACCTATGATAAGGAATTTTATGCGGTAATTCAAGCTTTAAGATATTGGAGGCATTACCTGCTACCGCAAGAATTTGTTTTGTACTCTGACCATGAGGCCCTTAGATTCCTGAATTCTCAAAAAAAATTGAATTATAGACACGGTAGGTGGGTCGAGTTTTTGCAAGCCTATACTTTTGTTTTGAAACACCGTGCAGGTGTAGAGAATCGTGCTGCTGATGCCCTGAGTCGTCGTCATACTTTGCTGTCCACCGTTAGTATAGAAGTTGTTGGTTTTGATAAGATTAAAGAAAATTATGAGGAGTGTCCAGATTTTGGTGACATACTTACCGCTTTACGTAAGGGGCCATCTAGAGAACGTAGTGAATATACCCTTCAGGATGGTTACCTATTTAGAGAAACTAGGCTGTGTATCCCCCGTACATCTTTGAGAGATTTTTTAGTTTGGGAATTAAATGCTGGAGGATTAACTGGACACTTTGGTAGGAATAAAACTATAGAGTTGGTAGAAGCCCAGTTCTTTTGGCCAAGCTTGAAAAGAGATGTCGCCCGAATTGTTGCCCAATGTAGAACATGTGCCGTGGCCAAACAGAGAAAACAAAACACCGGCTTATATACACCCTTACCTATACCAGACTGTCCTTGGCAAGATGTTAGTATGGATTTTATTTTGGGATTACCTAGGACAGCCAGGAAGCATGATTCCATTCTAGTGGTTGTAGATAGATTTTCAAAAATGGCCCATTTCTTGCCCTGTTGCTAAACGTCTGATGCGTCGAAAGTTGCAAGGATATACTTTGATGAGATTGTTAGACTACATGGATTGCCTAAAACCATTGTTTCTGATAGGGATGTTAGATTTATGAGCTACTTTTGGAAAATCCTATGGCATCTTTTAGGCATAAAATTAAAGTTTTCTTCTACCTATCATCCGCAAACAGACGGTCAGACCGAAGTGGTTAATAGGAGTCTTGGAAATCTTTTGCGTTGCTTGATTGGGGAACATATGGGTAACTGGGATCTTTTGCTGCCCCGAGCCGAATTTGCATATAATAGCTCTGTTAATAGGTCCATTGGCATGAGTCCTTTTGAAGTAGTTCATGGATATCAACCTAGAAAACCAATAGACCTCATCCCACTACCCATGCATGTTAGGATTTCCGAATCTGCAGAGTCATTTGCACAGCATGTCAAGAGTCTGCATAAAGAGATCAGTAAAAAAATTAGTATGAGTAATAAAGTTTATAAACAGAATGCAGATTCTCATCGACGTGTTCAAGAGTTTGCAGAGGGAGACTATGTGATGGTTCGATTGAGGCCTGAACGGTTTCCTCCCGGAACCGTGAAGAAGTTACATGCCCGAGGAGCAGGTCCATTTAAGATCATAAAGAAAATCGGATCAAATGCGTATGTTGTGGACCTACCTTCTGATTTTGGAATTAGCTCTACTTTTAACATTACAGATCTTGTCGCCTATAAAAAACCAACTCGGATACCTAGTGAGCCATTTGAGCCTGAACCAACCTTTGAGAGCGAACCTATCCCTGAGTGTCCACCAGCCAAAATGTCAGCAAAACACGATCAGATTGAGAGAATTTTGGATGAGCAGATCCTTTCCACCCGGAGTCGAGGCTATCAGCGGTATCTGGTCAGATGGCGAGGTCGACCGGAGTCTGAAGATACCTGGATCACTCGAGAAGAGCTGCAACGCATTGATCCCGATCTACTTGAGCGTCACCAGAGTGAAATCGATCCACACTCGACAGGGTCGAGTTTTTCTCACCTCGGGAGAATTGGTGCGGACACCAGAGCCATCAAAAATCGGCAACATAATTTAAGTTCGATTTGGATCGAAGAAGCCTCATTAAATTGATTCTACTTCAGTTATTTATTTTCAGTCAATAAATTTTAATGCATTTGGCTTTGGGTCCATAGGGCCATACTTGGATTTGTCCACGTCACCTTTGGAGCCACCATTCTCCACATGCCAAGAGAAGAATATGCATGCCAGCATATGCCGTGCTCATGCCAAGTTGTGTCAAGCATCAAGCACCCACATGAAATTCCATTTCTTCCTTAGAATTCCTTAAGAGTTCTTGGCTACTTACTTATTTTGTTGAAGGCTGATTTCTTTCCTATGGTAGATTATAATGCTTTACTTTTTTGTGGAGGGTTGATTTCTTCCTTGTAAAAATAAGAGATTCCTAAACAAATAGGACCCTTAGAGTCCTATATAAATCCTTGTATCTTTCATGAAAGAAAACAATGAATGATTTTACAAACTCCACAAATACTTGTGTCAATCGCTCCGAGAGGGAGAGGGTGTGAGACCCAAAATCGCCCCACAAGGGGAGGGTGTGAGGCCCACTTTCTATCCTATTCCTTCTACTTAAGATTCAGTGTTCCTGCGACTCTGATCGACTCCACCATCTACCCACGCAAGCCTATTCCATCAAGAGAAGATCTGTCTCCTCCAGAATTTTCATCTGTCGTGCTGAGAGAAGGAGTGATTTCTTATTCTACAGATCATATGCTGTCAAGGACCTTCGTTCCTTAACAGTTGATCTTTGATTTTTTTTTTAATCCGATGTTGGTAAAGACCTAGTTCTTTATCGATGGATCTGTTTGGTTAAAAGATTAAGAGCCCTAATCAGAGTAGTTTCTTAACTACCACGATCCGGATTCTTATCATCTTCTTGGATTTTTCTCACGGGTTTAATGTTTTATTTTCTCTCGTTCCATTCTTATTTCTTTTTTTTGCATCTACTCGTGAGCATGTTTAATTTCTGCTATCTGTTTATGAAATTTTTTATTACTAATTATTTACTGATCTCTCGAATGGCATTCGTCTGTATCATTTAGATTGATCTCGCTTTAGTCTAGTATCAATCAATCACGCCTCCTGAGCAGAGTATAGGCAACTATACTGTCTGTCCTGGGAATAATGAGCCCCTGGCCGGACGTGATTTGTTGTTGATGAACAGAAGAGAGCTTGATTATTAGGATTGATTTTCTTTTTAGGATTGTCCCGCATCACGGTGGGGGGTGGATAAACTTCACTTATGAAACTTCTCATGATATAAATCTCAATTAAATCTACTGCACTAACGTATTTCAAAGAAATATAATTTTTTGTACGTCCCAGCAATATTTCACTGTAGAATTATACTTTAATGGTGTGCAAGTTTCTCACCAATTAATATCAATACTTGCAGTCTCACATACGTAACATCATGATACCGCTCGGATATTTAACCATTAATTATAGCATTGAAACATTAAGCTCATTCCACTTATCCATAAGTCAACGATTCTTTTACTTGCCTGGTGTTTCTCTCTCTTCTTTCTTTGTGACCCCATGTATAACTAAGCTGATGCGATGTCCTACTATTAAAAAACATGGAGAGAGGAGAAATGCTACGGTAATAGAAAGCCCATAATTACAAGAATAATATGTCGCAGCAACATGTAGGTATCCTAGGCTCCTAGCATAATCTACGGCCTAATCTGCAGCTATATTTATTGATGAAAGAGACAATAGACAAATAACACATGATCAGCTATTTAATTTTTTTGTCCATGTGTGATTAATTACCGAGCTGAGCTAACACTGCTTTAAAGCTCTAGGGTCATTTTCTTTGGCAATATGCTTATGGGAGTACTGTACCTGCAAAAGGTTCCAAATAAAGTAGCTCCGTGTTAATTTTTGGCCCCCAAAGAAAGGAGGAGAATCCCTTATGGAATATACTTAAGAGTAATAATATATATATATAACATGCAGCATCTCTTTAATTTGTATCCAAGCTGGAACGAATCCCTTCTCCAACCAGAAACCATTATGCCGATCACGGAACTGGAGAAGCCGTTCTCTCCGGTTCTCTCCACGCCTCGCAAAGCTCGCTGCAACCACTTTTTTGCACTTCATGTCCCGTAATGACGCGTGTCCCAACGATAATGCGGCACGTTGCCCATTCTACCACGAGCTATAAACCATTTTGCCAAAAGGTGGTGGGTTTATCCAAAAAGGAGCCTCATCCTTTTCCATCCTTCAGCAACCGTGCTCATAATACTTTTGAAGTGCTGCTACGTACGTCATGATAATATAATAAAATAAAAAGTGCTAACATGCTCGTCCGAGAACCTTCCAGAAGAAAGATGTAAATGCCAATATTTACAGATCTACTCCTGGGAGTATCTAAAAATCATGATTTTACCAACCATTTGAAAGATGTTTTAGAACTTTCATTTTTTTAATTTATCCCCAGGATAAATTATCGAACTGGCAAGGAAAATGGACAGAACCCCGCTGATCCCCAATAGTTTTAGTTTTACTAAGATTATCCTCATGTTTTATCCCAAATATCACTTATCACCACGAGAAAGGCATATTTATCTTTTAATCTAAGAAATAGTTACCATAATATTAGCTGTACGTACTCCAGGACAAAGTAATTTTATCCTCTGCTCATTGATCGTATGGTAGTGTCCTCCCAAGTAATTAATTCCACACAAAATTCCAATGGAAGAACGGTGAATAACCTGACCGCCCAACAAAGGCTGGCTAGCGGTGGAAACCCTCCCTTCGGCCCCGCGCGGACTCTCTCCAACCATCGCTTTCCAGAGGGGAACCAGCGGCAGCTTTCGTCTTGGGAGCGTTTGGAGAGATGCCGAGGGAAGCTCGGCCCCACCCCTGCCAATGATTGGTGTAGCTTTGGGTCGGGGGAAGAGCCTCCTCGCTTTGGCTTCCAGCTTTGGGGCCGGCAAGCATCCAGAGGAGATGTCGACACCAGCTGGAAGTGGGGTGATGGCTTTGTCTCCTTGTGTGGACTTTTGGCCTCATACACAGCAGCGGGACCCGCCGTCCCATCCCCTCTCGGATCGCTCCATTATTAGTGGCTCCCACCATTCACTCCCTTTGCCTTTTTCCCCTCCCCTTCTTAGCTCCGTCCATTGCATCCATTCCTTTCCCGGTGCCTTTTCACCAAAGTAACTAACGTGGTGAAGGTAAAACGGCACCCACTCTAGCTAGAGAGGACATAGAGCCTCTGTTTGGGTGGCCTATAATTCGGGGAGCACTATCAATTGTCATGAAGTGGTGATGGACGAGGTTGCGGCTATAGCTCATTAATGATCCGGTTTCTCTTTGTTAGTATGTGAAATCTAACTAGGTTTAATTATTCCTCTACTATTTCCATGTTATAATTGGTGGCACTGTCCTTGTTGTGCCGTAACACCAATCGGTCTTGCCAAAGGTTTAAGATTGTGATATCAAACTTTTAAAATATTTTTTAATAAAAAATCGAATGGGGATCTCTTGTAACTAACATACTGGTGCACATCCAGTACATCTATCTTCTCAAGCTTTCACACACACACACACAAAAAAGGGGACAATGAAAGCAAGATCAGACAGGTCTTACATTATAAGTTTCAGATTGAAAGCTTAAAAGATAAGGAATTCTTGCCCCGATTGTTTGTCCCTTTTGTGATATAACATTTGCTACAAGGTTGGAAAATAAATAATTGGATCTCAGTAGGTATTGCAGAAGGTGTTATTTCCGGGTCAATGTGATAGCAAGAATGAACTTGTCACAAGTCGCTGAAGTACCAAACCAGGGGAACCGTCGGTCCGTATGGTCTTGTCCAAAACGAGATTATGTGGGGTTTACTAATGATCTTAATCACGGATTCCCCTTCTCTCTTTTGTTTTTTTGGTTACAGGATTCCCCTTCTTCAATTGATCGAGACATGAACATACCACCAAGCTCGAAATGGCCCAATCAAGTACAGGAAGAGAAAGGCCCAGCATCTGTCCTGGCCCAAGCGGGTGCAAAATAACCCTTGTTTGCGTCACACCGCGATTTGTTTGGGCTTCAATCGATGTCCATGCTCTCTCTCTCTCTCTCTCGCCTAAGAAAAAAACAGAGGGTCTCTTTCCTGTGGCCTATCTGAATGAAGGTCGTGCTTGGTTGCTGAAAACAGCAAGTGAAGGTGGAGTTTAATTGTAAATCTTTTTCCAAAAAGAGACTAAGTTCACTTCATTGTTTATAAACTTCGTTGCAGTTTTTTTTTTTTTTAAACGAACAGATGATGGTGAACTAAAAGCTAGGGAATTCTTTTGTTTATTAGACCAACAAGCCACCCCATTTTAGCATTAAAAATATTTCAGTCTTTCCTGTTAATTAATGACTGACTTTGTTTGCTCGCGGGTTGCATCACATTCATGGATCCATGTTATTGGATTCCATTTTCTAGTAAATTCCATCCTTGCCCGCCGTGGCGGTAGCCCAGTAGAAATGGACCTCCGCCTCCACGCAAGTGATCCAAATTCAAATCGTGAGTAAATGCTGGAGGGAGGATTCCTTCTGATGGCTTGGGTGCAGATGTTGGAAGCGGCACTGATCTTCTGACATTTCGATGGTGTTGGAGTGACGTACTCATTCAATACGATGAAGAGTGACTTACTCTTATGTCTGAATCAAATATTTTTCAGCGAAAAGAGGGTTTTTCGGATTCGTCTAGAGAGGTTCTCTACATCGATCTCCTCTCTTCTCTCTCCTTTTTGTTATTAAAAAAAAAAAAATCCTATCCTTGATCATGGAGCTATGGGCACTTACAATCAAACACGAAAAAAAGAACCACGGCAATGTCTTATTTGCAAAAGATGAGCTTCAAGTACTCCAGAAGCAAACAATGTCTAGATCGAACGGTAGGCCTGCTCCAAAAGATGAAACGAGGGAAGGGACCCACCGTAAGACTATGATCGCGTGTTTTTTCGATAGATCCAAACTGTCCATTTGGTGGGCCATCTTCGAGACCTGACGCCGGGGGAAGACAAAGGGGGTCGCCCTCGGGTAATTGACCGTGCTTCTCGCCCAGCATGGACACCTGATGTGGGCCCCAGAACCTTTTCGCTGAAACGAGCGCGCCGCTGGGTCCTTGTGGTGATGCAGCCGTAGTGGGCTCCACCATGATTTTTACGGAGTGATACGTCTCGACCGTTTAAATCATCCCCTGACAGCTGGTGAGTTTCTATTGGCCCAGTTGGCCATCCCGCTGTGACATCAAGCACCGACTTTAGAGTAGCAATATGGTTACCCGTGCTCTTATGCACCAAGAAAAAAAAAAAAAAAAGGAAAAGAAAATTTACGTTATTCTGGGCTGATTCTGTTTTTTCTTTAGTAACATGCTTATCATTAATTATCTTGATCATAAAATAAAAGATTTATGTAGGTCAAGCGCTTGGAAAAACGTCTCCTATGTAGGTCATTGCTTCGTTGTCTATCAAGTCGATGTCTCCTGAAGCCCATCTGCTACTATTGGATGATGCTCGAACTCTCATTGATAGATGCTCTAGCTGTTCGATTAGATATATTTATAGGAAGGATAGTAATGTAACTGATTGGATGGCATTGCATATGATGACTAAGCATATTGGGAGTGTTATTTGATTGACTGTAGCAGAATTTCTCTGCTGTCTTCATGATTTAGTCATGTTCGACACTTCTGGATGTATTTTTTATGCAAAGGCTTCTTAACATACCCGGGCTCACCAAAAAAAAAAACTCTTAAAGATCACACATACAGCTTTCTTTAATTGGAGTTCTCTACGGTTGGACTCTAAGTTGGTCCTGTGTACGATCCAAATCTCAAAGTTCCTCTCTTAAAAGAAAAAAGAAATTTTGAATTCAACTCATAAAGTTCCATTGATGCTCTTTATTATAGTACTTGAGATTTTAAGGTTAAACCATAGATTTTGCTAATTATTCCTTGTGAAGTTACAATGAGCAAAGAGTAGCTCTTTGGTTTATTTAGACACCGTGGTTTGAGAAATGATTTCATTGTTCTCATAAAAAACTGAGATATAGCATTGAGCATGAGATGCATGCACCAAAAGGAGCTGGATGGTGAATTTGTCTTGTTCTTATAGCAACCCATATACATGATGAAGCTAACCAGGCAACTGACTGGATAGCCAAGCATGCATAGGAGCTTGATGTTAAGTTGCAGGCTGCCGACTAGTTTCCTTGGCACTACATGTCAAGTTGCAGGCTGCCGACTAGTTTCGTTGGAGCCTAATAGATGGATGTAGATTCAAGTGTAAAATTTATATACTCTTGCAAGCGGTTGTTATATTCCAGTCAAAACAGAAGTTAATAGACGGACTGGCCTATGTACATTTAAGGTTATCTAAAATCCCTTACCTATCTGATGTGAAATTACCCCACTCTCCAACACAAGGAACTGAAATTCTAAAGAATTCTGCCCGCTACCAAAGCCTAAACCTCGAGACAAAGGAAATACGAATCACTAGGCTAAGCCCTGACTTGTTACCTTCAAAGTCCTGACTTTATTCCCTAGAACCAACTTCTTTATCTTGCGTGCAAAAATTTGGTCTTAAAGCAATGACAAATTCACCGTACTTAGTGTTCATCAGTGTACTCAAATATTTGGCAGGTGGCATCGAATTTAAGGAAGTACCAACAATGTTATGATGATTACTATTTCTTACTCGGCTCATAAAAAAAAAAAAGGACTATGGTATCCTAGTGTTGGTGGTCACATCAATTTTATGTGGTGAAACTGGTTAGTCATACACTGGTCATTAAGCTTATTAACTTCTCAACTGAACAAATGTGATCATCATTTTGTACCTCTAAACTCCAAATTATAGGTATTGGCATCATCTGAGTAAACAAAACTGTCATTTTCTGCTCCAGAACAACAAATCCCCATACTTTCACTTGGGGCAGATGAACCTTATTAATCAATAGCAATTGGACCATTGTATCCTCAGAAGTGACCTGCATCTTGCATAAATAATTATAATAATCGGAATAGTAGTGCTAGTAGTAATAACACAACAACAATAATGATAACAAAGAATAATTTCACCCTAATATAGATCTCCAAAACCTTAAAATCTCATTCAAGAGATGCACGGAAGCTCAAGTGAAACATTTACAAATGAGGTGAGTCAATAAATGATTTATGGGGAAGCATGTATGGAACAAAGTGGGAAGAAATATCACCAGTGTGATGGCTTCAATCATCAAGCCCCGGATTATATGTCATACTGGTCTGTAACTAGTTTCAGCCTACTTATCCTTGAATAAGCTGAACTTAATGAGACGATCTTGAGTCTTTGCTATAACTTGCAACTATCTTGCCAAAGCTGCTGATAGATAGAAATTTTCATGGCCTTCATGATTTTATTTCATTCAACAAATCTGCTAAACTAACCATCTTGAAAACGCATAAAAACCAAACAAATGTGAAATCTGCCAAATGAAAAGGAGCATGAAACTTTTCAATTCAATGTCAAATCAAGACTTATCAACTTTTTTACAAAAATGGAGAAAAGGTGGGAGCACCAATGCTGACCATGATCGCTCATCTGAAAATGGTTTTTGAAGGATATGTAACAAAAAAAAATATATATATATATATATATATATATATATCAACATCACACCTAATGAAAACCATACTTTAACCTTAATGATCATAAAACCATCAATCAATCAAGTTGCATCAGTTTGTCGTATAAGCGACATTTCTCTTGGACCATCTAGTCCACAACAGGACTTCCAGAATGATCGATGCAATTAGCAGGACAGCAAGATTGAAACCATAACCAACTTTCCAGGAAGACCCTGCATCTCCAACTTGAATCCCAAGAACGATATTAACTGCTGCAAAGAATAGTGCAAGCCTCCCAGTCCAGTGGTGATACCAATTCCAGTATTTACGGATTTTGGAGTCTTTATTGGGTCGTAAAAAAAAGGCTATCACCTGTATGGCGGGAATTACAATCAGAAATTCAGAGCAAGCATGAACGGAAGTATAGCAGAATGCATATAATCTGTTTATGGTTAATATTTACTTGCAGAAAAGACAGCTTTCATTATATTTCAGATGGAGAAACAGCCAGATGCACAAAATTGAAAAGTATCATTATTTGCTGAAAAGTATGTAGCCAATTGGACTTATCTCAGCCAGTTGTCACCCTTCTCCTCATTTGGAGTGGTCCTGAGTTTGAATCAGGATGGTGGCACTTCCACCGCGGTTCTCAAAAAGATTAAAAAGGGAAATTAATATCTGCAGATGAGGAGCTATAACCTAGGATGTCAATTGCAAGCATGCTCATTTCAGATGTGCACAAAATGACGGTCTAGGTGCCTATGTCATGTGCGTGGAGGTTGCAACTTCTAGATAGAATTAAGATTGATGATAACTGTGAAATCCTGGAAGCTTGCTCGTGTAAAACTACACCATATTAAAGATGCTGGAATGGTAACTTCTGCCCATAATACACCATGCCTTCACTCTAAGCTTCACATATATATTGTACCAGAATCAAGTTGCTAATGGGCAGTGACAGATAATGCTGCATATTGAAAAATGTCAGCTTGTATACTTTGTATTGGAATAGATAGACTAAGAAGTTGCCTGCAGATATAAAAGGATGTTTCCAAATTTTCTTTCATGAAAGCTGAAAGTTGAACTTAAATCATAAGGAGTTAAATCTATAACAACCTAGGACCTCAACTAAAAAGGCTAGCTAGAAAGTATCATTTAGGTTCATTGGCCCCATACAAATACTATAGATCTACCAAGTAAATAACCAATGTGGGACTAAATATATGCTCGTACAAGTCCTTACATACTCATTCCATTTAAGCTCTGGCATCCTTGCTTGGTATGGGTCTAAATCCATTCAAATCAAATTACAAGTACCACAAATCCAATCGCAAACATCACGATTAGTCTATGGTCGACTCAAATGGGTCTATCTTGCGGTATTCCTTAGTCCCCATTGGTCATGGGTCGGGTCCGCGTTGATACCATTTGTAACAATCCAAAATCTTACCTAAAAAAACTAGCTAGAAGCTATTATTTTGGTTCTTTGACCCTATATAAATATCTAAGATCTATCTAGTGTATGGCCGATGTAAGATTAAATACACACTCGTATGGATCCTCATAGAATCAGCATCATTCAATGCATCAAAACTTAATATTTCATGATATACAAGGAATTTATTAGAACTATAAGGAACGTCGCATAATTTTTGCTTCTTGCAACTTTTTTTTTTATTTTTTATTTTTTTTGACCCCTTGTTTTCTAATAACCATAACTATAACCATTAAAAAAAAGGCTTAACCTGGATGTCCAAAATTTCCTTTATAAATCCTTCTACACAATCATTCTTATTGCTCTAGCTTCCCTAATGCAAGGTTTATTATATCCTTTCTAACAGCTCTCATCCAGGATATCTTGGGTGTTTTACCAAAAAATGGATTTCCTATTCATCTTCCTCTCTTCTTTTATGACTCATGATACCTCTTCCTTTCTAGGGCCCTCTTGATCCTTGTTGTGAATGTCTACTTTCTCCATTGCTATATGATAACAAGTACATCTCTTACTCTTCTTTGATATTACTTGTCCCAAATACCATCTTTTCTATTTCTACCCGGTATTATAAAGTACTGGTTGGAAATTTTCATTACATAATAGGTTCCCTTCCCTTATGTTTTCTGAAAATATTTATTAAAGATAATGTTCCTACAATCCTATGCATACTTGTTTTTAGGTTCCCTATTCAACTTTGGGAGCTTATAAGGTTTTACCAAAAAAATAGGCTCATTTTATTGTTGAACATAACGATCCATTATACTATTTTTGGCAGTGGCATGTCTTATAAAAAATTGTTTCTTTCAAGGGCATGTGACCAGCACAGGACAACCAGAGAACTCCTCTTAGCATCGGCAATCTTTTATGCTTTATAAAAAATTGTTTCTTTCAAGGGCATGTGACAAGCACATGACACCCAGAGAACTCCTCTTAGCATCAGCAAACTTTCTTTAGGTATACTAATAATGTCATTTCCTATCTTTCCACTCTTCTACATAACAACTGAAATAACACAAGAATACCAGAATGGGATTTTACCTGGACATCATTATTTAGGTTCACTTCCAGTTCTTTTTGCAGTAATATTGCATCCATATACTCAGTCTTTTCAGTTAATGTGACCTCTATGCACATCTTTCGCTAATTTTCTGTATGATGCTCATTTAGCATTCAAACGTACTTTCAGTACATCAGGTCGTAAATATTGCAGCACCTTAATGGCTCATCCTAAATGTCAGTAATTAATTCATTTTTTATCACAAGCTGAAGAGACAAGAGTGTAAAATGACCCAATTATGGACTATTATGACTATCAGTTTTCTCACCACGAATTCTGCTGAAGCATCTTACTGTTCTGTCAAAGACATCCTTGATGATCTTAATATAGATCTTGCATATGCCTTTTCTAGTTAATGCCTGCAAGTTTGACCCTTGTGTATATGGTCATGTTTGTTTTTCAAGTCAATAGTCTGAATGATACCCTTTTCTCACTGACCAAATTGAAGGTAAGCTAATCTTCTAGCAGCTACAAAACACTAGTATTGGGAACAAGTAGCTTTTCTATCCCACATTCAATGCAGTGCTAGCATCAAACTAACAACTACCTCGAACATTATATGAGAAATATCTGTCTTGATTATTCCATTCCTTTTGGTAGGATAGCAGGAAAAAAATCATTTTGGATTGTAACTAGTTGGTTATGAGCTAGCAAGAAAGCAAAGCAATATATCTTGTGCACCAAATTTGCCTGCACCAGATTCATATAGGCTTATAATCTGCATAATCCATAACACATGACCAAGATAAAATACAGCAAAAGTTTCAGTCAGATAAAATTTAGTTAAATCATAGAATTTATTTACTTGAAGAATGCAATTTCGTATGACCTTAAATGCTTACTTTCTCTGTTGCTTCTATAAGCAACAACCTTGAATAACCATACTTGACTTTCTTTTGACCAAATCAAATTGCTTCTTAGCATTCAATTTACCAACATAGATCACATTATGAACTTGTGTGCTAGGTGGAGCCAACGTATTATTAATTTGGAAGATCTCATTCCTTGGCAGTTGGCACAGCACATTCACCATTATCTGATGCATATATGGAAGTAATGTTCCCACATGGGAAAGAGGATTTGATACCATGACTTCTATCCCATAGAAATAAAATAAAAACATCAAAACATACTCAGGAATATTTTTAAACAAGGAAAAGATCATCTTACAGACCTGAAGAATACCTAACACAAGGACAAAAATGCCTAGGCCCCTGTGTGCAGTGACATTTGCATGCAGTTTGTCATATAGTGCGATTCCAGCCACCACAGCCGCAAGACCAAAAATAAATCCAATAAATTGAATGACCACATGAAGGTAATACCATAGTGGTTCCCGATGCTTGCAATATCTTGCAATAATGGCTCCAATAGGTAGAAGCACACCCCACCCAAATACAGCTAGTGCTCCATGGGCCCTTTTCAGATTGGATGGGTAGGAAGAAGAAGCTGATGAAGTACCTGGAGACAAGTTCACAATTGTAAATTCTATATTAAGAAGGATTAGTTGACAAGTGCACTAAAGAAAGTTACAAAGATCCAGAAATGATTCAACCATAGCCAACATACAAATGCCTTGAATTGAAAACTAGGTTGGGATTGATCCCAAGATTCAATGGCATCTACATTTTTTTTTAACAGGAACTTGAAAGCAAACACAGATCCATTTGTTACAGCAATAGAACTTAAAAAAAAAAAAAAGAAAAGAAAATGTTCTTCATGTAAGGCTAATTATCAAATGCAACCTCGCAATAGGTGATGCAAGAAAGAAAGTTGGACATGCTGGTTTGGTTTTAAGCTCAGATAAAGATTATTGGATGTCTTGAAACTGTTGCTCGAAGAGGTCCACTGATGAAGATTGTGGTTTGAATATTTTGGATCCAGATACTAACATACTTGAGCAAGGTCTAGTTTATAGATTTGAAGGTTTTTCTAGAGCAACAGACTCAAAAAGGGCTGCTTGGATTTTCTAGAAGACATTAATTTTAGAAGATAATGAGTGAACTAAAAATAGGTCCAAAAAGAGGATCTTCTGTTCTAGATGAAAATTTTGGGTATAAAATTCAGGGAATAGAATAAATTAAAACAGTAAAATACAAAATCATAAGCACATATAGCAATTGTAGCATAACATACTGCAAATTTAATGGCAGTTACAGGGTATATGTTCCCTGTTTAAAAAGCAAGAAATGCCATGCGCTTTGTGTGGGTGGCAGATAGACAGCTAAAGGAGAGTATGCTGTAATAATACGAAGGTAGAAACAACAAGAATCAGAAAAACTAAAAGTGAAGGCTACTTTGGTATACATCTAGGAGAATCTGCAGGGATCAGAATTAAGGATTTTCCCTGAAAAATTAAGTCTCTTTAATAGCACTTTATGTCAAAGTATTTACGGAAAAAGAGAAAAAATAAGAGAGAAAAGAGAGAGAAAAAGAACTTTATTATCTCTATTTTGATTTCATTCAATACATCTCAAAGGTTATTTATACTAGTGTACCGACTCCATAAATATAAAGTAATAACAACTAATATAGAATCAGGCTAATAAAGAAAAATGATAGAGAATAATGTCCACAAAGAAAAATGCTATAGGACTGCATCAACAAAGGAAAATATTATAGGTTGTCACATGATCTCTAAAATCATGTGATCACCTAAAATCATGCTAACACTCCTCAAACTCAAGATGGTATTGTAGGTGCCAACTTGAGTTTGAAAATTAGATCACAAATGTACTCAGAAACTAGTATGATAAACTGACATGTCTGCTAGTGTGGCTGATTTAGATGACATGATTGTGAGAATACATAAAAGGTGACAGTCGCAATAAGGCCAACACTCAAAGAAAAGACAGCTGAAGACCAATGATTCTTACTGACAAAAATATTGCAGGAGAAAAAGTCGAAGCTCAAAGAGAAGGCAGCCGAAGGCTGATGATTCTTGCAAATAAAAATGCCATAGAAGAGAAGGTCGGTACTTAAAGAGAAGATAGCAGAAGATCAATGATCCTTACAAATAAAAACGTCATATAAAAGAAGGCCGGTGCTCCAAGAGAAAACAGCCGAAAGCTAATGATAGAGAGAAACTTATCAAGCGATAATAAGAAGAAACAACTAAAGATCTGAAGTCGAGGAGAAAAGAAGTGGAGAATAGCTACGAATTCATCTAAAATAAAAGATTTTCAGATCTTAGTCTAACAAAAAATAGATGATCCGCAAATCCACAGAAGAATAGAAGCCTGCAGAAAAACAGAGATTGATAGATCGATGATGTGGCCATAGAAAAGGAGAAAGAGATGATGATGGCATATTAGGTCAGCGATGGCTCTGATACCATGTTAAAATATTTGAGAAAGAAGAGAAAAAATAAGAAAAAAAAAGAGATAGAAAAGAAACTTTATTATCTCTGTTTCGATTTCATTCAATACATCGTAGAGGTTATTTATACTAGTATACAGACTCCGTAAATGAAATATTATAATAACTAATATAGAATCAAGCTAACAAAGAAAAATGATACAGAATAATGTTAAGAAAAGAAAATGCTATGGGATCGCATCAACAAAGAAAAATATTATGGATTATCATATGATCCCTAAAATCATGTAATTATCTAGAATCATGCGAGTACCAAAAATCATGCTAACACTTTCCCTCAAACTCAAGGTGGTACTGTAGGTGCCAACTTGAGTTTGAAAATTAGAACACGAATGCACTTGGAAGCTAATATGATAAACTAATATGTTTGTTGATGTGGTTGATTTAGATGACGTGACTATGAGAAGATATAGAAGGTGGCGGTCACAGTAAGACCTGAGCTCAAAGAAAAGGCAGTCAAAGATCGATAATTTTTGCTGACAAAAATGCCATCAAGAGAGAAAGTCGGCACTCAAAAAGAAGGCAGCCAAAGGCCGATGATTCTTGCAAACAAAAACACCATAGAAGAAAAGGCCGGCACTCAAAGAGAAGGTAGCCAAAAGCCGATGATTCTTGCAGACAAAAATGTTATATAGAAGAAAGTCAATACTTCAAGAGAAAGCAGTCGAAATCCAATGATAGAGAAAAATTTGCAAAACGATAAAGAAAAGACAACTGAACATATGAAGCCAAGGAGAAAAGCAATGGAGAATAACTACAAATTCATCTAAAAATACTTGGATTTTAATCTACCAAAAAATAGATGATCTAAAGATCCACTGAAGAACAAAGAATCTACAAAAAAACAGAGATTGATGGATCGACGACGGGGACCATAGTAAAGGTGAAGAGATGATGATGGCATATTAAGTTATCGATGGCTCTGATACTATGTTAAAATATTTACAAGAAAAGAGAAAAAATAAAAGAGTAAAGAGAGAAAAAGAAACTTTATTACCTCTATCTCGATTTCATTCGATACATCTTAGAGATTATTTATACCAGTGTATAGACTCCGTAAATGAAAAATACTAACAACTAATACAGAAGTAGGCTAACAAAGAAAAATAATATAGAATAATGTTAATAAAGA
The DNA here is from genome assembly GCF_000442705.2 of Elaeis guineensis. Taxonomy (NCBI): domain Eukaryota; kingdom Viridiplantae; phylum Streptophyta; class Magnoliopsida; order Arecales; family Arecaceae; genus Elaeis; species Elaeis guineensis. The sequence continues at coordinate 113,956,725 of NC_025994.2, forward strand.
AAACTGCTATGGGATCGCACCAACAAAAGAAAATATTATGGGTTATCATGTGATCCTTAAAATCATGTGATCATCTAGAATCATGTGATCACCTAGAATCATGCTAACACTTTAAAAATGAAAGAATTCTGATATCCTTCTTAGATTTTCTATGGATGCTTCGGGAAATTTGCATATGGCCTTGAAATTTAGAAATTATTATCAGAATTCTAACTATCTATTTATGCAAAAGAACATCCTACATGTTCCCAAAATAATGAATATAATTTATAGACAAATCAAGCATTAATAACCTTACAGCCAGAAAAAATACTAAGGAAAATGGCAAGAGTGACAAGACCTGATGAGAAGTCAAAGGAAAGAGATGTCTTATCATCATGTTTTGTTAGGTGCTTATTGACTGGAATTTTCATCCCAAAAGCAAACAAAAGATTTTGCTGAGTAACAGGAGCTGAAAATTTCAACTGGAATGCTATGTAGATTTTGGCCTGTTCAACCACTACTGTAGGCTGAACAGCGGTAGTAAGCAACTGTCCCTGGTTTAATTTGACTTCTGAACTAGACTTTCCACCTAAATAGTATGGCTTGATGTGAGGTATCCCAGTCTTGCCCATCCAACCCACCATTGCACTGGAGCCAACCATCATTCCATCCTTTGAGAATCCCATCCCCACCCAGCCAGTGGCATATGCGGTAGATAGAACGATGCTCAAAACGTTATCTTGGTCCTTGGAGTACTGTAAAAGCCAACGTTATATGTCATAAGAAATGGAAGGATAATTCAATATTTTCACTGCAAGAACAGTTCAGACAACAAATATTTGAAGAAACCTTTCTAATAATGAAAAAGAAGAAACTAGTAAATGATGTGCGATGGGCAGGACATGAACCCAAATGATCGATACAGGTAGCAACCCCGACGATGTTACTAACCGCACTAGCCGGCATCCTCGTCATGTGACCAAAATTACACGAACATTATGGCAATTAGATGTTTAGGACGCTATGTGTCAGGCATTTTCTCAGTCTTTGCATGATTTCATACTTCTTATACTCTGAACATGGATTCTTGATGTCTTGCTCAACGTGCGCGTACTCCATAACTGTACATTACTTGGCCTTCTGCCCTGAATATGATGATCCTGTAGACTCAATCGAACATCAGATCTTCAGGTTTCACATTTAAACATCATCTCGTCGCCCATTCAAACAAGTCCTCTCTCTGTGACACTCCGCGACACCAAAACCCTCCGTACATCAATAATCATCAAGCTCATGTAAAAGAAAGCCAAAAGCTTCACATTCCACCTCACAAACCCCCAAAAAAACACTCACTGGGATCTCCTCCCCATGGCCATTACTTCATGCAAATGCCACTTCATCAGCAATAGAAGTAACAAGATATGAACACTGGAAATGGGTTCAAGACCATAGTTCCGAATCCTAACTAAAGATCCATCACATTATCCACATTTAGGATTTTATCCGGGATAAGCAAAGAAAACAGATGAAAGATGTCATGCGGTGGAGCTATAATTACCCTGAGGATGTAGTTATTCCACACGGCCGAGCATGCAAGGCCTGAATAATTGCTGAGAGAGGCGGGTAGCTCTTCATCGCAGCTCTGCGCACGGGCGGCCCCGATGGCGGCTCCAAGGACAAGGATCAGGGCAAGCAAACCACGCCCCATGACCGACAAATTTCTGAAGCAGTATTAGAGACCAAGAGTGGAAGAGAGGTATAGAGGTTGAGAAGATTCGAAGAGGGAAAGGTGGAAGAGGAGGAGGGTGGGAGGTTGATGTCGCTTCGATTTCAAGATGGATGAGAGGACTAATTTTTGGGTGGTGATAAGAACTGCGATGTGGGGTTGTGGTTGGTGGGCGGGACCGGGAGCCATGGTCTTTATCGCTCTTTAGATCTGAGAAAAGGATAGAGGGGTAAAGAATAATTGCAAGCAATTATCCAAAGATGGAGGAGGTGGGGAGCCAGGGGAGGGAGGGAGAGTGGGTGAGACGTCAGTTTAAACATTAGTGCCACTCGCCCGAGCCGACCGGTTTATAGCCGTTAGATGCCGGTTTGAAGTGGTTGATGCCACTAATTGCCATTATATATAAAATAACAACAAAAATGACGACATTATTTGATAAAATTATCATTTTTGTGCTATAAAAGTATTTGCTAAATTAATATCTGTACAAATTAAAAACAGTGCTACAAGGGTTATGGGGAGAGGAAGCAATCTCCTCCTGGCGCGAGTTTTTCTTGGCACCAGGTTTGGGCCTCCAAGGGGTTTGATAAATTAATAACAATATTGATATGAAGTGATTCTTTTTTACTCTTCTTGCTAAACAATGGAAAATCAAATTACAATATTTATTCGCAATATGTAATGGATGTTATAACAAAATATTGGCTAAGAAATGGTCCTCATACTAATCCATGAATCCCAGTAGTGTTGTCAATATTCCCGACATAGGTTCAGGATGACAATTTTGTCTTGGGCTCGATCTCTAAGTTCAGTTGTGAACAACAGTTTTGTAATTCTATGAAGGCTGTAAAATTGTCACAAAACATGTAGGTCATGATCTGCCACTTGAACCTTCAGATAATAGTGATAATGTATCATTATCTTATTTGGAGATTTCTACATAAAAGAAATTGTCTCTATGACGGCATTGACCCTCACCAGCTTGGTGGCTCTTTTTTCCGCAACAAGCTTGTGGCTTTTTAAAGAGCTTTTATGTCTACTTTAATTAGATTCCCAGAGAAAAGCATATTAACGTGCCACCAGCATCTTACCAAACCAATGATGCTTTTATCAATTAAAATGTACAATTTATCAATAGAAAAATAAATTATCGAACATTTGCTTATATGATATGATAGAAGATCATGCAACATAAGCGATAAAATTTTTTGTTGGTTCGGATCAGCATCCTTATCGAACCAACAGAAAAATAAAATATTGAATATTAAATTATATTATATAATAGAAGATCATGCAATGTAAGCGGTAAAATTTTTTGTTGGGTCGGATCAGCATCCTTACCAAGCCAACGATATTTTTATCAATTAAAATATATAATTTATCAATAGAAAAATAAATTATCGAATATTAGCTTATATTATATGGTAGAGGATCATGCTACATAAGTGGTAAAATTTTTTGTTGGATCGGATCTACCATTGAACTAACGGATTAGTCCAATCAAAAATTATAATATGCACATGAGCTGAGCAAATAATCGAAATTCAAAGAAATTCATGTAATCTGACCCAATAAACATCAGTTTCGATCGATTGAAAAATTTGAATCATATTGAATCGGATTGTGATTTATAAAAAATTCGATTAATTAAGATTGATTCGATTTCTACATTTTTAATCCGTATGAAACTGAATCCGACTGATCGATATAGTATTTTCAATACTTAAGCTGTTTGAAAAATTAAAAATTAATAATTATAATATATTATATACTGATTTATAGATATAATAAAATTATTATATCATATTTTTTATATAAATTAAATTTATCTTGATTTGTGATATTTAAAATCAATATTTGATCAACATTAAAACTCCAACCAATTCGAAGTCGCTACAAACCGTTAACTTTGATTTCAAATGATTTATATACGATAAACGGTCGGCAGTGGATTGAATTTTGTTCAATTCAATTGAATTCAGTCAGATTAAAATTTTTTCTTAATCTTATCCAATTTGATTGGTGCTCAATCTTAATGTGCACAAACATAATTTTTTTTTTTATTTTTTTATCCATATTTATACATGTTGGTTTGTGGCTAGACCGTTTCTGGTCAGCTGCACATTGACCTAGGATTTTGTTGCGATCCAATACCCATGTAGGTTGAGCAATTAGACTGTTAGCGTTATTCATGTGTAATTCCTTTTTTCCTAGGAATTAGGTGTTAACCAAAGCCTTTCCCTTCTTGATAATCAATTCCTCTCGTTACAAGAGCACTTGCTTGCACTGAAGCTAAGTTGAATCTGTGGGTTTTATTATCTAGCCCACATGGGTAAAAGACTGAACAATCAAATGCGTTCGGCGTTCCTTGCGTTTGTGGCCTTGTTTAATGGTGGCTCAGAGCTCAACATCCCCATTATGGTAGGCTTCATTTGACTTAAACTCTAGGGAGGAACAGGAAACATAACCATTGAATTACAGAAAATGATGAGCTCCCTGATGCGTAGGATATAATTACAAAAGTGCCAGGCGTTACATAATGATACAACTTTTCCTCACTCATTTCAGTTACCTACCAATCCTAGATAAGTGCGACGCAGAAAAATACTGACCACCTCCCCAGTGCCTTCTTGGTTGAAGTCCAATGCAATTTTCACACTATCTTCAAATTAAGGTCCATAAGAAAGGGCAATTTAACAACAAAGGTCATATGGGGCAGCCACCAGTGAAGAAAGTATAAGCTTCCTATTTTATCACATTTCTTTTAGTGTCTATTTAAAAGCAAAAGCCCAAAAGTCAAAAATTTTTCTTACCGATAAAGTTGTTAGTTTCATAATAAAAAAAAATATAACATTTTTTTTATTTTCAAAATATATTTTTTATCAATATATATTATATAATCAAATGATGTATGCTAAGCAAATTAATCATCAAGAGAGAGTCAATGCGCATCTCTAAATAAATCAATACATAATTTTCAGAATATGAAATTTTTTATTACACAGTACATAATCAAGTAATACACACTTCACAAATTAATTATTTAGCAATCTAATACATATCTCTAAGCAAATTGATACATAGTTTTCAAAACATTATGGTTTTTAGTATATACTGCAAAGCAGGTGATACATACTTATCGACTTTCTAATACATAATATAAGTTTCTTTGATATATATTCAGTAATGATTCAATATATCATGTTTGACAGTATGTATTGGATTACTATTGGGTATGTATCAAAAAAGCTTCTAATATGTATCACGAAATCGATGAGTGTATATTATTCAACTATATAGTATATACTGAAAAATATGATGTTCTAAAAAAATTATACATCAATCTATTTGAACATATGTATTGGATTACTAAATAACTAATTTACAAAACATACATCATCTAGCTGTATATTGTATACTGATGAACTCTATATTTTAAAAGCTGTGTATCAATTTATCTAGAGATGTGTATTAACTTACTTGATGATTAATATACTTGGCGTATATCATCTAGCTACGTATAATATATACCGATAAAAAATATATTTTAAAAATTAGTAAGAAATAGAATATCATGTGTTTGTTTTTAATCAAGTGACTAACAATTTTGTTAATAAAAAAAGTACTCGACTTTTAGGCTTCTGGTTGAAGATGGGCGTGAAAGAAAATGTGGCAAAATAGAAAGTGTATCCTACATTTCTGGCCACGATGCTCGCCCCATATGATTTTTGTTCCATTTTATACGATGATTAAAAGTGGGCGAGTATGATAATGTGTGCAGGATTTGATGCAAAACTTGCTTCAAATGGAATCATGTGGAATAATTAATAAATGATCCAAGGTAACCTGCCTCCATTACCATGGACCTACATATTTATTGTATAGTTCAAGTCTTGTCAAAGATGGTCATCATCCAACATTTACGCTAATCGGCAATGTTATCATTCTGAAGGAATGCTGGTATATGCTAATCACTTAGACATAAAGAAAGGAACTGCCCATCTCAAAATGCATTAAAATTTATTATACATGAAAACTCCAGTTTATGCACAAATATTATAAGATGAAAATGGATCACGTCTAATCGGATCATAAAAAGAGAACCATCATCACCCCTTTTGTTAGCGCGAAGGCATACCATGTGAGAATGACGGAATGCTCTTAAAGGGACTTCGGAATCTTTTAAAGATGCTCCTTTTTAGCCTTCATCATCTTGCTCTTGCATGGCTTTGTCCTCCCCTTTCCCTCTTCTCAGGACTCCCCTTTGACCACCCTGCACTCTGTCTTTGAAACTTGAAAAATGCCCGCCCAGCTATTCTCTTCCGCCAAACTATCGGGCATTCCAAAACTCATGACTCGAGCAACCCCCTGGATCCTAGGACCAGCAGTCCACAAGAGAGCAGATAATTTTCTCACGTTCCGAACTTTTACGCTTGTGCAATGCTAATTCCAAGAAGCAATAAGAAAATTATGATATGGTCACATCAATTATATAATTTTTATAAGAACCTATGCGAGCATATACTTAATTGCATATTGATTATGTATTGGATAGATATTAGATATGGCTAGTTTTTTTTTAGATTAGGTGTTGGATATTGCAAAAGATATAAAATTAGATCCAGCCCGTGGTTTATACAGACTAGGAACACTATAGTATATGTTCAATTAGATTGATCATGGCTGATCATGATATTTGTGATTGGTTTAGTCCCATATCAACTATGCATCGAGTAGATTTCGGATACTGATAATTTGAATAATTTCTTTTGATCAGCTTTTTGGGTAAGATTTGAGGTGTTATAACTTTTTTTAACTATCAATGCAAATAGAGTTATAATTAACCTCGTGATTGAACCCCTCCTTTTAGGTGAGATCCGAGATGTTATAACTTCATTAATGTCTAAGGTTTTATAGAGCTCCGAATGGGATATTTTTTTGGTTAGACCTAATATAAATGGAACCTGAAACCAATGCGACAGAATTGCATGCCTAATCCATGTCTGGTATTGATTAAATTGCTCAGGAATCTCTCTTCAAAAAATAGAAAGGGAAAAATCATTCAATTATTTTGATTCTTTATATATTTCTCTCTCCAGTTGAGCTTGTACAACCGAAGAGTTGAGACAGAAGCTTTTTCGAATGAGACTCACTTGTTTCATCATATGTTTTCTGAAATAGTAAAAGGTCATGGCTGCATGCAACCACCGTCCACAACCTCATTAGGCCCCTGATTCCGCAATCCACAATGTGAAGCCAAATACATACATTGTAACATTACGTTACGTCAACGGAATACTTGATCAATCATGACATGAATGTGATTGACAACTTGTGCATGCATTGCGGCGGCATCTTCCCACCAAATAACTCCAAATCATTTCTACGAAAGCCCTTTTGCTCTCATTAACATATAAACGTTCTTATTTCATTACCCCAGCCCTAACATCCAAAAAAAAAAAAAAAAACATCCTACAAATCAAATTATGTTCACCCTGCTGTTGTCGTGTCTCGGCCCGCCCACTGCAGAGCGTAGCGGGCCAACTTGTTGCGGGGCTTATGACCGACAAGGTTTCGGACCTCGTTATGGGCTTCCAAGAACTCACGGGGCATCATCTTGTAGCTACCTGCGAAGGAGATGAGGTCTGGAGGCCTTACGGGAAGGTTTGGTGGCCCTACAATTGGTGCCGAATGCTGGAGACTTCACGGAAGACTTGGCAGCTCGGCCATCAGTGCCAGTGCCGAGGGTGCCGCTTGGGGGCCTAGAAGGGAATGGGGAGGGTCTGGACACGGTTGGGAGTGCGGAAGGACAAGAGGAATGTGTTTGTGAGGAGGAGACGGATGGGAACTGGACGGAGGTAAGAAGAGAGAAGCTCTCTTTTGTGGTGGGGGTGGGGGGGAGGGATTGGGAGTGGACGGAGGTAAGAGCAGGAGAGGAAGATGTTTGCGGGGACGAGACGGATGGAGAGCAGGTGGAGGTTAGAGAAGGAGAGGAAGCTGTGGGACGGGGAGTGGACGGAGGTAAGAGAAGGAGAGGCAGGTGTTTGTGGGGAGAAGACGTACGGAGAGTGGATGGCGGTAATAGGAGAGGGAGGAGTTTGGGAGGAGAGGAGGAGGCGAGGGAGGAAGGGAAGAAGAAGAGAGAGGGGAGCGGGGCCAGCCATCCCTCGGCGAATTGAAGGGAGAGATTTGGGTGGGGTTCGGGTTGTATCCTTCGCGCGAAAGGATGACTTGGCAATGTCAATCATTGGATCATACCCGCATGGATATCAAACTACTCTGAACCTCCTTCGTTGCATAGATTTTGGAGTGATCATTACGTGATCCAATAGTAGATTCAATAGTAGATTCACGTGAAAGAAGAAAAATTCTTTCGCGTGGAAGATAAATCCTTATCTAATTGGATGGAGAGAATGGATGATGAAAGTTTGGTTTTGCTTTATGATCTATGCGATGAATGATCTAATGGTGGACTTGTGCAAAAGAAGGTGAATCCTTCTTTCGGGTGAAAGATGTAATCCCGACTCAATGAGGAGAAATTACTTGCATGGATCAAGATCAATGGGCAGATTCAAATCCGAAGATACACGGATGGTAGATAACAAGTATCCTTTATTTGATCTTAAATTATTTAAATAATATAAAAGGATAATATGGTGAGTGACTATTGAACTGATGACCCGATCCATCTGCCCTTTTGAAGATATGGAGTCGCTGTTACCATGGATAGAAACTAGAGGGGGTTAAGTTTCCCTATATTTAGTGGCCGTGGAGGGGCCTCAGCCTGTGTCTTCTTTGGCGAAAATTGGGGTCAAGGAGTGGAAGATGTGAATGAAAATTTACGTCCATGGATTAGTTCATGCTGCTAGACACTGCTGCTAGACACGATTCTAACTCCATGCCGATGCACTTGACAATACATCTATTAAAAGCCAGCAATGAGAATACAACACATGAGTTAGAGTGACTTTTTAAGTTACTTAGGTAATTTCCAAAATCAGAGATGTACTAATTTTTTATGCATCATCTGCAGTATAGAAAATCTGACATGGAGTGCATTGCTTTCTTCGATTGAACTACGTAGCCACCATTATCTAACGCACATTTAATACCTGCAGGTTGGTATTTTTGTTTAAAAATTTTACATAATGAAAATATTCCTGTCTAAAATTATGACATCCCTTCACAAAAAGTCTTTTATGACTTCCTGATATCTTGTATGACTTTCTGTGAATATATATGATTTTTTGTGAACATATATAATTTTTTATGAATATATATGATTTTTTGTGAATATATATCACTTCTTGTGAATATATATGACTTTCTGTAAACATATATGACTTCTTGTGAATATATATAACTTTTTGTGATTTTCTGTAAATATATATGACTTCCTGTGAATATATATGACTTTCTGTGAATATGTGAATATGTTCACAAGAAGTCATATATATTCACAGGAAGTCATATATGTTGACAGAAAGTCATATATATTTACAGGAAGTTATATATGTTTACAAGAATCATATATGCTCCAGAAAATCACAATAAGTTATATATATTTACAGGAAGTCATATATATTCATAGAAAGTCATATGACAGGAAGTCTTATATATTCACACGAAGTTATATAATGGGAAGCTACATATATTCACAGAAAATCGTATGACAAAAAGTCATATAAGATATCAGGAAGTCATGAAGAGCATTTTTTTTAGATATAATTTTTAAACGAAAACACCAACTTGTAGACATTAAATGTGTATTGAAAAGCGATGGCTATATAATTCAATTGAAAAAAATAATGCATTCTACATCAGATTTTCTATATCACAGACAGTGTACAAAGAATTAGTGCGTCTCTGATTTTAGAAATTGCTTGAGTAACTCAAAAAGTCACTCTAACTCATGCGTTGTATTCTTATTGCTGCCTTTCAACAGGCGTATTGTCAAGTGTACGGATATGTATAATAAAACTTATTGATGGTAGGACTTTTGGATGCCCATAAACTGGGTTGGGCTTCATGGGTTGCCTGGCCGGGCCATGGCCTGATGCGTTTCTGGGATTTGAAACCAGCCCCAGGCCCGAGACTGGCCAGACTCTGTAATGTTTCGGGCTGAGCTGTGCTCCCTAGGGATCCTTTTAAGGATGTTTAAAAGGCTTTTTGGGTAGCTGGATGGCTTGTCCATAATTATGAATTCATTAATAGATGATTTGTAAAATCTCCATTTTTCAGGATTCCTCATTTCCATATATAATACATTTGACTTGGACCTAAATTATTTGCTAATGATTTGTGCGGGTCATAAAGCAGATGACGGTGTAAAGTCCAATTTAGAAAGGAGCAAGAATTCATTATCCCTGGATCTCTTGCATGATGTAAATTACGGCTACGGGAGTCTACCGCTTCAAAAACTCATTGATGATGAGCTCCAAATCTTCCTTTCCTATTGCATGACCTTTGCTCTTTTTCTTCTTCTTCATCACTTCAGCTTTCCATCATCACATGACTAAATTGGAAGAGAATCTAAGCTGACATCCAAAAGACTACCTCCATTGATGTTTGATTGGCTTATCCCTTTGATTACTACCATAACCCAAGTAGTCGAAGAGGGGAGGGCTCATGTAAAAGAATAACTTGAAAGATCATAGAGACTTTCTTCACCAGAAAAAAAAAAAAGAATCGTGGAGAATATTAATAGCAACATTTTTTATAATTTGTAATGTTTTGCTTAGATAAAAAGATGACGTATTATGCCTCTGAAAAACTTGGATCACAGCCTCCATCGTCCATCCTATCTTGAAAAATCATCTATCACGTTGTTTTCCTTCTGGAGTTTTGCTTCATGTACCCTATGGTCTATCCCTCACGAGCTTCAAATCAGATTTTTGTGTATAACAGCTTATAAAAAACGAGGTTGAAATATGTGAACGATATTCAGAGAATTTTTACTCTTTTTATGGATGTTTTCCGTGGGGAACAAGTTTTTCTCGGATAATATGCTTGGCAATCAAAGCTGGCCTAAATAAAAGTCAAAATGGGGAAGGAAAAATAACTCTTCCTTTTTCTCATGAAAGAGGCACAACTAGACAACCCTAAAGTAAATATAACTACTGGCATTAACATACAACGTATCGTAAAATTGAGAGGGTATTAATTAGCCAACAATAGAATCTGAATGGTTAGCAACATAAATGGCCACCTAGTCTGTTGCACTATTTATCTCTCTATAAATATAAATAGCCATGAATGATCATAGGAAGGAGATTATCTTTGTTAAGTCTTCCAAAGTATCGTGAGAGTCATCATGGTAGATCAATGGCTTAGATAACGAACCAATAGCAGCAATCCCTCTCTAAGTACTATATTGGAGATTTTCAAGGTTATGACTGCACAGATCAAGCTTCTCTTATATTTGCTGGTAGGACATAGAGGTGACATCCTCCTACTGCCATCAATGCAGATCCTTGATTCGGAATCATGAACTTGGCTCAACCAATTCAAGTGTTGGGCAGAATTGGGCTCAAGCTAATCAATTTTGGAGCAAAAAAATATATATTGAAGAAAAAAAAATTATTGGAACAATATGACGAAACTAAAGGAAAAATAAAATAAAACAGCCCGCTGAATTCTCTCTCCGAACCCAGTGTGAACCATAGGATTGAAATTGGAATCAAAATCAATCCGAGACTCATCAGCTCGGCCTAAAATAATTCAGACTAAGTTTGGACCTAAATATAGAATTCATTTATTCTCTGGGCCCGATTCGAATGTACTTTTGGTCTGATCCGAGTCAGATCCGGATCAGAGCTCAAATTTCAGTCCGTCAGTAGTTTGAATATCTGGTCCGAGTTTAATTCCCTATTCAAATTGATTTAGCTCGAATATCTGATTTGAGTTAGCTCGAGTCTAATTATTTAGCCAATTAGCGTTAGCTAAATGATTGAGGGAGACGTTGTCGTCGTTCTAGTCGCTGTAGATCTGGATGGTGCACAACCAGCTAGAGACGGAAGGGGAGGGAATAGCGGCGAGGTCTGATGGGTAGATGGAGCAGAGAAAGGTGCGGAGGATGCACTTCTAGGCGGGGGTCCAGGTGCCATACCAGATAGGGTGGACGGTGATGTTGGCGATGAAAACGGGATCCATGTGGTAGCGGAGGTGGACGAACTCTGACGAGCCCTCGTACTTCTTGGAGGCTTCGAGGTCCACCGCGACACCGCCATCTTTTCTGGTGGTGATGATGGTGTTGAGGATCGTTGCGGCCATGGCCACCATGCCACTATAACCACTGTCGGCGTAAGAAAGAGAATGAAGAGGAGGAGGACCAGTGAGCTCACCGATGGCTCCCCAGCATGTGCGCGGTGCTTGCTTCTTAGTAGTGGTAAAGTAGTGATATGATAGATGAAGCGGTGGCAGAATGGTTTTAAGTTGGGTTTGGCCGGGAAAGTTTTGGTTCTTAAATTTTTTTTTAATATAATTTATAAAATATATATATATATATATTTATTATATATTTAAAAAGAATGGAAAAGAAAGATAAGTGGGAGGGGAAACGCGCCGTGGCAAATTAGCAATGCGAGGGAGGGAAGGGGGTGGGGGTGATAATGGATGACAGATGGGATGTTTAATGTCTAGCTGTCAGAAACGAGCCCACAAGATCGGAAGGAATCGATAGTAGAAAAGGGACGGGCCATTTCGATGCCATCGGTGAGATGATCCGTACCTAATTTCCGCTTTTATACGGGTTTGGGCCAGATCATTTGCGAATGATCTGGGCCGACAATCAGATTGGCTTCGGATCCGACTCGGATTTGGATCTAAATCAAATTCAAACCGTACAGTTTAAAACATTTTTGAATCTAACTCTGATCCGAAGTCCGAAAAATATTTCGGACCGGATACAGAGAAGGATGTGGCCCGGGCCAGTCCGGCCCATTTCCAGCCCTGGCGATTCAAACTCCGATGTCCGGGTTAGCTCAAAACTCCAAACCGCCACAGCGCCCCCTATAAATAATCCCCGAGTCCCTCCAATTGATCACAGGCTATTGTTGCTTCTCGAGTTCTTGGCGTTCTCCGTGGTGTGTCTCCTCTCTTCTTTCTTGGGTTCTTGGTGGTTTTGATCGACGAAGGCGTAATTTCTCCTCTTTGGCCACCCAGCCCCTATCGTCCCCATCGCTCCGAACTCCCCGAATCCCGCTTCCTCGAGAACTCCAGCCTTATCGATCAGGTGAGCTGTTTAGGATTTTATTCTAGCAGAATTTATCTATTTCTTGATTTTTATTGTACATAAAGAAGTTTCTTGTCCCGTTTTCATTACAAATTCCAACAATTAGATCTATCCTTTTCAAGGATAACCCCAATATCCATTAAGATTTAACCTGTCGCGTCTCCATAGGTGTTTCTTTAAGAGTTGGTTTTGTTCGCTTTCTTTTTTTTTTTTTTCCCTTCTTTCGTGTGATGACTTACTGATCATCGAATCGAATTCAATGAATTTCTACTGACATGCGGGTATCTTGAATTGCTTTAATGCTTTTAGTCGATGATGTTTTGATCTTGAAGCTGGTATATTTCTGATGATTTCTTTTGGATTTTCTTGAAGTTTCTACGATTTCCTGTATCTGGCACAGATATTTGCAACTACTTCAGTCGAGCAAGTCATTGATATCGTCATGTAAAAGGAAGTATCATTCTGGTGATTTGTTCTTGGTTTTCTTGAAATTCCTGTGATTCCCTAACTTCTGACAATTATTTGCAATTACATTAGTCCTATAAATCACGGAAATTGCTGTCTTAACGCTAGAATCTTTCTGGTGACTTCTTTTGGGTTTTTTCTTGGAAGATCCCCTGAAGGAAAGGTATCGAGAGAAATCTTTCATGCTATATTGTGTGAATACATGCTTATATAGAAAATTAGTGGTGGAATAATAGGCATTGCACGAGATCAGTGAAGAGGTTATTTGTAAACAAATAAGGATATTCATTGGTTTCAAAGAGGCTCTGCTTGGTAAAATAATAACCAAGTCAGTGAAATGATTATATTGATTAGGGAGCAATTTGTTAAATAGCTTATGAATTTCAAGATCAGAAACAAGATTAATAATGAAAGATCCTAGTTCGATGAATGCCAACAATATATGCAAGTATAGTTATGCTCTTAAAGAGGCTAAAAAAGGGGCATAAAAGCATGTAGGGCTAGCTTTGCATCATAAAATAATACAAGAGAAAAGATCATGCTTGTGAAAAGGTAAGAAAAAGTGGTCATCAAAAGGGAAGGGGGATTGAGACTGTGTGTTTGTTGTGTATAAAAGGTGCATTAGGAGCAATTAAATGTGATTAAAGTGAAAAGTGATAAGTTAAGATTTGGAGAGTATGTTTAAAAGCTAGTAAATAAGGATTCTTTCTGGACAATACATTTAAGATAATAATAAATGCTCATGTGATGTTGGTTCAATTACATGTGAGAGAATTATAAGGAGCCACAAAAGGGGCATAGAGGGTAAGATGTCATGACTTCAAATGTCAACGTAAGTGTGGGAGTTCATGGGAGAAATTTTGTTCTGTTATTTTGAAAAAAAGAATGGTTTAAACTTTAAACTTTAAAGCCTATGTTGTTGGTAAGCACTTGACAAATATCTGAAACATGATAATGTGAGCGGGCAGAAAGGGCATATATGATGGAAGGAGAAAGGAAGCTTTGGACACAGTCACATTATGGTAACTACAAAGCATATATGATGGGTACATTATCTCCAGTTTGATCCAAGGGAGCCCATGTGTCTTACAAACCACGCTAGTGGACAAGGATCCTGAGTTCACAACTGCTAAGAGCTCTGATTAAGAATGGTGATTCATTTTTCCTGAACTCATATGTTCTATTTCCTTCTCTTGCTTTACTGGATGTTGACCCCTGCCTTTTTAGACTTATTTCAGTAGCTGCCGTTGCATCATTGGGTGTGGGAAATACCACGAACCATGTACTTCTCCCACAATTGCCTAAGGTGATCCTTTTTCCATGTCTCTAAGCCTTTTAATATATATTTATTGACCTTCTTGCTGACCGAGCTAATACTGTGCTTATTCCTGATCTTCATAACATCTGCTTTTTTTTTTTCATAATTATGAATGCCCTTCTTTATTAGTTTAATGTTTTCTGTCTTCCAACTTTTCTTTGTATTATATGGTTAATGTTGTACGTGTAGCATGTGTATCTAGAATGGCTGAGATTCGAAGGGTAGATTTAAACTGTTTTAATCTTTGTTTTGCTTAATACAAGACATGCTAACAGGATTTTTATGTTGTCTTTTCCCTTACATAAAGTTGCCTTGTCTAGAATCTGCCACCAATTCATAAAGGGCAGATGTCAAGCTAAGAGTCATTCACATAACTTTCTGTCTCTTACTTCAATGAGTCATGTCTTGATCTATATAGTTGAACACATGGGAACTGCAAGAAGCTAGTGGAAATATTCACCATTGAAATATCCATTACAAGTATAAAGTATTTACAAGGATTGGAGTGCTAAGGGATTTTTTTTTTTTTTTGAAATGTGATTTGATTAGATTGCCTATGTTGAGTGACAGAACCGATAGAACTTTCACTATCTGAAGATGCTTAAAACTTACAAAGCAACAATGGTTCTTCTTCATCATATTCTTCATCACCTAGCTAGCCCTTTCAACCTTTCCTATGATCAGGTGCTCCTTATATGTGAATTTAACTCAAAAAAGAGAAAGGGAGTTTTTTTTTGGTGGGAGGGGTGGCTTCCCAATTAGCCATGTAAATTATGAATTTTTAAGACCCACTATAATTACAATAAGTCTTTTTCTAGAAATGTTTTGTTACTTTCTTCTTCGGTTGCATAACATTAAACAACTTATTTTCTAGCGCACATTCTAATTGGATCCACTATCTTAGTGATGTTTTGCAGTAATTGTGTCAATCAATGAATTAAAGAGCTGTAGATCTTTAGTGTACCTAGCAGTTTGCCCCTGAAAACCTAGTGCAGCTTCTTGTATCCATCCAGCAAGGCAGTACTTCATGCAAAACTCTGACTGCTTTGTTCACCTTTCATTAAATATGCTTGGAGCTTGCAATTGAAGGATTGTTTTGCAATGAAACATACCACAATGAAGTGATGAACACAATTATACCTTAAATTAAAGCACATAAGGTGTGAAAAGTGAATTTGTGGATATCATAGAATCATGTTGTTGCCATATTTCAATATCAAGGGAAAAGCCTGCATATAAAACATATATGCAGACCTAGATTTTATGTATCAGACCATACCAATCTGTACTGGTTGCACCATATCAATGGGGAATTGGTATGGTATAGTATAGGGACTCAATACAGTACCATAACAGCACATGGTATGAATGGTGTGCCAATTTAGCACCTTTACCATGTGTTGGTATGGTGCCATAAACCCAATACTAAGACATAAAACTGTGATGAAGACCATTTGCTTATGCTTGGCCTTTCCCTTCGTGGTTGTTTAGCTTCTTCAAAGGACGGTGGATCTAGTTGCTCCGAAGCAACAGCTTTATCTCAGTATGACCTGCTGCAGATTCGCATCAAGGACTTAAGACAAGCTGCTGAAAAAGAAGGAATTCTTTTTTGCATTATTTTCTTAGTTTAAGAATTTGAGTATTCTTATAGAGTGGTTGACTTATCTCAATATGCTGAATCAGAAGTGCACCTAAACTCTGTGACATCGTCTCTTGAAGGTTTGGATGTTGGCTCGCTGTGTCAACTGAAGAACAAAATTGTAGCTGTAGGGGAGCCATCTTGCTGGTAACTTCACCTAAACATTTCTTGCAATAATATCCGAACTATTATGGTTTTGAGAGAGACCTGCTAATATGTAATCAATTCATAATCATAACAGAAACAATAAACTTTGGCAGTCTTCTGTTCAAGGTCACCTTGTGTTGAAACATCTTGTCTAGTGCTTAACGGAATGGAGTCAACAGGGTATGTCAAGGCTTGGCAAATTCCCTCTTGGCAAGTATCAAGCTAATTGATCGCTATTCAAAAGTTGTTTTTCGTCAATAGTAACACACTTCCACTTCAATGTGATAATTTATCTATGTTGTATTATAATGGACAATGATGATGTCTGCATTCCAGATATCTTCAATGGTTGCGATTGAGGTGGAAATGGATTCTATTGTCCTTGCTGCTGAGTCAGTTAGTAATGCAGTGATTGCCCAATTAAATTGCTATTTGTCAGCCTGATCTGATGGAGTTGTATGTTGTTTCCTTGTATAAATATAACTTGAGAAACTTGACCTATCATTTAACCTTTCAGGATAGCACTGCAGAACAGATACAGCAACTAATGGAGATAGAAAATCTTGGAGAGGCAAGTGCTTCTTGTACTCAATCATGTCTTGTGCCTCGAAATTAATCTTTTTTACTTGTATTGTCATTGATCTCTTCTTTGTTCTGTAAAGTGATGGCACCAACAAGCTGAGGCAAAATACGAGTTTGAAAGGCTTCTCAATTCTCAGGCTATGTCTGGTGAACATGTGTAGCCATATTGCTGTAATAGTCAGACACAGTGTTCTCTCTCTCACTCTGACTTACACATACACGTACAAAATACATAGACTCATTCTGCTTCCATATGCTCATGGCAACCTTTCCTTAATAAATTGTGTTACATTCTTAAATGCTTAATATTTTTGTCGACCTGTTAAGTCCTTGTCTATCAGTTCGGGTTCTTGTTTTAATGATATAGAAAGTTACTCGGTCCACTTTCTATTAGATCAATGTTTAATTTTCAATGCATTATTGGAGCAATAAGAAGCCAAAATACATAAATTATTGATTTATCTTTTTCTAAAAAAATTTGTATCGTGGTATTGCATACCAGTCCGAACCGGCCAGTATATCTTGTACCGTACTATATTGACGGAGAACCGGTTCAGTTCAGATCGATTTTTCGAAAATAGTCTGAACCGGACAGAATCGGTCGGTTCGATACGGTATCGGTTCAAACCATCCGATATCGGACGGTTTAGTCTTGTACAGTGTAGTACGGTACCGGTTCGGCTTGATTTTCTTTCTTTTTTTTTTTGGTTGTTGGATTGGATTTTTTTTAAATTTTTTTTATTATCGGTACGGTACGATATGGTACCGTACCATACTGATCAGGAACCGGTATGGGCCTCGGTATCGATTCTTGAAATCTTGGTTTGCATTGACGTTGTAGGTTGCAAATTTACTGCTTTCTCTTTTTGTCTTACACTTCAATCTTGCTTTTAACAAAATTTTTCAATACATTGATATATAATGACAGTTAAAATCCGCAAGCATCATTAATGCATCCTTAACAAGATAGCAGGAGTGGCTCAGCTGGACCATCGGATCATTTGAACCTGGTTCTAGAAAAACTAAACTAATAATTTTACGTATTTTGACTTCTTGTTATAGTAGATTGAAATTTAAATTTAATTTAGCAAAAAGAGAACCAACTAACTTATTTTCTTTTTTTAAAAAATCCAATTAACACCCGAACATATTAAATTATTTTATAAACTATGAGTCAGATTTTGATCATGAACATATATTATGACATAGTGGTTGAGAGAGAAACCTATGGTGAATAAATATCAGTCAACCTATGAGATTTCTCAGTTCTTCGATGGATTCGTGGTCAAAAATCATCTTGTTGAATTACAAAATGTTGATAATAGTTCATTTTCTCATTGAAATATTGAAAATGAGTGGACATCCTAACATTTTTTTTTTGGGAAATATGCGGAAAAAAAATCTGTATTGGTTTATTATGTGTTCATGAGAAAAGTCAAACTAACTAAAAGCATTTTACCAAAAAAAACAAAAAACTAAAAGCATAGATCTAGACCTCTCTTTCTTTACCATACATGCTATCATTATTACTTCGATAGCTTCAGGAACTTTTGTCTTTTCAAAATTTTATCCTCCACTGTTGCCATGGGTGAGGTGACACAACAGCTCTTTTCTTGCTTGATCAATGCGAGTAGATCATGGTGTGCCAGGATCCTTTTCAGGCCTTGTCATGTGGTTTTGCCTTCTTGGAGTCCCTCAAAGAAATCCTAAAAGGAATCCTTCTTCTGATCTCTCACATCTTTCCTTGCTCTCCTTCATAGCTCAAACAAGATAGGAGGTTAACAATAGACTAATAGTGAAGAGAAAAAAAGAGAAGAGTCATGGTTGATGGACTTCATATCAACCTCAAGCCAACCTTTTAGGTAGACAGTAGAACTGCATAAAAGACAACACTAAACAAGATCATGAATTAGTTAATTTCTCCGCATGATGGCTTGTTAATTTTGATCCACCAACCTAACGTATTTCTATTTTCTATGCGATGCCCAGAAATGATGATGAAAATGAGTAGAGAAAATCACAACTGGAATTACCGTGGGACAGTGATTATGCTATCTCAAAAAATAAATAAAGGACAAACATATTAAATTGAAAGGCAACTAAGTTAATACCGACAATATAATTTTTGTTAAAAATCTTTTCATAGATGATAAAGCATGACCAACCAAGTAGGTTCTTGTGATATAATGGAGGAACTAGAAAGCATACTTGGGAAATGTAGTAGTTTGTCCAAGAGGAACCATTGTACAAGCATGATGGTAGCAACGATAGGAGATTTGTTTGATCATGTGAACAATAGGGCAACTCCATTGAATATGAATGGATACAAAGTGAATCTATAATATGATTATTCATTTCTCCAATCATCCACCATGTTTAGTCAAAGTAGGCTAGTCCTATATCATCATGCTGCAAAATCCAAGAGTATGTATAATTTATGGGAGCTCAACTGTTGAAGTCAATGGTAGGTGCACAGCTAATGTCACCTGACCACATTGATCTTGTCATCTAGAGCAGTGATTTCTTTCCCCTTATTTGCATGAAAATCTAGGAGAGGTTGAGAGTATTACTGCTTGCATTGGGTCTCATCAATTCTACAATGGCATCCCATTATGTGATGGATGTCAGAGGGGGCCTTGGGTCATGTGTTAAGCTGCCCATGCTCATCGTAGCAGACTAGGAACATACTGCATGGTTCTTGAAGCTCAAAAAGTCTTCTTTTTTAGTTCTTTGCTTCTTTTGATGAAGCTGTCTTGTCAAGATTTCTTGTCAGTGATGCACCTTAGGAAAAACTTATCCTGACTGCTCATGCTAAACGGAAGTTCTATCTCCACCTTCTAAAACCTATAGCATAAGGAGGAGTATGTATGAAACCTTATGTTAAATAACGAGTGAATCAAATAAGATTGTTTTGTTCTAGAAAGACAAATCATATACAAGGAAAGTGCGCGATATGTAAGTGAATAATGAACATATGGTTATTCTTTAGGAGGGAGAAAGCAGAAGGCTTTTGATAGATGAGAAGGGAGAAGAGAGACCACACCCATCTTGACTACTTAAGCCTTGGAGCAAAGTAAGAGAACCGCTGAATCTTATCTCTTTTATAAGGTAAAATGCCTTATCTATATTGGTAAGATTGTAATGAAGGCATATTTTAGTTGGCTTAGGTTGTGATTATGGAAAGCGAACATGATTATTTTCTTTCCATTTTTGGAAAATAGTCATATTTCCTTTGCATGGCAATCTCAGCTATAAAGTGGGAATTGTGATCCTCCACGGTGCATGTTTTGCATTGCAAAGGGCTGTACTTACTCCTAGGTTCCTAAAAACTCTTCCACTCACCCATTTCCTTGCCCCTTCTCGTTTTTCTACTTATTCTAGAGAAGATGCATCTGAAGGCACTTGAAGATAAATTGGGAGGGCAGCATGGTGGAGGTTAGAGGTTTGCACTTCTTTATTTTCCTTCTTTAGTGATGCCCAAGTTCTATATTTTTATGTTTTTATAATTTTATTTTCTTTTTCTTGTATATCAATATTATTTTACCCCTCTTTCTAGGATTTTAGGATCTGTATTAGATGTCTTTCAGTCTCTAGAATCTAGATTATTCAACAATTTTATATGAAGCCTTTTCTTTGATTCACGTCTTATTTCACATAAGGCTTCATGCATCCTTCTTCTTACGCTGCTGGCTTTAAAAGGTAGAGATAGTTAGAACTTCAATGCAGCATGAGCAGCGGAGGAAAGGTTTCTCTGGAGTTTATCAGGCACAAAATTCTGGCGAAGGAGTGAAAAAGTACACTTTTGAGTTTTGAGAACTATGCAGCATCAACGCCTTCGCAGAGTCCTATGATGAGCAAGGGCAGCTTAATAGATGGCCCAAGGCTCCCTTTAACATCCACCGCGTAGTGGGCCACTATCATAGCATCGCCGAGGTTCAACGCAAGCTGTATGCTCTGGACCTTCTAGATTTCTGTGGAATAAGGGGGAAGGAATTTTTGTTGGCGTGTTCATACTCTGCATGGGATGGTCTGCTAGATGGCCTATTGAAAAAGTTGGTACAAGAAGTCATTACTCTAGATGACAAGAGTAATATGTTAAAGTAGAAGATCGAGTCAATTAAGGAAACATGAACCAAAATGAGTTGGTGACATGGGACTATCATACCAATGTAATTATATATTTCAAATATGTTTAAAATATAAAGTGGATAGGAAGACATAGGAGGTGAAGGTATGGTCAAATGAGAAGCAACAAAAGCATGAAAATACAAATATATGACCTTGACCTATATAAAATATCAGTAGTGAACCTTGCTGAATAATTCAGCATAAATACTCGAAAGTCGAAACTTTACAAGAGATAAAACTTCTCTCAAGTATGCAACATGAACTGATTGTAGTGGTGATTCCATTTTTTAAGTTTATATCAGCTAATAAAAGAAGCATGACTCTCATCTGCCAACGACCAATTGAAATCCCTCATATTTCTTTGTTCGGTGAAAGTCCTATGAGAGAACCAGATAATATTTCCAGGTGATGATCTGTTCTTGTTCATTATGTTCTGGGATTCCTTTGCTTTCTGTGGAATCTTTCCATATGCATTTTGTGGGCTTAATATAAAATGATTTTTTTTTTGTTTTGTTTTTTTTTTTCTTTAAAGAAACCACTGGTTTTGATGTCAACAAAGCGAGTCTGGTTTGCACCTGGGGCTCTTCTATCGTCGGATGATTGGAGGTACGCTTGCTTTCTCTCGAATTTCTGTTCATTTGTCAGTTTTCCCTATAATTGTGTATGAATTTATGATTTCTGGACAATTACAATAAATGATTGAGAGAATTGTGCTCAAAATTGTTTCTTGTAATGAGTCTGGTGGAATTAGTTGGTGGAATGCTGGAGAATGCTTTGAAGTAGCGGGGTTAGGAGAGGAAGTGATGGAATGAAAAAAGATTGTATGAGGTAAGACTAAGTAGGCATGACATTCAGAAAAACTTGTTACGTTCGATGATGTCAAATTTATTGGAGCAACTCAACAGTCTGAAAGGGTTATATTATTAAGGAGCATAGGATATCCTAACGGAACATATTATTGTCCATCCAGGTTCTACTTCCAATTTTTATTTCTGATCATCACACCAAAATTGGAAAGCCTCAATAAAATTTTCTTTTTGTTTTTAGATACCCTTTTATAATTTGTTTGGTAATTATTCATGTGCACAAGAGACTTGAAACATGAGTTACCAATTTCATCTTGTTTTCTTATAAAGGTTTCTTGAGGTTGATTATATAAAAAAAGACCTTTTCTGCTGTTTTCTACCATGTTTGACAATTTTGATCTGATTTTTGGCTATCCAGTTTAATGCAGTGGTTACCTATTTGAAATTGATTTCACAACACCAAACATCTATTGAGTACCTGATCATGTGACTTTCCCCATTCATATTTATCCCCAAACTTTCACAGAATATTTACTGACTGCTGCTTAGTTTTACATCTCTAATTGCACATGCATATTATCCAGTTTTTAATCAAATCCATGAATTTATCTTCTTAAGAATCTCCTCTTGCAAATCCATATTCAAATGTGAATGCAACCATGTATAGTTGAATTTGAGCAAGGGTGGATATGATCTTTGTGGTGTGATTTTTAACCCTTCAGACTTGTGTAGGAAGTAATTCAGATTTTTGTTGCTTAACTTATAGGAACCTGAAGATAATTGAAGTCAGTTAGTTCTGTTAACAAAGATAACTTATAATCACTACATATTTGCAAAAAAAAGATGGTAGATGTTTTCTAAGTTTGATGCTTTATGGTATATTGGTAGGTGAATGCTGAGAGCTCTTGCCTTGTGGCTGGGTTTGATGCATCATAGAGGAAGTTCAGTAAGCAACCACGCGCTAGGGTTTGGAGTAATGTACTAACTGCAATGCATGACATCTTTACAAATTAAGCTGCAACAATATGCAAAGTTGTTGTTTAGATTTCCTGTTAGATATGATGCATTTCGATCTAGCATTTAAGGTGAATCCATCACATAGAGGAAATAATCACATCCATGCAGCTAGTTTTTCATCCATAATGAACTTTTCATGCTGATTACTACCTGACCGACCCCCACCCCCCCCCCCTCCTCCATCCCTCCCCATATCTATCCTGTAAAGTGTAAGTCATCTATTCAACTATCTTACATGCTTGACTTGGACATTACCCTGCCATTTATTTTTAAGCATCAGTGTGCTGTACATTTGGTACTATCAAAATATGTGTCTATCATTTTATAACAATTTTTTCTTTTAAAAGGGAAGGAAAAGATGAAATACCATCTTGGTTTACCTGTTTCACCTCTTATTGTACCTCTATAGTTGCCCATCAAAGTTCAAAACATGTGAGTGCATGTTATCACACTCACAATACCTGTCTAGAAGCAGGATATATTTTCCACAAGATTTGACTGGAATGGAGAGTAGAGGTTCAGATGCTCAAGTAAGAAACATTCAGTAGGCAGCTTTATATAGTTCATTTTCTTTTTTTAGAAAAAAAATATGGTGGTGAAACATTCTAATCTATGATTTCACAGAGATGATATGGAGGCAATAGTATTTTTCATGTTTTTTCCTGTTCTTAGATAAAGTGTGCTCACTATCAAAAAAATAAAATGTGCTGAATACATCTTGAAGTTAAATAATCTTTTATTTGTTTTTCAAAATTTCTCCCAGGGTATATGAGCTGATCTACACTTTCCAGTGCTAAAAACTTGGGGCTATCTTTGAGAGTTAAGTCATTAAGTACCTACCTTGGTCAGGTCAGCAACTTAAAAGATTAGTAAACAGAACACAGCTACCCGCGAGAAGGCATGATGCTGATTTTCATTTTTCAATTGGATGCGTGTAATCTCCCAGGTGGTAGCTTGTTCGTTCTCTTGATCTTATGCCTTATTTTGATTTTGTGGAGATCAATCTGAAATTCAGACGAGCAAACCATATCTTTCTAAACACATTTCTTAGATTCTCCCCCTTGCCTCTCCACAGCCAGTATTCTATTTCTCTATGTATTGAAATATGTCCATTCCTATCAAACTCCTATGGAGATGCCTCATATCAGATCCAGACAACCAATCAGAACCAGTCCTTACTGTCAGCACGAATTTGTTTCATCTTTATGCTGTTCTTCATGCATATTTTCTATATGCTTTTGTCACATTATAAACTCTTTTACTTATCTAACCATCACAAGCCTCCAACTTCAGCTCTGACTGTTGGCAATTTAATCTTTCATGCCTACCAGGTTAGGACGGACCCATTGATATTTTACATTTTCTAATGTCAACTACATTTATCTACTTGTCTTTTGACATTATCCTTTCAACTAAGTAATGTTATCTGACTTTCTTTTTTAGTTTTTCATTAACTTCACTTCTTTCCATGTTAATTTAGCAAAAGATGCAGTAAAATGCTGATATGGTTTGCTAAAGAAAGGAGAATCCCATCTCTTAACATTTAGTTTTGAGGAATGACCTATCAAGTTTGTGCTATACAAAATTTTGAATTCAGCAATGGCAGTTTATATTAGCTTGAGACCCATTTCCAGATGAATTAGTTCTCACAGGGTGTACCATTTGTGGTGGATTTTCTTTTCTTTTTTTTTTTGGTGTGTGTGTGGAAAAAGGATCAAATAAAGTTCTTGTTTGGATATTGACCAATTAATCATTGTTGTAGAGTTGCTGATTTGTTCAGCAATTCTCGCATGCAGTCTGTATAAGCAATCTTCATCAGCAATTCTCAGTTTCCCTCCTTTAATTTAGCTTGAGAAATCCACATCGTTTGCTGTTAAAAACTGTATTTGATGATAAAAGTTTAAACAAAGAACTGTATTAATAGTCTATATGAGCAATCATTTTCATCTTTTGTCTCCAAGTTTCCCCTTTTTTTCTTTATTCTTGTGGGAATTTAGCACGAGAAATCCGCATTATTCTCGTTTTCACATGAAGTGGTAGCTCTTTTTTTTTTTGTTAGTCACATACGGTTTATAATTATTTGGGACTAGAACAGTTCTATCTTGGCCCTTCATTTGCTTATTTATCTATTTAATTATTTATTTTTATTTATTTACTTAGTATTGTATCTATTTACATATCTACTTATTTATTTATGTATTTATTTATTTACGGATTGATGTATTTATATGTTTATGTATTTATCTATTTATTGATGTATTTGTAGATTTATGTATGTATTTATTTGTTTATGCATTTATTTATTTATTGATTTAGTTATGCATTTGACCATGCAAATATTTATTTGCTTATGCGCTTATATATTTATTTATTTATGTGTTTAACTATGTATATATTTGTTTATTTATTTCTTTATTTATGCATTCATTTATCCATTTATTTATTTATTTATTTTAAATAATTCAATAATTTATTTATTTGTCTATATATTTATCTATGTATTTTTTATTTCCTAATAATTTATTTTATATTATTTTCATGCATTTATTTATCTATTTATGTGTTTATCTATGCACATTTCTTTACTTATTATGTATTTATTTATTTACTTATGTATTTATTTGATTATTTATTTTTTTGTCTATTTTTTTTGTATTTATTTTTCTTTCATTTATTTATTTATCTGTATATTTATTGATTTATCTATTTATCAATAAATCTATCTATTTATTTGTTTACTTATTTATGTATTTATTTGTTTATGTATTTATTATTGTTTTTTGTGTATCGATATGTTATTTATTTATTTATTTGTGTATATACATATGTTTATTGTTGAATTTATATATTTGTTTGTTTGTTCTCTTATTTGTTTAAATATGCATTTGTTTGTCTTTATTTATTTATTTATTTATCTATTTTTTATTTCTGTATCTAATTTATTTATGTATTTATTTATCTATCTATCTATCTATTGGCTTGTTTATCTCTCTATTTACTTATTTATTTATGCATTTATTTCTTTATGTATGAATATTTTTTTTGTGCATTTACATGTTTATTTATTTATTTATCTTAACTATTTATTTATTTATATACTTATTTGTTTATGTATTTACTTATTTATTTGTTTGTTTATTTATCTATGTATTCATTTATGTATTTATCTATCTATGATACAAATGAGTCGAGTTGCTTGAGTTTAATTCTGGTCCAAGCTTGACTTGATTCGGCTACTATCGAGTTCGAGTAGGTTGAATAATTTTTCAAGTTAATCTCGAGTGATAAGATTGTTGGCTCAAGGACTTACAAGGCTATTCACAAAGTATTTAATTTGGATTTCATTATATAGTTATTTGATATATTTTTTAGATTAGCTATCAATCTAAGATCAATAGTCTATTTTATCCCTTAAGGATTGGGGATACAAATGAGTCGAGTTGCTTAAATTTGATTCAGGTCCAAATTTGACTCGGCTTGGCTACTATCAAGTTCGAATAGATTGAATACTTTTCAAGTAGTCCTCGAGTAATATAAGATGGTTGGCTCAAAAACTCGCAATACCATTCGGATGTATATATATTTTTAATAATATTTTTTTTAAATTTATAATATATATGTTCTATAAGCAGATCCAGCTTAAATTCAAATTTAAATTCGAGTATAACTTAGTTGACGTCGAGTGTTGCCTTTTCTTTTATTGAGTCAAGGTCAAGCTTGTCCAAGGCTGAATTTTCAAATCTAAGTATTTTGATTTGGCTTGAGCTTGAGCTTTTAGCTCGTCTGCTCGGTACGGCTCAGTTGCACCCCCACCTGAGCATATGGCTTAGTGGTACACCATCTCATCCCACAAGCAAGAGATCGCAGATCAAATTGTGACTGGTATCATCCTTCAAGAATTTAGGCCTCCGTAAGGATTGTTGATGAAATCCTAATCCCGTATCGAATATTGATGGAACGGTTGTATCTGAAAGTCACGCATCAACTATCTCACCTTTGAAGCAACGTGACAACCGCACTTAACCCCACAACAACAAACCTGTCCAGTAATTTTGATCCAACAATTAAATTCTGTCCCGAGAACCGGCCCCGCTTAGGCAAGTGCCTTGGACCTCTAAGTGTGACTACTAGGTGCTTCATTTGTTTTATAACTAGGTTTCTCATGGCTATATCATTCGAGCAACGCGTGGAATAATGGACAGCCGTTGTGGCCACCCATGAAGAACCTATCTGCATAAGTATTATTATATTATTGCTCCTATCATTACCCCTCTCACTTTTATTTCTGGCATTGGCGTCATTCTCATCATCGGACCATCGCTGATAGAAAAGGTAACATAGATTGCAAAGAGAAAGGTTAAAAGGCAAGCATCATAAAAAGGCTAACATTAGATTGCAAGGTACTGTAGAAAGTATCTTGGCAGTGAGCAATGAGCAAAGAAACAGGGTAAATGAGAAGGCAATCATCCTTTATGATGTCAGCAAATACGTTAGATTCTAAATGAAAAAAAAAAAAAAGGGGATATGGGGTTCACCTTGTCAAACTCTTCCAAGGCCCCATTACTATGAACCTTATTTATTATGTTCTGATAGATGATGAAGGTCGTCTTCATTTGACTAGTTTTTTCCTGTTTTTACTTGAAATTGGGTTTGAAAAATTGGAGAGAGGGAGAGGAAAGGTTATATTATATATATATATATATATATATATATATATATTTTTTTTTTTTTTTTTTTTTGAATTTCACATGCAGCAATATGATT
This sequence comes from Elaeis guineensis, assembly GCF_000442705.2. Taxonomy (NCBI): domain Eukaryota; kingdom Viridiplantae; phylum Streptophyta; class Magnoliopsida; order Arecales; family Arecaceae; genus Elaeis; species Elaeis guineensis. The sequence continues at coordinate 113,984,532 of NC_025994.2, forward strand.
TGAGACGTAGAATGCAGGGACTTATCATGCCTAAATATTTGCAATGCAGTCTTGGAGATCTCTATGGATATGCATTCGTTTGCTATGCACATTCATCCTCTATCTCTTTTAAAGAAAATAATATAAGAAAGGTAGATTTTTATTTTATATTTGGTTGGGATCATCAAAGAGAAGATGGATGTAGTTAGAAGGATGGATGGATTTAAAATTTTTTTGAGATTATAGATGAAAAAAGAGAGATTGTCCATCTCTTCCAATTTTAATTTGCATTCTTTCAAATTGGGAGAATGCAAAAAAGGATGGAAAGAGCACGTGGATTGGATTTCTACAATGATAAAATTATCCATCATTATTTTTTTAACAAAATTATAACACGTCTATACTTTTTCATTCATATATATATATATATATATATATATATATATATATATATATATATATATATATATATATATATATATATATATATATATATAATCTTATACTATTAAATTTTGTTACTAATTATTTTAATTTTAATACATATTTTTTACAATTATAATTAAAAATTAGAATTGTCCTCTATTTTTTATTTATATTTGCTAGTTTTAATTAACTATTTGGATAAAATTAATGAAATATTTAAATTAATTTATAAATTAAATAATTATTTATATAATTAAAGTAAATAAATAAATAAATTCATTAATAACTAATTTATAAAATTATTTATTAAATTAAATTAAATTAAAATTAAATATTTATATAATTTTTATTTAAATATAAATTATAAAGATTGTATATTTATATATTGTTTACTTTTTTAATATAAATAAGTATTATAAACTAATGATAATAATATTTTTTATCAAAGGATAGTTAGTAAAAATATTATATAAATATCGTTCATCATTTTCCTTATTTCTTTTATATCAAATAAAAGTGAGAATTATTTTTATTTATTCTTTCATATTTCATCAAATACATAAGAGTAAGGATGTAAGATCTATTTATCCTCTCTCCCATCCATCCTTATTCATTCTCTCTCTTTTCCATCCTTTCTCTATTATTATCTTCCTTTAATTCATCCTTCGTATTAAATAGTGGGTAAACAGAGGGTAAAGATGGAGATCATGGTTTATTGGTTGGGGTGTAAATGTGTAGATGCATGTGTACACTCAAATTTGGTTGGTAACAATAATACGAGAAAAAAATTATAGAAGCTAATAATATGATGAAGATTATTCTCATTTTGAAAAATAGCACTTTTGTCATATGTGGTAAATACTAACTTACAGAGAAAATGGAATCATAGCGTCCTGCTGCATATTTTTTCTGTCTTTGATCAATCAAGTACAGACATGACTTTGGGCCCTATATTTTTCAACCAACTCTCTAGCGATGACCTTCTCATCATTGGACACAGGACATTCTTTGCTCATGTTTCCTTGATTTGCCATAACACCACTAACTACCTACGTACAAACAAATACATGTTAGGATCTAACCATTGTTAAAAAAATGTCAAGAAAAAATATTTATCATAACTTAGACCGGTCTTCGGTCCACGTCCCGTGTCAGCATTGATTCAGCTTTAAGAGACTTCCGTTGAAGCGAAACAGCCCAAAAGTCGCTTTCAGTGAAACCAACCAGCCTCTTGTGCCCGCCTTTATATTAAATTAAAAGCCAACCGATAAAGAGTCTCCCCCCCCTCCCCCCCACCCTTTCCAAATCCGTGAGTACCCCGCAAAGGAGCCACCTTTCTCCCCTTGTCAAGGTAGCCCCGCGACCCCAGCCACGAAAAAATATTCGATATCATATCAAATTTATATTTTTTATATTTTATTAATTATTATATATTATATCAATTTTTTTAAATAATATTTTATATTATTTATATATATTTTATTTATTTATTAATTTTTATTAATTTATTATAACGATGACGTGATATCATCGTTGCAACGAATATTTTCTCTCCAGCCACCCCTTCCACCCCTCCACCGGCCCGGAATTTTTCCGGCTTAATCAAAAGCCTATTCCCACGTATTATTCTAAACACGTGGCGCCGCTGTCACCCCTCCCGGACACGTGCATTCCACCTTCCGCAAACGCTGCATTAAAACCAGCTGGAATATTCCTTTTCGCTTCCAATCGGAATGCGACACGTACCCTTTAGGAAGCTACCACATGGATGTTTTATTAGCATTATTTTATATTTATTTAGCGCGTTAGATACCCGAGCCTTCCCTCGACAGCGCGATGTTCGGTGATCATGACGGTTAAGGATAATCCCCGGGTATAAATGCCCTCCTCTCCCTCCCGTGCCTTCCATTCCGATTCTGAGTAGCGGAATACCAACTATTCCTTCACTTCTACTCACTTCTCTCTCTCGTTGCGATCTCTCGAGGGTTTTCGATCTTTCGTCGATCTCGGGCTTGGTCCATTCTTCTTGAATGGCGAAGAACATTTTGGTGACGGGCGGAGCGGGCTACATCGGGAGCCACACGGTGCTGCAACTTCTCCAAGGGGGGTTCAACACCGTCGTCGTGGATAATCTCGACAACTCCTCGGACGTCGCCATCAAGCGGGTTGCGGAGCTCGCCGGGGAGTCGGGCAAGAATCTTAGCTTCCATAAGGTATCGATCTTGTTCTGTGGACAGATGGGAAAGGGACGGCTGCCGTTTCTTCTTCTTCCTTTTTTTTTCTTTGATGGGACATGGTTATTTCTGTGGTATTCGGTGGAGCTGTGTGGGTTTCTTTTTGTTAAAAGAATTGATTTTTTTCATCGTTTATTTGGTTGGAGGAATTGATATTTTCTCGCTGCCCTGTTTTAAGTGCAGGGTGGCTGATTTGATCTTTTCGGTAGATGATTAGATGATTTATTTTTCTTTTGTTGGTAATAGATGATTTATTTTTCTCTAAAGAATGTTTTTTTGAGGGATTTCTTTGTAAAAAATATTGGGCTTTTCGGCTAGTTTTCGATCAGGGGCTTTTTGTCTACCTGTTTTAAGTGTACCTGTAACCTAAAGTTTTTCCCTTTTGTGGTTGCGGTTTTAGGGTTTTCGCGATTTTTGGTCACGCTTGCTGATAGACGAAATTTTTTATTATGAGCACAATTTCAGAAATTTGCGAAATTTTTGGGTTCTGGTGAACTTGCATGGCATGTTTCAAATGTTGCTTCTTTTGGATTTCAGTTTGATGGTTAAAGATTGGCTTTTTTTCCCATTGCTTTTTTTTTTAAGAGCATTTTAATGGTAAATTGCTGTTCTTTTTGGCTGATTCACCGTTGAAATATTCTTGTTACCCTGTTTTTAGTATACTACTATATTTTTTTCCCTTTTGGTGATTGATTGCAGTTTAGCGTTTCTTTGATTCTACGGCATGGGTTCTGGTAGATGAATATTTATCACGTGTTGTTTTGGAAACCTGAGCAATCGGGGAGTTTAGGTGTTTTGCCATCTGAGCTTAATCATGAGACTGAATTGTAACCTTTTATGTTGGTTAGGTATTCAGTTCATATAATATTTGATTTTGGATCAAACCACTCTATTCAATTGGAATAGGCACAACACTGCCGGTGATGCATTCTGATACAAACACATTAGTGAGTATCACCACCCACAATTACCACTTACTGGATTGGGAAATGAAGCACGTGAAGCAAAAAGGGAACACTTTGTTCTACAAATATTTTTTATAAGAAACTCTAAAGCTGCAAAAGAAAAAGACAAATATTTTGTGTAGCAGAGGTATGGGTAACCTGGCAATTATTTTATGACATAGTTAATATAAGTTTTAAAAGACTTTATTAGGGGATGAGTTTCTTGTTAATCCATTAATGAGTTCTGTATTTATGATATCACACCTTAAAGGTGAGGACTACTAATTATGTCCGGAGGACACGGTTGCATGCATCATTGGTCTGTTTCTCCATTCTGATATCTGTGTTTTGGGATGTCTTCATTCGCTGGGTGATGATCCTTTTGCCCATGCCCTTTAGTGCTTATCAATTATTTCCGTTAATCACTAACATTTCCTCTCGTAACCAGAGTTTAATATTCTCTTGATATTTTTCTTATATTTTAGTGTTTTTTTTTTCTATATATCTCACATAATGAGGAAACGGAAGGCACCAGCATATGTGATGTCCCATCTGTTCTTTGTAGGCATGAACAAGTGATGTATTTCAAATCATGTTGTCTTGGTATTCATGCAACTAATGCAGAATTACAAATTTATTGCAGAGACTTGATTCCTAATATAATTGTATGCTTCTACAGATTGACCTTCGTGATAAAGAAGCATTGGACAAGGTGTTTGCTTCAACAAAGTAAGGAATTGCAATGAGGATGATTATCCATTATTGGCTCCTTAATTTCATTTCATAACATTCTCTTCTTTGTAATAGTTGTAGCTAAGGTTCGCTGTCTCAATATCATCCTATTATAGTATCAGTGTATGGTATGGTACGAGACAGCTAGGCATACCAAGTGTCAGTACAATACAAGATTGCATACCGATTCAGTACCGGTACAGTACGGTATTAACCAGTATGGCGAACTTTGGTTGTAGCAATTAACCCTAGATTACTGGTACCTATATTTGCTTATTATGTGCAAGGGCTATCTTTGTTAAGGAATAGTCCTGCATCAGAAGTCATAGGGACCCTTTTGGTTTTTAAGTGCCCATTTATCTACTCGAGTAGTATTACATAAATGAGTATAATTATGGATTATCCATTTCTAGCGCTTTAATTCCTTTTATAGTAGTTTCTTCTTTGTAATAGTTGTAGCCACTAACCCGAGGTTACAAGCACCTATTTTTGTCACCTATATTTGTTTAATATGCACTCTTGCAACCTTATTTGTTTAATATGTGCAAGGGATACATTTGGTCACCTATATTTGTTTAATATGTGCAAGGGCTACCTTCTGTGGAGGAATAGTCCCATATCGAAAGTGGTGGGGACTCTTGTGGTGTTTAAGTGCCTACCTATCAACTCAAGTTTTGTTATTGGGTTAGACTTTACCATGGTTTTAAAGCCGGTGACCTCTGTCCCCTTCCTATGCCTCCAAAGCCTTCCTTGTAATTCACATAAGGAGCATCGAAATATGCATAAGGGCTACCTTTTGTTGTCGAAATTTGTTTAATATGCACAAGGGCTGCCTACTATTGAGGAATAGTCCAACATCAGAAGTGTTGAGGACCTTTGTGGTGTTTAAGTGCCCACCTATCAACTCAGGTGTGTGGGTCAAACTTTATTATGGTACAGAGTGCATAGTCCCTTGTACATCTGATGCTTTCATGGCCTCACTTTAGTCCACATGTCATCCCCTCGGGCTATACACACGAGAGAGGGCATTCAGGAATAATCCTACATCTTAGATTGGACGTTTACATATATAAGAGAGGGTTTTGAGATAATAGGCCCATATCTTGGATCAAACTCTATCATGTCTGACCTAAATTCCGTACCACTTAAGTTGATAGGTGGATGGATCCATAAGTACTTAAACACCACATTGATCCCTACCACTTCCAATATGGGACTACTCATCAACACCCCATCTCACGTGTGGAGCTCAAGGGATAGAATCCATAGCCCACACATGAGAGGGGTTGTTTCCCACATCCCTTTCAACTCGAGTTTTTGGGTTGGACTTCATCATGCCTGACCCAAGGGTCCCTACCATTTGAGTTCATAGGTGGACAGCCTACGAGTATTTAAACAGAAGGATCCCTACCACTTCCACTATGGGACTATTCCTCAACACCCACTCTCATGTGTAGAGCTCGAGAGATGGAACCCGGAGCAAGGGGTGACACATGGGTTAAAGTAAGGGCATCGAAGCATCAGAAGGTAAGACGGACCATGGGCTCTAATATCATAATAAAGTTCAACAGAAAACTCGAGTTGATAGGTAGATGTGTCCATGAACACTTAAACAGCAAAAGGGTCCCTACAACAATCAACCTGGGACTATTCCTCACCACCCGCATTATCAATTTCTTAGATGTCTGTCTGTATGCAACCAAAGAACCATATTACTTCTGGCATGCTTTGGAAATAACCCTGGTACATGCCAGACCATAATGCGTTGTGTGTGTGTGGGTTGTTCTGTGCCAACCCATATCAGCAATCCTTGAGTGGGGATGGGGCTGTGCCCCAATATCTACCATGCAGACCATATTGCTTCTAGCATGCTTTGAAAATAACCATGATATGTGCTGCACCATGCTGCCCTATACCAAGATATATATTCCAATATATATCATGCCGTGCCACCTCGTATCAGCAAATCATGAGTGGATATGGGGGCATGCCATGGTACCTACCATATCAATACTGGTACAGTTGTATTTCAAACCTTGGGTAGCATTATTAGTGAATAATTTGTAAAACAGATTCTTGCTAGATCGATGAGGCTGACTTGTAAAAATGATATTTACATCCATGTGTCTAGCTTTTTGAAAGTTTTAGTCTAAACAGAATTCAAAGTATTTTCATGGTCACAAAATCCAACTTTTCTTGGCAAATTCAAATAATTGGTATACTGGCAGTTATTATGAATTGATTTTCTATGATTATTTACAAGTAGTTGTGTTCTTTTACTTTAAATCTGCTTCATATTTTTCTATGGTCATCTGGTTCTGCAGGTTTGATGCTGTCATTCACTTCGCGGGATTAAAAGCTGTTGGTGAAAGTGTGCAGAAGCCCTTGCTTTATTATAACAATAATCTCATCGGTACAATAACTCTTTTGGAAGTAATGGTTGCCCACGGATGCAAAAAGGTATTGCCAAATTATACTTTAATGTTGGACCACTTGTGTGTTCTCAGATAGGCCACTAGGATGCCCACAAATAGAAAGGTCCTAAATGTTGAAAAAGCTAGTGCAATAAATTACATAGTATTCTCTTTTGTGAGTTGTATCTGGCTCATTCTGTTCACATAGACATTCTTGCAGTAACCAAGATGAGTTCACGACATGGTACATGTCTTGCACAACTAGTTAAATTATTAGCATATCCTTTGTTTGCATCACAAGAATATAATTCATCAGGTAAACATGTTAGAAGTGATGGTGGTGTCACATTTGATGCTTAATTGATAAAGAGAAGGAGGAGTGCTTATGAATTCTTATCTTCAGTGTTCAGTATGTGAGCACATTTTATGCTCCCTAAAGTATTACAGTGTACTAGAACATATAGAACATACAATTAATATGAGTTGAATCTTCTTTTTCATAATCTTTTTTCCCCTAAAGAAAACAAGTTGACTCAGTCTTTTAGTGTTCTGAATATTAACTGAAGTACATCTGTACATGGCTACAGGCCAACCTGGCCATGTTCTGTTATCTTCATTCTTTTTGGCCTATTCTCCTAGTCGTAACTAGGAACTAGTTTGCAATTGATCTTTGTTTCAATTTTCTTTGAGACACAGAACTTGGTTTAGACCCTTAGTATAAAATATTTGTCTCACCTAAGTTAGCATTTCCCAGCTAGTATTCTCGTCATCAGCTACTGTTTATGGATGGCCTAAGGAAGTCCCTTGTACAGAAGAATTCCCTCAATGTGCAATGAACCCATATGGACGAACTAAGGTTTGCTCTTTTCTCGTTACCTATGTCTTTCTATCACAACTTCTGCTTTGAACTAATATTTAAATGGATGCTTGCAGCTTATTATTGAAGAGATTTGTCATGATATATATCGTGGAGACTCTGATTGGCAGATAATATTACTTAGATATTTTAATCCTGTGGGTGCTCATCCTAGTGGATATATTGGTGAAGATCCTCAGGGGATTCCAAACAACCTCATGCCCTTTGTACAGCAAGTTGCTGTTGGGAGGAGGCCTGCACTTACAGTTTTTGGAAATGATTACTCAACCAAGGATGGCACTGGGGTATTGTCATTTAATCTCTGTATTTATTTTGCTTATGTTGTGATACCTTTGAATCAAGTGTTGCGAAATGATTTTACCAGATATGCAGTCATATCTTTAAGCATCAGTGAATTGGACCAGCATAGATTAAGTTCAGAACTAGAAATTCATTGTTTATAGAGTAGACCTTTATACATACTCCTTTTTTCCTTCTGTTTCTTTTTTTTTTTTTTTTGGCTCGAGTATGTGATGTTAGATATATCTTTACAACCATCAGATGTAACAGTTGGTAAACTGTAGGTAACATTAGCTATATTTTTGGCCTTAAGTTGTAGTGGGCTATTTATGTTATATATCATCTAAAGGATTTCAGTAATCAAGAACTTGAAGTCTATCATTCTTTGACATGTGCCAAATGGGGTCTAACTTGCTGGAAATTGGTAGTGGCCATTCTGCATTCCTAATATAAAAGGAAAGTTTGGTTTCTTTATGTAGGTGAAATATTAAGTACCTCAAACTTGTGATCTTCCCATCTTTTAGAAGTTTTATGTTAAGGGCGGGTTTTAGCGCAACTATAAGGTTGCTCCATTATGATCTGAGTGTCATAGGTTCGAAACATGGAAACAGCCTCTCCAACAGGGGTAAGGTTGCATGCATTTGACGCCCTCTGGACCTTGCAATGGTGGGAGTCCCATGCACTGGTCAGCCCTTTTTAAAGAACTTTTACGCTATCGGTTTGTTATGCTTCAAAGCTTAATCACCTACCTCTATGGATGATGAATTCTTAATTTATGTATCTCACTTTTATATTATCTGTATAATTACAATCCAATAGGAGCAAGTCTAGCATGTTATCAAATTATTTGAGTTACGTCATGCACATCTCTCTGGTGGCTATAATAGCTAAACTAGTTTGAGTGCAGTTCATGTCTTAGAATTGACCAGAAGATTAATGTTGATATTTTATTATCATTAATTTACACTTGAAAGACTTGTTGTTTATGTATTGCCGAGTAACTTTGATTTTGACTATGTTATATTTTCTCTGTTGCGTTAGCCTCAGAAGTTGCTATAATTTATTGGTGGTTAGAACCATTAAAGGCCATTGCCCAATTATGGCCCCAACAGGGTCCTGGGAAGGTTAGACTGGGGACAGACCTAAGCTTTGGTCCTTTTCTTTTTTTCTCTGGCACAACGTGGCTGCCCCGGGACTTGAATCCACACCATGGCGCTTGTCACCCCAAGCCTTTTAATATTGCACCAATAAATGGCCCCTGGTGGTTAGAACCATTTGCTGTTAAGAATGTCTTCATAAATCTGTTTCTTTATAGACACTATACCATGGTGGCAGGTACGGGATTACATTCATGTGGTTGATCTGGCTGATGGGCATATTGCAGCCCTTCGGAAGCTTTTTGATGGCTCTAAAATAGGTGCGCAACATACTTTGCTATTGTCTCACTTTCTACACGCACGCACGCACGCACACGTACGTGTTTGTACATGTGCATGCATGCACATCTACCTTTGGCATAAAGCTTGTTGACTGTATGCTTTCTGAAATCTATCTACCAGGAACATATAGTTGTATTTGACATTTATCTTGGCTGGAGATGTTTGCTTGGCATAAGGGTTGTTGATGTATGCTTCCACACACCAGTTCCTAAGTCTATCTGCCTGTCGCATGCAATGCATGAACTTGCATAAGCAAGTGAACTATGATGAAAGCAACATAACCAGGAACAGAAAATTGAGTTCGGTGCTTGTTATCTTGTTTAAAGTTAAACCAAGAAAATCTAACCCCATTTGATTGGTGTGTCACAAAATGGCTCCTTTTCACTTTGTTTTTCATGCGAGTCCTCTAAGATAAAAACTTCACTCATGATGACTACTTCGATAAGATAGTCTTTTACCTAACCAGATATTTGTCTTATTGCATTCATGTTTGCACTGTTATGTTGGTCATTGCTTGCAAAGCGGGACCTGAGTTCATCAATGATCTCTTGCACATTTCCTTGCTCATTGATTTACAGATTGGTACATTCTACCAGGTTTTGTCATATCTACTCGTCTAATGTGAACTATGATTGTTTGAACAATCACAAGTGGACTGGCCAACTTCTCTTAAAATCGCCCCAATACTTTCATGCAAAGGTCAAGAATGAATGTTGATCTTGAAGTTTCCATATAACCAAGTAAAAAAAAAGGGATCATACAAAAGCCAAGAAGGCAATTATAGGTTTCCAGAGTATGTCTTGGTGAAGGGTAAGGGCACAGGGTGTACTTAGAGGATTACCATAATGAGTTCATAATGATCTGAATAATGTGCTTAAACACATGAAATTTTAACACGTATACAAATGTCTCATGCAATGTAATAATGAAAGTACAATAATGGATTGCATGAAAAGTACAGTAGCATCCATTTTTTCCCGAATTTTGGTTTAAGTTGTATTAGTGTTTAGTTACATAATTCAGATGAGCATATGGAGGATAAGATTGTCAAGCTGGATGTGAAAAATCTAGGGATACTGGAGTTGCAAACTTGCAGTTGATCATGTAGAGGGAATTTAAGAGTCAATCTTACGCTGGATGATGGAAGATGTATTGAGATTGTATGATTACCTGCCCAAGGAAAAAAAAAAAAAAGTCAAAAAAATCTAAAGGTGCTTGAGTTTGTCTCCAAAGGGTCAAGAAAGTAGAGAAAGATAAGAAAATCTGGATGCCAAGATGAGCATGTGAAAAAGCTTTCTTCCACAGAGGATTTAACGTCATACATAGTCTTTTTAATTTAAGATATATTTTTTACCCTTCAAACAGTGAATTTGATAGGATATACCTAGGATGTACATTTGTTCATCAATGTTCTCTTTGGATGGTTCTGCAGAGTTATTTAAAGGTTTTCAAAAATCTTAATATAACTAGTTGATGTCTTGCTGTCTTTTCTGATTAAGTTGCTTGTGAATGATAGGCTGTGAAGTGTATAATCTGGGTACTGGGAAAGGAACATCTGTGCTGGAAATGGTGGCAGCATTTGAGAAGGCGTCTGGAAAGGTACCAGTGCTACTGTTTGTGATGATTTCATGGGTCGATCAAATTCCTGTTTGTGGTTATAAGATTTTTTTTTCTCCTGTGATGCTTTATGCTTATATTCAGAGATATTGATGAAATACTTCAAAATGGAGTAACTGTCTGTTTTCTTTCCAATTAATGAATAAAGTAAATCAATGCAGTAAACTTGTGCTGTTTGTTATACAAATCTTTATATTAAAAAAAAAAAAAAACTTTGCAGTAAATATATTTATTTGTGGTTTATTAATCCTGGAAATTCTTTCAGAAAATCCCTCTGGTCATGGCTGGAAGACGACCTGGTGATGCTGAAATTGTTTATGCATCAACTGCTAAAGCAGAGAAGGAGCTGAATTGGAAGTATGTACACGATTGTAGCATTGCTGTCATACAAATACATGAATTTATAAAAAAATATTTGGTTCCTTTTTTTTTTTTTTTTTTGCGTTCCTGGCTTCTTCCATTTGGGTAGTCATTTAACTCATCGCATGATGCTAAGAGTTCTTTGACCGAACATGGGTATTGTCTTTATTTCAGGTCAAAGTATGGCATTGATGAGATGTGCCGGGATCAATGGAACTGGGCTAGCAAGAACCCCTGGGGATATGGATCACCCGACTCGGCTAACTGAAGGAGCCCTTCTTTCCAATAACATAAGTTTTTCAACACATAAAGGAGAATTGCTAATTTGTGGACATGATGTAGATGGGGTGTAGGTTCACCTAATATCCATTCATATTTAATGATTAACTTGTCAAATAAATACATGCTTATGTCCTGAAAGAGGCATGACTTTGAGAGGTATCCTGCTGTTTCTTTCTAAAAGGCTCTAATCCATCAAATGATTGCTAGTGGGTCAGAAATGCAGATGCCGGATGGCCATATGACATTTTTCTTGTAATTTTATCGACCACCGGCAGGCACTTGGTGCCGTACCTGGAGGAAGGAAAGGTTGATCGTTTGGATGTGTTACAGTGATGGTGGTAATTTCCCTAATGTTGTAATTACGAAATGTTATGTATATAATTTTCCAAGCAGGCTTTTCTGGTGAAATTGAATGTCTTTTGAGGGCGTACATTTGTCTGCCTCATTCCCTTACGTTGTCAGGTTTTCTGGTAGATATGTTATTATATTTCTTTTATCATTATGTAGTGAGATGGTTTGGAGCAACTAAGGTAACGTAATGAGACGGTGCTGAAATATAACAGAATTTTGCCAAACCTTGTTTGGACGGACCTAGCGGATGAAGTATATGCATATGGATGTAATTGACGGGGTTGGGAGGTTCAACTTATGTTGGGGGAAACTTTGACTCCTGCAATAATAATCTACCCTAAAGTGAAAGGGAAGACTGAAAATTTCTATTCAGAATTGTGGCTTTTGAATCCATTGAAGAAATCCTTGCCATCTGAACTACATTTTGGAGGATTCTTAATATGATGAAAATTATGAGAAAATTATTATATTAAGTGAAATTTTTGAGAAATATTTTTAATGAGTTTAAGATTATTAAAATTTAATGCTTTTTGCAAAGACGTATCTCCTGAGAGATTGTTGGTTTGAGAAGATTGCGAGTGTTCTGAGACATCACACGATCGAATATTGTACTCAATAACGTAAAATCTATCGATCATAATCAATTAAAATTTATTATAAATAAATTATAATAAAAAATTTAATTTCATTATTTATTATATAATTAAATCAAAATTAGTTCACAACGATTAAATTCAAAATTAAATATCAAATTTATGTTTCAAATTTTATAAATAATTAACTATAAGTTTATTATTATCTAATAAATTAAGATTTAGCCATCAAATCATCATTTCTAATCTTATTTTTCTATAAAAAAAAGTAATAAAACCTACGCTTCCTTACCGAATCAAGCATAAATTTTTTTCATGATAATATAATATTAAAAAAATAATAAATAATATAAAATAAAATTTTTATGGAGTATATAATAAAATAATTCATAAAACAGTCGTACGTGCATAAATTATGAATATTTCGTAAATGATAAGTATGTAAATTTGCTCATATTATTTTATCGATCAAATTATCTTTATTTTTTTAAAAATTAATTTTTTTTATATATTTTATAAAAAAAAATGTATCAATATAAAGAACGCAGGCTATCAAACGAGATGAAAAATGAAATTAAAGTAGAATTAAAATCAAGGTCGAAAATCCACCAGCTCTTGATGGTCCATCAAGGAAGGAAGCTAGACCCGGTCCACCATGGACCATACACAACAAAAAAAAAAAAAAAAAAATCAGAGAAGGAGAATGGGCTCACGATTTTTGAGAAAAGAATTTAATGAAAGTTGGACATTTAAAGAAAGCTGGGTGCATGAAAATCTGAACGAGGCTGCAACAAAAGGAAGTGGGACTCATGGGATTTGAATGATGGCTGATCTTTTCGGTGCAGCGGTTGAGAGGGCAGCACGAGCGCGGGAGCATGCGTGCGGAGTTCAAAAGAATGGATGCAACTTCAACGTCGTGAGCGCGGATCTTCGGACATGGTCGCACACAGAAAAAAATATGGACGTTGGTTAGATTTCACACGGAGCGGACGCAGAAGAGCCTGGGACGTGAACGCGGATTGAACGACGGAAGGCTCTAGGCGCACGTAGATTTGAAAAAAAAATTGGAAGCGATCTGGGACGCGTAATATTAAAAAAAAAATAAATTAAAAAAAATAAAATTTTATCTTTAAATCATTAGTCCCACATCTAAAAATCATGAAATTTCCTCCTTCCTAATACCTATAAATAAAGCCTAATACCTCTACTCTCATATCTCTCTCTCCACACCATACTTTTTGTAGGAGCTCGTGTGACAGACGGACATACCATCTCTTAAATCTTTTTAACCATTTTGTTTCCACCTTCTTCCATCCTTCCAACACACAAGAAGGAGAGTCAACGAGGGAGTTTTTTTGTAAAAGAGTTTATTTTCTGTTTCAACTCCAAGCCTCGTTAATGGCTTAGGAGCTAAAAATTTTTGTATCAAATTTTTATTCAGCAATAAATTAGTTTTTCTACAATTTTAATTTCTGCAATAGAGTAGTTTAACTTTTTATATCTTTTAATTCTGTAATTTTTAATTTTTGCAAATTAAATTTCAACTAGTAGAATAAGATTTTATTTTATTTTTTTAAGACTTCAAATCAACTATGTCTGGCTAAGCAATCCTTCTGGAATTCGCGATGAAACTAGACCGTAAATAAAAACTTTCTTTGAATTTCTCTTTTTGAGCTTTTAATTTTTAGAGACCTTCTCTTTTCATCTCTCTTGTCAAGAGACTTGATGGACTATCGTTGGGTCAAAATTTCTTCATAGTCCATGCTTGGTTCGATGCAAGAGGAGATGATTGGTAGAAGGCTCACAAATTTTTAAATCCTTTCTTCTCTTTTCGTGTGAAAATCTTGATGGGTTATAGTTGGGTTAGGATCCCTTCGTAGCCCATACTTGGGTAACACAAGAAAAAAAGAAGAAAAAAGTCTTTTAATTAGGGTAAAAGTGAAATACTTGATGGATCATAGTTGAGTTAAATATCTTCATAATCCATGCTTGCTCATGTTTTACATTTTAATCAAGAAATATTATAAGAAAAACCATAGGAAGGCTCTCTAATCAAGAAACATTATGATTCAAAAGCCCTAGATTTTTTAGATAATTTATCTTTACATTTGATTAATTTACTGTTTGATAGTTCGTAATTCCACAAACAATCTCTCTACTATTTTCTTTAAAGCTTGTCTGAGCAAGTATTTGAATACACTTTTAAGCCTAATTTCTCGTGGGATTGATCTGTACTCATCGGACGTACTATATTACACACCGTGTGTTTGCGATAAATTTAAGACACATCAGTAAGCATAATGATTCATAAGTCATTCTTATCATATGTTTATATTATGTTTCAAAATATTACTATGGTCACTTTATACCGATGACAGAGCCAGTATTCTTAATCGACAGAATTCTTATTTCGTATGCCAACTGTATACTCATTGATATGGTCAGTGTTCTTATAAATAATAGTTCCGGATATCGACCTTTCCATAGGAATTCATTCATAGTTATTTGAGAGCTTTTGAAATTTTTATATCTTTTCTTAAAATATACGTGTACATATATGAAAAATCTATAAAATTTATGCTTCATAAACATATTATTTTCATAAAATTTATTCATGGTATACTAGCGAGCTTGAAGATTTTACGGCTAAATTTTAGTTTATTGTGTAATAATGAACTTGTAGTTAACTATTTATAAATTTTGATGTATGAATTTGATATTTGATTTTAGATTTAGTCATTCTGAACCAATTTTGGTTTAATTACATAATGAATGATAGAATTAAATCTTACTATATTTTATTTATGATGAATTTTAGCTAATTATGATTAATAAGCTTCATATTATTGAGGATAATATTCCTTGATAGCATGACCGTATTATGTCCCGCATTTGGGGCGTGATATTTTAATCTCAAATCTGAATTATTCATCATTCCTAACCTTATTTTTCTATAAAAGAAAAAAATAAAGAGGTATGAGATATACTAGCTCAATAAATAAAACCTACACTTCTTTATCGGATCAAGCATTAGTTTTTCCATGATAATGCAACATTGAAAAAATAATAATAATACAAAATAAAGCTTTCATAGAGCATATAATAAAATAATTCATAAAACAGTTATGCATGCATAATTTATGAATATTTCATAAACATGATTCATAAGTCGTTCTTATCATATATACATATCATGTTTCAAAATATTGCTCACAGATATTCATGCTACGATCACTTTATACTCATGATAGGGATGGTGTTCTTAATCGATAGAATTATTATTTCATATGCCAACTTTATACCTACTGGAGAGCCTATGTTCTTATGGATGCTAACTCCGAGTGTCGACCTTCCTATAGAGATTCATTCATAGCTATTGAGAAACTTTTAAAATAGTTATATTTTTTTAATATATATATATATATATAAATAAAAAATCTATAAAATTCATGCTTCATAAACATATCATTTTCATAAAATATTTCATAGAATCAATGATCATAATAAAACATACTTTTTCATATCATATATGATGATCTTTATTTTATAAAAAAATATGATTTCAATATTAACAAATTATTTATGTAAAAAATATTATAATTTAAAACTAAATAAGGAGCATAAAATCTACTTACCTCATTTGTCCTAGATCTTCCGACTTCGCTAGCAAATATGTTAATCCTATTTAAAATATTAAATTATAATTAATTTTTTTAATTAATTAAATAATAATAAAATAAGGCTATTGATCAGATGATCGGTTCGATAGACCATTCGGATATCAAAGCAATTCGAGATCATCTTGCCGGAATCTGCTTAGATCCTTAAAGCAGAAAGATGAGATTCTATCCTAAGGTACATATCTTCTTAGAGAGAATAGAGAGAGAAAGTGGAGGGAGAGTCTTTATATCCCTCAAAAGAGGAATCTATGATCAAGATCATCAGGAGTTTGTCAAGATGGATCAATAGGGGTTAACAGTGATCAGATACTATGAATTTCTTACAAGACTGGGCTGAGATCTGACATACTGCACGAATATCAAAGTGATTTTGAGTTACTTTAAAAATCATCTTAGGTTCATATCGAAGCTCATGGGTTAGACAGAGAGAGAAAGAGGGACTAAAGAGAGAAACACCTAGAGAAAGAAGGAGAAAGATGAGAGAGAGAGCTCTTCTCTCTTCTTTTTTTTTTACTTTTCTTCTCTTCTTCTTTTTCTTAGCGTCACTACTACAATAAGAGTCTATGACAGTGCTTACTACTACAATGGTTCAAAAATTACTACCATAATTTGTATAGTAGCGGTTATAAGAAACCGCTACGATAGATGGGATCTATAGCAGTGGTTATAAATAACCACTGCCACAGGTCGAATATAGCAACAGTTATACATAACCGCTGCCATAGATTAGAGATATAGCAGCAGTTATACATAACCACTATTATAAATTCGACCTGTGGCAGCGTTATACGTAACCACTACTATAAGCTTGAGATGTGGCAGCGGTTAATAACAGTTATACATAACCGCTGCTATAAGCTTGAGATGTAGCAGTGGTTAATTAATCACTGCCATATACTAAACCTATGACAGCAATTACTCATAACCGCAGCCGTAGGTTAGACCTATGGTAGCGATTATGTATAACCGCTGCTATACCATTATGGCAGCGGTTACTTGTCCATTGCAATAGACCTATAGCAGTGGTTATTAAGTAACCACTGCTATAGGGCCTAAATATAAATTTTTTCATATTTTTTTTGAATATGATATATTTTAAAATTTAAAATTCATCTTCATAAAAGATCGTCTCAATCTGATAGTCCTAGCTATGTCGATTCATAAAATTTGATTTCGACTGTCACGAACGATCACATGATGATTAGATAGATAAAGACCACTAATGGATTCAAAAATTTACAGTAATAATTTCAGTGATGTTTATAACAAACTATCAAAATTTTACTTCAATCAGACATTATTATCATGATCAATTTAGCATAAGATAATTTTAGTCGTTAAATAAAAAATGAATGCTCAAAAGAACAAACAGCATCTGATTATAAAATAATTTTTTAGATAAATGATCTTTCTTACAATTTTAATTATTTATATGGTGGTGATCATAAAATCCAAATCATCCCTATATAAACTATTCACGTTAAGCAGATCTTACAAAAGCACAAACATAATTACTTAAGAATTTTAAGAATGAGTATTAAGAGATGTAGTTTTGGATCGTTCATATATGTATGGTTTGAATTTTACGATCACCACCATACAAATGATTAAAGTAGTAGCAAAGATAATTTATTTAAAAAATTATCTTATAATCGAACGTCGTTTGGCTTTTTGATCACTCATTTTTTATTTAACGATCGAAATTATTCCGTACTAAATTGACCATGATAATGATGTCTGATTAAAGTAAAATTTTGATAGTTTGCTATAAATATCATCAAGATCATTATTGCAAGTTTTTGGATCTATCGGTAGTCTCTATCTATAAGATTATTATGCGGTCATTCATGACCATCGATATCAAATTTTATTGATCGACATAACTAGGACTATCGGATCTAGGTAATCTTTTGTTATGATACTCTAACGATAATTATTTATATAATGAACGATGAAGATGAACTTTAAATTTTAAAATTATGCTATATACAGAGAAAAATATGAAAAAAAATTATATTTAGGCTCTATAGCAGTGGTTGCGATGATTGCTTTGTAACCGCTACAACCACTGCAATAGTTATATTTTAGTGATTTTAAAAATCACTGTCATAGGTCTGTGAATTTCTTCCAAATCATGTCTTCTTTTCTTCATTTCACGCATCGGCCTCTCTCTCTCTTCTCTATCCGAAACCCTACCCATCTCTGCCGTCGGCCCGACCCACCGCCGCCCCCTTCCTCTAGCACCACTGCTGGCCCTCTTTGGCCCTGCCTCCCTCGGCTCCCTTTGGCCTGCCTCCCTTCGCCACCCTCGGCCTCGATGCCTCGCCTCCCTCCGCCCCGGCCTCCTTTGGCCGTCACCCTCCCTCTAGCACCGCCCCCCTCCCTCTAGTGCTGCCCCCCTTTCTCGGCCCCGGCCCCCTTTGGCCCCACGCCCCGCCTCCCTCGGCCCCGACCCCCTTTGGCCACCTCCCTCCCTCTAGCGTCGCCCCCCTCCCTCTAGCACCTTCCCCCTTCCTCAGCCCCGGCCCCCTTTATCCCAGTGCCTCGCCCCCCCTTCCTCTTGCATCGCCGTCGGTGACCCCCGCAGCTCTACGCGACCACCCTCCCCACAGTCGCAGGTATGATTTTTTTTATTTCATTTCATAATAATATTTATAATCATTTATAATATTTATAATAATATTTTTAATTATTTCATAATAATATTTAAAGACAACCCCCGCCAGTGGGTTCTAGGCCGTGCCGGCGGCTGTTGGTCGTGCCATTGGGTTTTGACCCATTAGGTTCTGGTCCGTACCCACAAGTTCTGGGCCGTGCCCACAGGTTTTGAGCCATCGGGTTTTGGGCCGTGCCAACGGATTTTGCACTGTGCCGACGGGAAGGTGCCAGGCAGCATTGCAAACATGGGGCCAGGGCATGCCCTGCATGCTCGAGCCTTGGCTCACAGCTGGCGTCCAAGGCATCTAGCTCTCATGCATTCAGTGCGCTCAGGTCGATGGAAGGTGCCGGACAACATTAATTATGTATTAATTTTAATAAAATTTGTATTGCATGGAGCAATAGACCCATCAGTTGATTGAAGTACATATTCTAATGTATCCATATATTTATTTATTTTTGTACGAATGAAAGAATTATATACATTGATCAATTGATTGTCCACTATGAACATTTTGAAAAATATACATAATTCTATAGATCATTACAGTAATCAAATGGTATACTGAGGGTTCGAAAAAAATTTTGGACAGTATTTTTCTTTTATTCTCCCTACACGGGAGAACTAAGGATAAGATTAAGGATGACTTGAATTTTCGATTTGACTGACAAGAATGAGATATTAGAAAATCACTCCACCAGAAGACGGTAGGGAGAGAACAATGGAGGCTCCCTCATGCATGCTATGTTATGAATACCTCCGAACGGTCTATATTTCTTCATGTGTTGGAGAACATAAAGGTCCCAGATGGATACTCAAGCAACATATCAAAGCATGTGAATAATAAGGATGTGAGACTTGGTGGATTAAAGACTCATAATTACCATGTGTTGATGCAAGAGTTGATCTCAATAGCTATTTGCCGTGTGTTGTCAAAAAATATGAGAATAGCTATTATTCGTCTTTACAATTTTTAGAGAGATATTTGTGCGAAGAGATTACTTAAGAAAGACATAAAGAAAATAAAAGCAAGAGCAGTGACTATATTATGTGATCTAGAGAAGATATTTTCGCTATCACTTTTCACAATTATGATACATCTCACTATGCATCTTGCGGAGAGAGTTGCACTTGGAGGCTCAGTGTTCTGCCGATGGATATACCCCATCAAGAGAAATATTCAAACGCTAAAATCTTATGTAAGAAATATGAATCGCTCAGAGGGATCCACATCAGAAGGTTATTTAGATCAAGAGTGTATGAATTTTGTATCATATACTTAAACAAGCTCGAGACACGTCGTAACCGACCAAAGAGAAATTAGGATGATCAGTATGAGCCAATTGAGCCTGCATTTGAGTCTATTCCACAGCCAAGTAGACTTTCCACTTTATACTGCCTCACTGATTTGAGCCTTGAGGAAAGAAACAAAGCGCACCGCTACATGTTGTTCAATTGTGATGTCATTGAGCCGTGCATAAGATGAGCCACTCGATCTTATTTATTTCTCATTACTTAGAAGAAAATATCCCATTACACCTAAATTTATTTCTTATGCAACAAACACAAAGGTCATAAAAGTAAAATACGATACTCTAAGTATGCGGAAAAAAGAAAAAATATATAGTAAAAAAAATTTTAAGTGGTTCAAAGATCATAGAAGCGAATACATATTCCTGTCTTGTACATCCTATTTGAACATATTTTTTAATTAGGTGTCACCACACGTCTTGGTTAAGAAGACAACCAACTAATATGGCATACAACAACCTATACCAATAACTCATTGTGCTTTGGTGCTGGACTACTCAAATTTTTAATTCGATGATGGAAGGTTTCTGGATACAGTCAAGTACTTGTAAAGTCTGAATGCGAGTCAAGATAGGATTGACTGCTCTAAGTAAAATTGGAGATGATGCATTATTGTGTTTCAATTCAGCAAAACTTTGGCCAAAGTAGTCCTAGTGAAGAGTCACAGGATTTTTGAGATTGAGACACAATATGGACCACTCTTTTTGGATTGACAGTTTATCCTAAGTCGTCTTTGAGCATCAAGTATCAAAGGGATGAATTATACAGTAACTATATCCATATGGGTTCTAGAGTGTTGCTAGGCATACATTCGGTCTATCCGGACGTCGAATTTTATTGCTAGATGGTTACATCGATTAGTACAAGAATTATTCTTGTGCTACCGATTTAGATTCGAACCTATGAGGTCACGTACATAGAAGTACTTGTCTGATCAAATGGCTGATCAATAATTATGAATTATTGAAAGATTTAATTATCAATTTGATTGATGATTAATCTTATACAAAGGTTGCAATAAATTATTTACTAATAGTTAGTAAATTAAAAAAATAATTAATTAATAATATGATTATTAATTGACTTAATTTGATTGAGTAATAGAGATTGAATTAGATCTAATTGAATTGGATTCAATTAGATTAGTTTTGGATTAATTGGATGCAGCCCTATTGAATAACATAGCTTATTCCAATTGATCTCAGAGATGCATGAATTTGAAATTATTCTAAATTGAATATAATTCAATTAGTTTTATATAGGCTTGGATTAGATCTAACCCTATTGAATAATAGGCTTGATTGGATCAAGCCCTAATATCAAATGAAGCACCTGATCTCCATCCCTGGATCAATAGGGTTTTAATCTAACTAATTTTCAATTGGATTGGGGCCTAATTAGGTTAGGATCTAATTAATTAGTTTGTTATAACTAATTCCTAAATTGATTAAGATTGGATCCAAGGATTAGTTAGAGTTAGAACAAGATCTTGAATTCTATTGGGGAATAGGACTAAACCCAAACCCCATGTGATATTTATCTACGCACTCCATTCTCCTTTTAACGTGAAGAATACCTCACGTCCTATTATGATGCACCGCCCCATCTCTTCTTTTCCTCCCGTGGAAAAGGAGGTGCCCCAATCTCCTCTTTGTTGCCGCCCCAAAAGAAAAGGAAAGAAGGAAGGGGGCGTCCAAGGGTTGGATGCCCCAACATTCCATATGCCAAGATCCTGTTTTTCCTCTTCTTCTTGGTATGTTTTCTAATTTTTTTCTTGCTAATTTTTAGACATTAAAGAGAGACTTTTTTGCTGGTTATACAACAGAAAATTAGAGAAGAAAAGTTCTTCTCAAAGAGAGAAAGATCAAGAAAGAAGAAGGGTCTTCTTTCTTGCTTGCAGTCTTGAAGAAGAAGGAGTTCTTCTTTCAGTTTTTTTTATTTTTTTTAAATAAAAAATAGATTAGATCTAATTTTTAACATATGACTTTAGAAGAGAAATATCAAAAAAAATCTGATTTGGATTTGAGACTTCTTGAAGTTTTAGATCAAGAAAGAAGATGGATCTTCTTTCTTGCACGCATCCTTGAAGAAGAAGGAATTCTTCTTCTAGATTTTTTTTCTATTTTTTTTCAAAATAAAAATTAGATTAGATCTAATTTTTAACATAAGAATTTAAAGAAAAAATACTAAAAAAATCTGGTTGGGCATTTGGGGCTTTCTTGAGTTCTTGATCAAGAAAAAAAAGAGAGAAGAATGATTTTTCTCTTAGATTCTTCTTTTGAATTTTTCTGGATCTTAAAATTTTATGTGATTTTTAATAAAAAAAATTAGATTAAATCTGATTTTCATCATAAAAAAATAGAGAAGAAAAATTCTTCTCAAGGGCGTGAAAGAAAGAGAGAAAGGTTCTCCCTTATACATGGAAAATTGAAAAGAAAGGATTCTTCTCTTGATCTCTACTATAGAGATCAGATGCATAGATCCAGAAAGAAAAGGAGAAGATTTTTTTATTTTTCAATTCTGTCATGTTCCTCTCAAAACAGCCAATAGATGGTGTCTTCGCGAGCTAGTACTCTAAGGAAGATCGATCAGCACGAGGACTTCGTGTGGATACGCGTAGAGGCCGAACTGTGTGCGGCTGTCAAGCATCATGAAGAATCATCTACCACGAATTTTGGATGCGGTGATCTGCTATCCGCACTCAGGTATGAGATTTTGATCTCAATTAATTTTTAGATGTAATCTAAATATGAATTAGATATGATCTAATTACACTTAATATGTTCAGTATATACTGATTTTAGATTTTAGATGTACATACATACATATTAGTTCATGTCATAGATCCTATATGGTGATTTAGATTTAATCTAAGCATACATTATAGATTAAATTATTTAATCTACATATGCTCTACTACAAAATTTTAAAAATACATGCACATCACCCACCACGCTTTCTATCAAATGGTATTAGAGCGAGGTTCGTTATGACATGAACATATATGCATGTAGAGTTGAAATCTAGATTTAGCAATACATGAGATATGTTATGATTTGATTTTAGATACGATCTAATGTAAAATCAGATCTAATATAATTTAGATTTGATCTAAATTTTTGTATATATGATATGTGAATAAGATTAGATGTTCTGAGTAGCAAAGTACTCGAATTGGATAATCACCAGACCGTCTGGTCATAGGAGCAAGTAGGATTACATGATCCTCTCTTTTCATTCAATGGGGTGCTCTTCATGGCGTGTAGAGGTGCCACTATGAGATCCCATGAAGAAAAAAGTGAAAAGAGATAACTTACTTTTTTGTAAAATTCTAGATCTTGAAACCTTAGGTGTTGTTGTATGTGATACAAGTTGTAAAGAAACTAGTTATATCTAATCTTGATTAATCAAAATTACTTTGATTAAAAATCATGAAAATTTTGATTTGATCTAAAGAATTTTGTGATTTAATGTAAAAGGTTTACATAAGAAATTATTTAATAACCTTAACCCATGTTGATGCTATACTTAATTAAGAATTAAGAAATATATTTTAGATCCAGAATTATGATTAAAGATCTAATGACATTGCATAAAATATAAAGTATGGGATAGCTCAAATCAGGTCCTTTAATTGGGTTAGATCTAAGGTTAAAATCAAATACTCAAATGGACTAAAAAGAGTAGTTGATCCAATCTAACTAATAGTTGATTTAGATTAGATCAAGGATACTCTAGATCAAAAATAATAGTTGTAGTTGATCGAGTCCATATCTTTGATCAAACTAAATAGACCTTAATTCAGACTCAAAGATTGAGCTCGAGTTATTAGGCTGATTAGATCACTAAGTGACTTGAGTTGACCCATATTGTTAAGATTAATCAGTATGGCTGATTTAGGTATCCTGGACTGACTTGTCTCTAATCCTTCTCATTACTTGCTAAAGTCAGTGGGAGGATCCACGACTTGCCGGTTGGACCCACTAGTTACTAATCTTTCTCATAATTTGGTGAAGTCAGTAGGAAGATTATGACTTATAGGTCGACTGATGTCCTCTAAGATATATTAACCAAATCTTCTAAATTATTAGATCCATAAAATGAGCTAGTTATGGGGATAACTAGATCATAGCCTCCCATTAAGGTGCGTGATAATGAGTTCAATATCCCAAATAGGCATTGGAGGTGCCATACACCTGATGTCTATTACGTATTAGAATTATCATTCATTATATGATCATCTTGTTATACCTTCAGATCAATGCTCAGATTGGTCGAGCCACACTCGGGCCTGGACATCTATTTTGTTGGATGCACTTGATGTTGTCATATTAATGGTTGGACTTAACCAGAATTTTCAGTGGAGGCGCCACACACCTGCTAAAAGGAAGCCTGGGGCAAAATCTGATTACTAAAAATTATTTAGAGAAATAATTGGTTGTGAACTTACCCATGGATGCACTAGGGTTGGTCGAGCCACACTCGGGCCTGAATGCATTCTGTGTGGATTCTAGTATCTACTAAAGAATTAAAATAATTCTTCAGATTGGAGGTAGAGGCTATCAATTTGTATAAAATAGTGAGAGAACCTTTAGATTAAAGTCCAAGTCTTTAGGCTTAAAATAATTCATATACTAAAGATCAATTATTCTCTTTTCAGAAATGATTAGAAAATTATCACTCTGTTCATTGTTAGACAGTGATAATATTATCAAACCTAACTTCGATAGCCAGTATCGAAAGTTGAATATAGTTTTTTGAGCAAATTAATTAAGAAGTCTCAAGCTAACCCAAACAGGCTTAAAAGAAAAATCAGTAAATGGTTGCTGGTTAAGATGTTATGTGATAACTCTTTGAAGTTTCTTAGTTAGTAATACTACTATCTTGATATAGGATATCAATAGTGCAAGTCATACTTACAAATAGTTGCAAAATACTTCAGGATAGTAGAAGGTTTAAAAAACGACAAGAGACTCCTAAATATAAGACATAGAAGTCTGTTCTAATCTTAACATTAGGAATCATCGAACTTGTTTTCAATTATTTTTAGTGATTGTCACTATTGTCCAATCTTATTGATGGTGTCAATAAGTATGATTATTGTAATATCATTGTGAATGATACTACAATAATGAGTAGACAATTAAAAATGACATAAACTCATTATCATAGCCTGTTAGTATAAAGTACACATCTGACTAACATCCTAAATTAGACAATGTCATCGAAGTCTATTTTTGGTATAGTTGACTTATTTATCTTTTATTGAAAAGAGTAAATAAGCCAGCGATGTTCTAAGTTATGGTACATATTGATGTATTTACAGTCATGAACATTAATGCCAGAAGAGGGCTTACTATTTCATTAAAATCTCTGATGACCTATCTTTGTATGGGTGCGTCTTATTTATAAAGCATAAATTCAAATCAATTGAAATGTTCAAATGATTCTATAATGAGGTAGGAAAACGAACTGTAAAGAGTATTAGAATTCATTGATTTGATTGATGAAGGAATATCTTTACAGTAAGTTTTGACATGTCTTCAAAAAAAAAATTTAGATTCTCTCTTAATGGACCTCTCCCGAGACATCATTATTTAAAAAGATGTCTGAAAAGAAGAATTAAATCTTGTTAGACATGGTTCGATCCATTATGGGATTTGCGGGTCTGACTGAGGTCATATTTTAGAGACTACTTGATATGTACTCGAGAACGTTCCGAGTAAATCGATCACAAAACTCCATATGAGATAGGACTTAGATAATTCGATACTCTCTTACCTTAGGATTTGCAGTGTCGAATTTGTGTGAAATATTCACTAATCGATTAGCTTGGATCTTGATCTGATAAATTTCATTTAAGGATATTTCTTCTACCTCCTAATGGACATGAGATGTTCATGAACCTTAATGTATTCTTTTTGAAAAGAAAGTTTTTTGATGAAGGAATTGATGTTTTTAAAAGCAAGCTTAATAAAGCTTGATAAGTATGAGAACCAACTCTGACATAAACTGACATAACCAAAATTGATTAGATCAAATTCGAAACCCGATGTAAAGACATCTTTGAATAGATACAGTAAAGTACCATATCAGCCGAACAGATACTTCAGTTTCTAGATTCGAGATGGAGATTTGATCTTCCATACGGATGCAATACAAGGATCTAACATTGAGAAGTGACTTGGAACCATTAAATCTGAAATAAAATCCATAAAGATCAATAATATTTGGATATTCGTTGGTTCACCTGAAAGGATAAGACCCATAAGATGTGAGTGGATTTTAAATGGATAAGAGGTGCAGATAGAAAGGTGGAGACCTATTAATTTTATCTAATTGCCAAATAATTTCATCTAAGTTATAGTGTTGACTATGATGAGATAATTTTCTTATGGCAATCCTTAAGTCCATTCAGATTGAATCAAGCTTCTCAGAGTTAGAATATATATTTTAAGTATATAGCTTCGTTAAGAATGAAGCAGAATCCTGTATGTACAAATGGACTAATAATTCTATAAAATCATTCTTTGTGCTGTTTGGATGAAATTCTCTTAATCGAAAATGACATTCCTATATTATAAAGAATAAAAGCTTGGTTGTCATCTCTGTTCTTCATAAAAATTTGGAAGGTTATGAGAATCATCCTTAAATATTTATGGAATACTAAGGACCAATGGCTCGTTTATGAAGAATCTAATTTAAAACTTATGGAATATCGATTCTAATTTTTAATCGGATAGGAATGATAAAGTTATGTTAGATTGTGTTTTTATCCTAAAATGATAAGCGACATGCTGGAAAGATTTCATGCAATAGTTAATAGCCAATTTTATTTGCGATACGAAGTTCTTTGCAGTATTTGATGCTGGTAAAAAAGTTATTTGGTTATAAAAATTCATCAGCGAGCATGGAGTGACACCCTCCATTGATGGTCCAGTCTTTCTATATTGACAGTAGTATTGGAGCCATAGCTCAAGCTGAAGATTGATGTTCAATCTGTGAACCAAACACTTTCTGCATTGTAATTAACTTGTTCGATAAGATCGAAATAAAATCGATCTTAGGAAGATCAAAAGAAAGGAGAACTTGACCGATCCATTGACTAGAGCAATCGAATCTAATGAGTTCGATAATTTAAAATGGAAGATGGATATTTGATACCGATCTGATTGACTTTAGTCCAAGTGAGAGTTGTTGAGAAATATGTCCTAAAGCCAATCATTTAGGTTATAGATAATTGTGCTCCATATAAGTATATAAATTATAGAATGATAAATGTTATCTGATAGATTCATCATAAAAAATATATCTTCTAAAATAGAACTCATATGTTATGATGAAGTTCTTAGAACTACTTTCAAAATGATAAAGGAAGATTTATCATGTGGTTCTTAAATTCTGCTTGCGACTAAATGATACAATTGTTACAAAGACAATAATTGTATCGAGTGTAGGTTGTTGTATGCTATATTAGTTGGTTGTCCTCTTAACCAAGATGTGTGGTGACACGGATATGGCATACGGGTGATATGTAGGAGTACATTTCACTGAGCATGACCACTTTCGGAGCATTCTGCTGTCAAGAGTTGCTCTGATGGGATATGGGTATATGTGTTCCTCAGACCTGAGACTGTCTTGGTGACTTACAAGCAAGTCACTGTGCTTTGATGCCGGATTATTCGAATTTCTAATTCAATGATGGAAGGCTTCTAGGTACAGTCAAGTACTTGTGAAGTCTGAGTGCGAGTCAAGATAGGATTGACCGCTCTAAGTAAAATTGGAGATGATGCATCATTATGTTTCAATTTAGCAAAACTTTGACCAAAGTAGTCCTAGTGAAGAGTCACAAGATTTTTGAAGTTGAGATACAATGTAGACCACTCTTTCTGGGTTGACAGTTTACCCTTAGTTGTCCTTGAGCATCAAGTGTCAAAAGGATGAATTATACAGTAACTATATCCATATGGGTTCTAGAGTGTTGCTAGACATACATTCGGCCTATCCGAATGTCGGATTCCATTGCTAAATGGTTACATCGATTAGTATAAAAATTATTCTTATGCTACCAGCTTAGGTTCGAACCTATGGGATCACATACATAGAAGTACTTGTCTGATCAAATGGCTGATCAATAATTATGAATTATTGAAAGGTTTAATTATCAATTTGATTGATGATTAATCTTATACAAAGATTGTAATAAATTATTTACTAATAGTTAGTAAATTAAAAAATAATTAATTAATATTATGATTATTAATTAGCTCAATTTGATTGAGCAATGGAGATTGGATTATATCTAATTGAATTGGATTCAATTAGATCGGCTTTGGATTAATTGGATACAGCCCTATTGAATAATAGAGCTTATTACAATTGATCTCAGAGATGCATGAATTTAAAATTATTCTAAATTAAATATAATTCAATTAATTTTATATAGATTTGGATTGGATCTAATCCTATTAAATAATAGGCTTGATTGGATCAAGTCCTAATATCAAATGAAGCACCCGATCTCCATCCCTGGATCAATATGGTTTTAATCTAACTAATTCTCAATTGGATTGGGACCTAATTGGGTTAGGATTCAATTAGTTAGTTTGTTATAACTAATTTTTAAATTGATTAGGATTGGATCCAAAGATTAGTTAGAGTTAGAACAAGATCTTGAATCCTATTAGAGAATAGGACTAAACCCAAACCCTATATGATATTTATCTACGTGCTCCATTCTCCTTTTAACATGAAAAATACCTCACACCCTATTATGATGCGCCGCCCCATCTCTTCTCTTCCTTCCGTAGAAAAGGAGGTGCCCCAATCTCCTCTTTGTTGCCATCCCAAAAGAAAAAGAAAGAAGGAAGGGGGCGTCCAAGGGTTGGACACCCCAACATTCCACATGCCAAGATCTTATTTTTCCTCTTCTTCTTGATATATTTTCTAATCTTTTTCTTACTAATTTTTAGATATTAAAGAGAAACTTTTCTACTGGTTATACAGTAAAAAATTGAAGAAGAAAAGTTCTTTCCAAGGAGAGAAATTCAAGAAAGAAGAAGGGTCTTCTTTCTTGCGTGCAGTCTTGAAGAAGAAGGAGTTCTTCCAAATTTTTCTTTATTTTTCTTCCAAATAAAAATCAGATTAGATCTAATTTTTAACATATGAATTTAGGGGAGAAATACTAAGAAAAATCTGATTTGGGTTTGAGGCTTCTTGAAATTTTAGATCAAGAAAGAAGATGGGTCTTCTTTCTTGCACGCAGCTTTGAAGAAGGAGTTCTTCTTCTAGATTTTTTTTCTATTTTTTTTTCAAAATAAAAATTAGATTAGATCTAATTTTTAACATGAAAATTTGGAAAAAGAAATATCAAAAAAATCTGGTTGGGCATTTGGGGCTTTCTTGAGTTCTTGATTAAGAAGAAAAAAAGAGAAGAAGAGAGAAAAATGGTTCTTCTCTTAGATTCTTCTTTTGAATTTTTTTGGATCTCAAGATTTTATATGATTTTCAATAAGAAAAATCAAATTAGATTTGATTTTTATCATAGAAAATTAGAGAAGAAAAGTTCTTCTCAAAGGCGTAAAAGAAAGAGAGAAATGTTCTCTCTTATACATGAGAAATTGAGAAGAAATGGTTCTTCTCTTGATCTCTATTGTAGAGATCAGATACATGGATCCAGGAAGAAAAAGAGAAGGTCTCCTTATTCTTCAATTCTGTCATATTCCTCTCAAATCAGCCAATGAATGGTGTCTTTGCGAGCTAGCACTTTTGGAGAGATCGATCAGCATGAGGACTTCGTGTGGATATCCATAGAGACGGACGCGTGTGTGGCTGTCAAGGATCATGAAAAATTATCTATCATAAATTTTAGATGCGATGATCTGCTATCCGCACTCAGATATAAGATTTTGATCTCAATTAATTTTTAGATGTAATCTAAATATGAATTAGATATGCTCTAATTACACTTAGATATGTTCAATATATGCTGATTTTAGATTTTCGATGTACATACATGCATATTAGTTCATGTTATAGATCCTATATAGTGATTTAGATTTGATCTAAGTATGTATTATAAATTAAATAATTTAATCTACATATACTCTGCTGTAAAATTTTAAAAATATATGCATATCACCCACCATGCTTCCCATCACAATATTCACAACCAAACTATAAATATGGCAACACAAAATAGTGGCATGATATTGAGCGCCACCACTGAGTGTTATGCTAGCTCGAGGGATTCACAATCTCGTACAGAGGATCTGAACTATCATGGGATTGTGGAGAAGATAGTCATATTGGATTACTATTCTAAAGAGAGGATTGCGTTGATGAAATACGATTGGTTTGACACCTTATCTCAGTCAGAAATGAAGACTGATGAGTACGATTTTACTCTCATTAACATGCAGTGCCATCTCTATACTGAAGAACCATATATACTTGCCTCTCAAGCTAGTCAAATCTTCTACGTTAGTAATCCTTTGGAGCCTCAATGAGATGTTGTTGTGAAGATGGTGCCTAGACATATCTTTGATGATATCGAAATTGATGATGATGTTAGACCATGCATATAAAGTGTTCTTCTAGGATAAAACTTATCTGGTATTGTCGAGATCCAAGATATATTTGTTAGGAGCGATGGTGATGTCAATGTTATAGATGCCATTAGGTGATGAGTTCAACATCCTGGTATAAATGTTAGTGTTTATTTATTGATACTCTACTAATATTATTATTCAACAACATGTTATATTTGTTAATATTCATTAACCTTACAAATCACGATGGCACCGAAACACCATCTAGCTTTCACCCCCACCCCTCGACGGGCTATGCGGAGCTAAGCATCTGAGCCACTGCCGACGCATACTCCATCCACTTTCGCATCGGCTTTGACTTCGCAGGCACATACTCCTCCCACCGGCACATCTGAGCCTCCACTAGCAGCCACATCACTAGCTTATGCATCTCCGGCACATACTCTACCCATCGATGAGGCTCCACCGGCATCCATATTGTACGATCCCAATGAAAGTAGGTTTTTATTGTGTCAATTATTTATTTATTTATATTTTGTATAGTTATTACACACTCTTATATATACGTAATGTATTTTCATTACAGGCGCATCATCCAGTAGAACATTTCACAATCCCACACGCATACCACATGTGTGAAACCACCAGTATCAGGTCATGATGGAGTACGATCGAAAGGAGAGGTCAGTAAGAGAGACCGCATGGGAGATGCATTCCTTTTTTGATGTACTTATGAGGCAGTCTGGCATCATTTTCGTACTGCCCATAGACTGATGATTGATGAATGCTGGTGTCAAAGATCGGGTGTAGGACGAGATTTGGATTAGTGTATCTTAAATATATATATGCATATGAAATGTTTATACTATATTTGATTAGAATAATTTCGTAATTAACTTCTGATAATTTTGTGTAGAGAATGTTAGATGCTCGACTACAGAAGATTGGAGAGTTATACCGAAACTACAAGGTCAAGCTCCATAAAGGATAGCTAGAGCACCGTAGGAACATAGAGGAGGAGCTTGTTTCTTGGATCCAGGGCAGTCCTCCGAGTCAGTAGGAGGGGATGGTAGGCATTGGAGAAGCCAAGAGTTCTAGATTTAATTTGTAACTTGTGAATTTTATATTATACTGATAATTATATTTGATTTTAACTTATGTGATTTAAATACTTTTTAGGCTGCATCTCGTTAGAAATGAGAGAATCAAGCTACTCAGGAGTACACGCACACTCTCGACCGTGAGTCTTTGATCAGTCGTGTGCATAAAGAGATAATGAATTCTAACCTTTTAGTTTATAAGTTATTGAATTATTATTTTTACATGTTTCTAACAGCTGATTGATTATTATAGCTGATGAGAGAGAGGGTGATGCCCAGCCATAGCGCCATCTTCCGATCGAATTATACGGACAAAAAGGACAGGCCGATGAATGCCGCGATCGAGAGGATTTTTGTATGTAATAACTAGAATATGATTAGTATGATTAATATTGTAGCATTTCTTATGAGATTTTATTTGAATTTGCAATTACAAGAGTAGTTAGATACACTTGCAAGTGAGGGCCAAGACACCTCTGGCCCCCATAACCATCTGTCTCAAGTCTTGGGACATGAGCACTCTGAAAGGATTCGTTGCAAGTCCGGACATATACCGATGAGATACTGGTCTAAGGCGAGCATCTTCTCACACGCTTCTAGGATCGTCAGTCGAGAGCGGCTTGATGAGGCCTTGGCACGGGCAACTCAGGCTCAGGAGCGCACATCTCAAGCTGAGGAGCATGCATCTCAGCTATAGAGCATCATATCCGTTATAGTGACACAACTATCCACTCATATTAGAGCGATTTTTCGAGCATTCAGGACTTGTTGGCTAGCATTTCAGCTCTAGCCCCTTCAAGTCCTGCTACAGCCCCTTTCGCTCCTGCTATAGCCCTTCTCGATCCTGTTTCAGCCCCTCCCAATGATGACGAGATGCTTGAAGCGGAAGATTTTGATTTGCTTAATTTTTGATATTTTTTATTTAAAAAATATTGTAATATAATTTGAGTAATACAATTTGAGTATTTGAGAAATATTATGCTTGTTATTCAGTTTTATGTGAAATTTTTTGTTCTTGCAAGTTTTAACCTGAGTAATTATATATTGAACTGCATCTATCAGGTTAAAAAAAAGTAAAAAATGATATTTTTTTTTGTTGGTCAATGGACTATGGCAGTGGTTGTGCAACCGCTGTTGTAGCCGTCCCAACCGCGGCAATAGCTCTGTACCAACCACTGTCAAAATCTATGACAGTAGTTGATAAATCGCTATCGTACATCTATAGCGGCTGTTGTAAAATCACTGTCGTAGTTTGAAATATGGCAGTTGTTTGGTAACCATTCTATAGAAGATATAGCAACGGTTGTAGAACCGCTACTATAGTCAATCTATAGCAACGATTGGAAAATCGTTACTATACAGTTTGTTATAGCAGCGGTTGAGTAATCGCTGCTATACCTTATATATGATAGTGGTTACAGCAACCGCTGCAACAACTACTGTCATAGACTTACAACGACAGCGATAGTGACAGTAGTTACGAAATTGCTGCCGTAGACTATGACTGTGGTTTTTTTGGCTACAGTAGCGGTTCCGAGCTGCTGCCGTAGTCCCTTTTTGTAGTAGTGCAAATAGAGGAGAGATACAGATGGGGCCTGGTGCTCTGACAGGGTGTGACAATACAATCGAAGGTTTGACGATAGTGGTTGATGGTGGTGGGGCAAGGGACAGCCGGCGACAAGGCTCGATTGATGAGTATTAAGAAAAATAATTTCAGAAAATTAGGGATCCACAACTTTTTTCTTCGTTTTGGATGTTGATTGGTTAGCTGCAGTCATGGCACCACCCATGAAGGGTGGTAGGGAGGTCGGGGGTCATGATCCATGGGTGTTGGCCGGTGGCCAAAAAAAGGAGGAAGAAGGCTCCGCCAAAATGAGAGATTTTGTTTTTATGATTTTTTGGCGAATCCGATGGCCATGTGCAAAAGCATGAAAAGAAGGGGAAGAAAGAGAGAAAGAAGGTCAGGGACTTACCTTGGGCTCTGGTGGTGTCTTCAGCCTCAATTTTTGACTGACACAAGAACTAGATGCTGCAGCTTCAATGGGAGAAAATAAGAAGGATGGCCGGTAGCTTGTGGTGGGATCCTTCGAAAGGGGAGGGAGAACCTATAGGGTGGAGGAGAGGTAGAATCCTCTTCGAAATTGACTTTCTCTTCAATGAATTCGGATAGAAGAAGACTTCCAATGAAAATCTTCATCATTTTTTTTTTGTGCTGCTTTGAGAATCGTAGATCAGATTATCATAGTGAGAGATTTTAACTCTTTGATCTGGCAGAATTTTAAATCCATCCTACGTCGCCAGTGGTGCAGAATTTATGAGGCCAAAGAGGTCTGACAACCTACGAGATTAAGAAAGGGTCTTACATGGCTTCTTTGTATATTAGCAGTTACAAGAATTTTTTATCTTGGAGTCTAAAATTTTATCAAGTAATCCTGAGTAATGTATTCATATATTTTTGTTGATATTTTATAATGAAATTCTTACAATTTATGATTTTTTTTTCTTTTACATGTGCATTTGTATGTAAAACTTCTACAATATTTGAAATATTTGAAAAGGCATCAAAGATGAGGTTTTGTAACAGGCAAATGGAAAGACAAGGAGAAAAGATAAAAATATTTTCTTTTATAACTAATCTTTTAAGTTTATAACTACTTCTGATAGCCTTTTGTAACTTAAAAACCCCTATACGTTGTGGTGATAAGAGGTTAGGTTGGATTTCGATTAAAGTCAAGTAAAAACAGCAACATACAGAAGCTTGATCAGTGCCACCGACAAAATATTTCATATCATTTTATTTAACTCTAAACTATTTTATTTTGGAAGACTCATTCCGTAATAAATCTATGCTAACATATGAAACCCAGTATTTACAATTATTACTTGTTTATTTTCAAAATGACTTAAACCACTAATATAAAAAGGTAATTATTCAAAAAAATTTATCAAAAATCACGACTCAACCAAGCTTGAACTATTTCAACCAAAACAGAATTGTACATTTGTTTATACTATATCCTTGCTGATGGAAAAGACAACAACAACCCTCATTGTCCAAGTTGGGTCAAAGCTTTGGTGTATACCCAATTTGACCCGACTCGAGCAAAATCATTTCAATTCAAATTTTTTAAATTACATTAATTTTAGCAGTTCTTCCCGTACCCTCGTCTGGCCATTCTACCCTCTCTCTCTCTCTCTCTCTCTCTCTGTAGCCGCCCACACCCCACACCCCGCACCCCACTCTGTGTCCTGTCACCCGTCTCTCTTCCCATCGAGCCTCCTCCACTTTCCATAATCTCCTCCGCTCTTTTGCCAATTCTTTGTGCACCATGAATGTATAAAAAATACGACATAAAGTGTATCCATTATTTTATCTGATTAATTTATATAATTATTATTTTTTAATATATATTTAATATTTATAATTTTATTTTTTTATTTAAAATTTTAAATAATAAAATATCTCTATTCTTTAAGATTCGTTTGGTTCGTGAGAAAACTTTTTTTTCAAAAAATTATTTTTTGAAAATAAAATTTTGGTATGTTTGATTGACCACGAGAAGATGACTTATTATAAAGTAGCTTATGTTTGGATGAGCATCTATTTTTCTGAAAAAAATATGTAAAATATCTATTATACCCTTAATAGATATAAAACCATATATTTTTACTTATAAATTTTATATAAATATTAATATAATATTTATATTAATATAAATATAATATTAATATATTATAATATAATATTAGATTATAATAATTTATTATATTAATATAATACTAATATATTAATATTATATTAATATAATATGAATATTTTAACATAATAAATTTATTAATATAGATATACGTATAATATTATATTAATATAAATATTAATATTAATATTAATATTAATATTAATATTATATTAATATAAATATTAAAATATAATAAATATTAATATTATATTTATATAAATATTAAGATAATATTAATATAATATTATATTACTATTCAGTATTTCATCCTAACCATTCATTGATATTTTACTAAACTTTAACTATGGATCTTAAAAGAATATTTTAGAAAAAAAATATTATCACTTTTAATATCATGGAAAGTATCAAAATCCACCTCCCCATGGATTTTCACTTCTCATGAAATGTGAGAAGTGACTTGGAAAGTGTTTTTTCTACTCCTCCTTTTAAAATTTCAACTAAACAAGAAGCTCTTTCTTCACTTCCCAAAAAGTACCTCTTCCCTCCTTCACTTTTCGTTAACCAAATGAGTCCTTAAAAAAAATTAGGACATCTTATGTCCATATTATGACATTCTACATCAAATTATGACTTCTTGCACGTAGGATATCATAATATGGTTTAAAAAATTATAATTTGACATAAGAAATTATAATTTAATATCATAATATGATATCCTATGGCATATTATGATATCTTATATGTAGAAAGTTATAATTTGACGCAAGATGTTATAATATGGTTCTGAATATCATAATATGAGAAGAGTATTTTTATCCAACTACTTTTCAATGCGCATTTAATTCCTACAGTCCCACGTTTTCGTTTGAAATTTTGAATAACAAAAATACTCCTTCTCTTTGAAAAAAATTATGACATTCTATAACATATTATGACATCCTACATCAAATTATGATTTTTTATATACAGGATGTCATAATTTTTTGGATCATATTATGATATTATACGTTCAGAAAGTCATAATTTGATGCTGGATGTTATAATATGCTATAAAATATCGTAATTTTTTCTCAAAAAAAAGTATATTTTCATCATTCAAAATTTCAAACAAAAAAGATGGAACTGTAGGCATTAAATATATATTAAAAAATGATGATTATATGAATCAATCAGATAAGATGGTGCACTCTATGTCAAAAAAATTTCCGTCGCCCTCCAACTTGTATGGACTTGAGCGGCACCATGCTAAGCTTTGGTTGGGCCAGTTCAGACTTCATTCAGATCAGATGTGTTTTTAACTTCAGGTCAGGTTGAGGGAGGACTTGGGCTGGGCCTGGTTTAGCGCTCAGCGAGCCTCGGGCCCGACTCTATACTAACATATCGAGCTTGGGCTTGCCCAAATCTTGAACGAGCTTTCAGCCTTCACGGAAACTCAACCCGAGCTGGAGCTCTTGGAGCACCCGAGCTGGAGCTCTAACCACGAAGGGGAAGCGATATGGATGGCGATACCTTTCGACATCTACAGGGAATCCTCACTCACATGAATTGTGACATCAAAAGAAACCCACAACTCCGCCGCCTGAAAACATAGTGCCATAAGACAGGGTTCTGAATGAACCCATTTATTAGGTTGTCTGATATGAATCATATGATGTAGTTGGCGGCAATAAGCTCGGCAACGGGCAGGGCAGCAACCATATTCCAAGCCTTTGGCGCTGTCACAAGCTAAAGCTCCTTTGGTAATATTTGGTGGCCCAAATGAGTTCACCATAGATATTTGAGACCTGAGATCACCAATGATCCGAAACTCATGATGATTTGATCATCAATGATCTAAAATTATGGTATTTGATAGGTCATAATTTAATGATTAAAAATTTATAAATAATTTGTTTGATATTTTATGAAGATTCAAAATTACTAATTATAAAATATCAAAACTATTCATAATCTATTTCATAAAAATATATTTATTAATCATATATAATATATTATAAATAAAATATTATTATATTTATTAATATATTAATAATTAGTAGATTTTATAAAAATATATTTATTAGAATTATAAATTATTACTCCCATAAAAATATATTATTTGTTTTTATAAAATTAATATTTTTATTTAAATTTATAATATATTATTTATTAATGCGAAGATTATTTTCAAGTAATATATTAATTATTTTATTTTATAAATATTTTATAAATATAGAGTACAATAAAATATTTTTATTCTAATTTAAAATTATCATTGATAATAATATGATTAATAATATATTATTATATAATATATATCATAAATATTATATATAATATCAAATATAATATAATATTATATATATAATATTGATTTAGTATATTAATATTATATTAATATATTAATTTTTTATTAGATTGAGAAATAATTTTATCTTCATATTTTAGTTCAACGTGAGAGAGTTATTTTGGATTTTGGACTTCAAAATAGATATCTCATCATTGAATTAAAAAATAATTTGAAAAATAAAAATAATTTAAAATTACTGTCAAATAAGATCATGATATAACTAAACATGATGGTCTCGGTATGTCTATCTATATTATTTCTGATCTCGAATAAATTATCCCATGTCAAACGTTCTTTTTGCGCGACCAACCAACATCGCTGTTTCTTAAAAGATTTTCCTACAAGCCGTCAGGTAGTTGCAAGGGGGCAGATGCGATCTAAAGGCGCATCTTAAAAAGAAAAATAAATGGCCGTCCCTTCATCTCCAACTTGAGACCACTCGGGAGGGCCCCAAATCACCTACTGATGTTCTCAGCGTACCTGCACTCGAATAAATGATGCAGAATCTTCTCGTGAAGGCTTGTATGCTTGTACTTGAATTATATATCGATTCAAATCCTGTCAAATTTTTGGGGGGATTCGCGACGTGATACGCCAACAGCGAGGTTTATTTTTTATTGGGTGTGATGCTTCTTATTTATGGGGCACAGGATCCACATCCATGATACGATCTATGGTCCAAGTTTTACGGGCTACATACATGATATAAGAATTCGAAAAATTAAGGCTTATTTGATACCGGTTTATTTTTTCCTTTGTTTTATTTTTAAAAGTAAAAATATAAAATTACATAGCAGAAAGATGTTTGATTTTGTTATTTATATTTTTTTTATTTTTAAAAGTAGCTAAAAAATATTGTGGAAAAAGCAGAAATTAAAAAATTTTACTTTATTCATTTTAAAAATAACTTTTTAAGCCATAAAATCAAATTGAGTCCCAGCTTTATTTTAAAAAAATATTTTATTTTATAATTTCTTATGATACGTGAAACGTAATTTTTTAAATAAATATTTTTTTTTATTTTTTTTCTTCTTCTCCCTCTTCTTCATGGAATAGAGAAAAAAAAAGCTACTCCAAGCCTCGCCGCTGCCGCTTTATACATGCCAAGCACATTGCTATAATGCCCGTTTCATACATGTCGATGCTGTCTCTGTCGTTTTATCGACGAACGCTGAAAGAATTGGAGCATTGTAAAGCGCCCTATCCACCGCCGCCACTTCTCCTTCATGGCAAGGTCGTGAAGAAAGTGATGAACTCCAATTTCGAGTCGATACTAGAGGAGCTCCGTATTCGAATTTCGAAGGCAGACTTTGTCACCATTAATCTCGAGATGCATTTGTCTTTGACCGCTTTGACGTCCAGTTTCTCAAAATGAAGGATTTGGTGGAGAAATTCGTCGTGGTATAGTTCGAAGTCTATCTTTCTGGTGAGATGGAGCCAAAGGTTTCTTCATCATCCATCTATAAGTTCTTTTCTCCTTGAATTGATGCGTTAGGATTTTGGCTTTTACTAAGCTAAAATTTGAAGGACTCAGAGGAGGCGACTCACCTGGGTGCTCTCAAGGCCGCGCTCATGAGTTCACCTTCACCCCTCATCCGTCATGGAGAGGCATCCTTAGGAGCCTATAAAGTGGACAGAAAAGTCTACGGAGTGGACCAATAAGAAAGCTTAGATGATGATTATTTTTTCTACATGACTCTCTTTTGTTTTTTAAACCTTCACATATCAAATGAAAGTCCTACCAATGCAAAGACCTCCATTTTAATATATATATATATTAGATTTTTCTTTGACCTCCAATAACTACTATCTCATCACCCATACATCTACTTGCTTCGTTCTCTCCTCTGGCTCTACCTCCCACCTTCATCCATTTTATTTGTGTTTATCTTCTCTCCAAATATCTTGCCTCCTTTTGGTCCCTTCTCTTCTTATTCTATTTTCTCCGGCTCCTCCCAGAATCATCCCTCCTCTTGGCCTCGCATATCCTTCATTGGTTGCACGCCTAACATTTATTATGAAAAAGTATTGCTAAAAAAAAATTTCTTTATATATGGCTTACCAAATATTTGTTTAATTATAAAAAATAAAAATCAGTATTAGCCACTAAATATGGTTAAAAGTTTTTAAAAAATTAAAATAGATGTTTGCTTATTAAATAAAAAAAAAACAAAATGACAATAATACCGAGATAACTTAAAGTTGCAGGTTATGAATCTCACATTCCTCGTAGCGTCCTTTTGATTTTAGCTGTGATGATCAAACCTCCGAGGCACGTCAAGTAAATCAAAAAATTACCATACCTATATCCTATTAATTAAAACTTTGACTGCAATAATCATATTATTTCAAGAACAGGATCTTAAAAAAGAAAGTTGTTAACAAGTAGATCCACAGCTTGCTTTCGAATTTACAGTATTTTAACTCTTTTCCGGTAGGTTTGAAATTTACAGTATCGATTACTTTTAATTAAAGAACAGAATATTAAAAAAGAAAGACTGCAAAGTTAAACTTCATCTTCCTTACATAATTACAGAATCAACTATGGTTAAAACTTTATAACCGGGTATTTTGTTGCGCTCTCAAAGGTATCCCCCGTTTGAGCTGTCGATCATGAATTTTAATTCTTTCTTAAATAAACAAGTCATGACCCCTAAGATAACTACAATAATTAGCCTGCCGACGTGGCATCTTATGCCACATATATTCTCCACCAAGTAGGTTACGCAGAGCTTCCACCAATCAACTCAAACCAACAAAGGGTTTGGAACGCAAAAAAAAAAAAAAAAAAAAAAAAAAAAAAAATCCAAAGCTAGCGTGAGATCTACGAGAGACACCAAGCAAAACCCCAGTGATCGATACCCATCAAACGGCTGATAAAAGTTCACCAGTAGCG
Organism: Elaeis guineensis; assembly: GCF_000442705.2. Taxonomy (NCBI): domain Eukaryota; kingdom Viridiplantae; phylum Streptophyta; class Magnoliopsida; order Arecales; family Arecaceae; genus Elaeis; species Elaeis guineensis. The sequence goes on from NC_025994.2 coordinate 114,025,285, forward strand.
CGGCAAGTATCCCGGCGCGGACTTGCGACTCGATTGACCCAACGCGTCAAGCAAGGGAGACCGCGCATGATTAGCCGGCGACGCGAGAGCGAAACGAGACAAAAATAAATTGACGGCCCACCGTCCCCCAAAGGAAGAAAGAAACCAAGAAACCGCTTTATCGGACGGCCGCGATCGTCCCATCCCCACCGCCCCAAGCGAACTACCGTGGCACTACCTCACCACGCCCCCCTCTAGCCTTTCAAAGAAACTAGAAAAGCATCTCCTACGGCACGCGGTTCTCTCGCCAATCGCCTCCTCTTCTTTAATCTTTCAACTACTGTCGCTACGCACGCACTACCCCTCCTCCCTTCCTCTCTCTCCCCCTTCGAAGGCCGGCAGCTCCGATTTCCGCTTCTTCTTCTTTTTCTTCTTCTTCTTCCTTCGATCTCTCCGCTCCGATTTGGATCCATTCACTTGGATCCGATCGGGATCTGAGGGATCTTTATTTTATAGGGGTTACTTGGATCTCCTTGTCTAGCGGTTTGGTGGAGAGAGAGGGAGAGAGGGGAGATGGAGAATTTGATTTCTTTGGTAAATAAGCTACAGAGGGCATGCACTGCCCTTGGAGACCACGGGGAGGAAAGCGCGCTGCCGACGCTTTGGGATTCGCTGCCGGCTATCGCCGTCGTCGGAGGACAGGTATGGGTTTCGAGATCTTGATGCATCGGCGATGTGTATTTGCTTGGTTTGTTGAGATCAGGGTGATTTCTTGCTGTATTATTGTGGATCTTGGGGTTTTCTTGGGTTGATCTTTGGTTTTTGGCTGTAGATGGGAAATCTTGAATCTTTCGCTTATATTTCTTCGATTTTGAGCGTAAAGATGTCGCCTTTGTGCTCGTTCTAACTCGATCTCTTTAAATCATTTTCAATATGGTGAAAAGCTTCCTTATTTTCTCCCGCTCTTGCTGTTCTCATCTAGTTTTCATGCGGGCTTTTGGGCCATAACTGATTTAGCCTTACTTGCTTTTGATCCAAAACATTTTATTGGTTTCTTTTTTTGTTGTTTCTTCTGTATGTTTCTTTGATTTTCTTTTGTGATAAGGTTTTCATTTCTTCCCCCGTATATATGGTAATATTTGAAATAATCTGAACTTATATGACAATTATTCTGGTTTAAGTTATATTGTACTTCTTTGGGAGCTATAGTTTTTCCTCTGTTCAAGTCATACTTAGGCCACAATTATTTTGAATCTTTCCACTGTTAGCAATACGTTATTGTTTGATTTGATGATACTAGAATTGTCTCCTTAACGTGGAGGAGTTCTTTATAATATGTTCTTCTATTTTTTTTTCCAGATTCCCATAATCTATTTGTTTCGTTAGCCCTTGAACCATGATAGTCATTCTCGATTCCTTTCAGCGACGCCTGTATCTGCCCTCTCCAAATAAAAAACTAACATAAAGAAAAGAGTGGAGAGAGAAAGCCAGTGATATAGTGTTTAAATAGCGTATATTTTTTCTGCTATTCTTTACACTTATCTGTTACTTATTATGTTGGTTCTTGGTTCAAATACTTCATGTTAGCAAATCTAAAACATGAACATCTGAACTTTTGATTGAGGCGTGCACTCAATCATCAGTACCATTTACTAATTCTCAAGTGCAAATTTTTTTTATGACATTGTATTATCAGAGTGGTAATGTATCCATCTACGTTGACATTGCATTTTGATACTTCTGCAACAGATACTCATGACAATAGTTACTTCAGAAATCTCCGAAGATAATTATTCGACTCTATCAGTCTTTTCTTCCAATGTTTGTTATATACTTCAACAAAAATGTGAAACCCAACTCTTGCCCCTCCCCCTTCTCTTAGTTGCAATATTCTAAATTCAGAGTTAACAATATTAAATTCATAATATTACTCCCTTATTGTTTATTATGGTGCTTCATTGGTACTTTAGAATTAAACAAAAAAAAATATTTCTGAACTTTGTAAATATTATGATAGTATATCTGGTTCCATGATGTTGCTTTGAAATGTTCTGTAGAGCTCTGGTAAATCTTCAGTTTTGGAAAGCATAGTTGGGAAGGACTTCCTGCCACGAGGTTCAGGTAATATATGGTGCCTTAATTTTATTTCATGAACTGTATGTTTAATGCCTTTGTGTTTAGCTATTTTTCAAGTATTGACAATGCTATATCAATGAAATTTCGCAGGGATTGTTACACGACGCCCGCTTGTTTTGCAGCTTCATAGGATTGATGAAGGGAGAGAGTATGCAGAGTTTATGCACCTTCCAAGAAAGAGATTCACGGATTTTGGTAATTTTATCCTGCTGACAGAAGAAGATTCTTTATCTCTTTTAAGTTCTACATAGGAAGAAAGCACACTGACCTAAGTGTGTGAATCTTCTTCTTAATAAAAGCGTACAAGAACATGTAAGAAAGGATATCACTATGCTCAGCTAAGAAATGGAGAGTTTTTTTGTTGAAGTGATGCCAAATTCTCCACTTGTTGGTGCTCATAGATTTAGTATCTTCAGTATATCTAGAGTTTGTTAATCCTTAGTGGAAAACATTATTGGCCTTGAAGGGCTCTTGCACTAATAGAGATAGGCGGAAAACCATCTAGATGACACCATTTTCTTTCCTCATTTTCTTCATATTCGATTCCAGTGGATCATTTTTCATGCTCAAATGTCTTTCAAAGAATTTTTTGTGTGTATTTCATTTTTTTTTTATTACTTGGTTAACAGAATTGTGGTATTGTGATACTTTATCTGCAAATCCTGGTCATGTTCTTGCAGCTGCTGTGAGGAAGGAGATCCAAGATGAAACTGATAGAGAGACTGGTCGCACCAAGCAAATTTCTCCTGTTCCAATTCATTTGAGTATATATTCTCCTAATGGTGAGACACATTGAGGCTGTTCGCTTATATATTTTTCCTTTTTCCCGCCCTCAAATTAGTACTTTGAAAGGTTGAAAGATCATGCGAAGAAATAAAACTGCTGTTTCATATATAGGAATATACATGCATATACATGGTTTTTATATAAAATGAATTGAGTGATCTCTTTTTTGTAATTGTTGCTTTGAACTTTTCTTCTCTCTATGGAGATCTTAGATGTTATAGGACATTGAGCTGTTCTATGGCACCGCCTATACCTAACTCTGAAACTCAAACAAACCTTGATTTAAGCGTTATATTTATCTATATGGAGGTTGCAGAGCGAATCAATACATAAATCATCGACACTTGGGATGTGTTATCACTTCAACCTTCCATCTTTTTGTGAATTGGTGCCAAATAGCTCTAAGGCAACCTTTTGGCAACATGCATGATATACTGTTCTAACCATTTATTCTTACAAAATTGTATAGTTTTGGCACCAGTGATGTGAAATGTAGCTTGTTTCTTAGTTAAATGGGTTAGTGCTGTGAAGACATTTCAAGGTGTAAATCAACTGTGTAAAGTTACATTCATTCCAAGAAGTGCTAAATTTGATTGCAGAAGTTGAAAGTGGCACCTTTGTCAGGTCAACTCAGAAATTGTTACATTAGGAGAAGTAGAGGTTCATATATGCATTCCAGTGGCTAAACTGTAGCCTTGGAATGGGAATACTTGTTGAACTCATATTATTGCTCTTTAATGTAAGTTTTGATTTTGCGGGCCATCGCTTTGACACTCTGGTTGCAGGCTATATACAGTAGGGCTTGGCTTCAACTAGGCTGTTTGATGTGTCGGTAAAGACAGAATGGTCCTATGAAGTGCTGCATGGTGTTTTCTGTGATGAGCATGGAAAGAGATTGGTGCAACTGTGCTAGACTAGCCCTTCCAAAATTTCCTCTTTAGTGATACTCCTGAACTTATTTCTTTTGTGCTCAGGCCACTTGTGTGATGATGAGCTTTTCATAAGTGTTTGTTGTCTTTAGTTGGATGATAGCTTTGTTCATGCAGCCTCATGGAACTCAAGTGATCTAAGACATTATCATGGTAGTGATGGACTGGATGTGTGACAAGCACATCTGTTTTAAGAAAACATGGCTGGCATCTGTCTGTGGAAGGTTGTGAGTGTAATATTAATCCTACAAGTAGGGGTGACAGTGAGAATGTGCTTCAGGATTCAGGATGTGTGAGGGAGAGAGAATGAGCTTTAGTATAGAAACATTGTCATAGCATATCTCTTCTTCAACTAGACTAGTTAGAACATTTGTTTCCAGGAAAAAGAAAGAAAGGTCCATTCCATTATGTCTGTCAAAATGTTGTTTAAATTTCTTTGGCATCTTTGGATTTATTCTATCCTTTTGATAAATCATAATATTTATTGAAAGGTTGAATAATAGGATGAGAAGTGAGAATTTTAAAATGTGAGGCCATATAAGGACAGGAGACCAGCATTGTGTTGAACGGATAGTAAAAGGAGGTGGCATAAGGTGATCTGTGAGGAGGTTGCAAGACGGTCTTTAACAAATCTTTCGTTGACAGGAACTATTCCTTGACATGAATTATTAGTGAATGAGGCATCATTAAGCCAGTTGCAGGTGGTTGAAATAAGGCTGCTAGTTGTCTTGGGATTATAGAACCATTATTGTATCTGATAATTAAAATGAAGATTTGGAAGCGTTTTTATGCCAAAAGAGGTATCCCTTATAATATGAATGCAGGTCGGAGGATTACTAATCTGAAACCAAGTTTTTGGGGGTAAAGTCTTGTTAATTGTTTTGGAAATAAAGATCATGATTCTATCTCACAATTTTATGACTTGCACCTTGGGCAGTCTTGCGACTAGTTAACAGAGTTATATTTATGCAATCTACTTATCAGGTTGAAGTTCTAGTAGACTTTGTCCGTTTTTATGCCATTTCTTGCATGCCTATGCAAGGAGATGAAATAAACTGGTGATATATTATAAGTTGTGCCAAATTTGTAGTATATGTGAGATATAATAGTATGGCTAGTCTCTAGGTTCTCACACCTTTTATATGTATCTTTTTCGCAGCAAGTACTAAATAAAACCCTTCATCTCTGTATTTAGAATTCAATTTTTGGCTTCTCTAACACTAAGCATTTCAACTCTGACAGTTGTAAACTTGACGCTTGTTGATCTTCCTGGGCTAACAAAGGTAGCCGTTGGTAAGTCACCCACCATTCATATCAGAAATTTCTAACGTTTCCTTTTGTCTCAGATGGTCATTTTCTGGAATGCTAATAAATTTATCTTGACATTTTAGAGGGTCAGCCTGACAGCATTGTGACTGATATTGAGAACATGGTTCGCTCATATATTGAAAAGGTAATTTCATCAAGAATATTTGCACGTGTATGATGTTGATCAACTTGCATGACAGCATTCAAATTTAGGTTTTATTGTATAATCATCAGGTACACATGTTGAACACCTTTGTATTTCATGTGTTTCTCATATGGCTATTTGTCGAAACATGATTTTAATGCATGCACTTCATTAGCATGTATGATATATCTCTCCTTGTGCTTGCAACATTTAATTTTAAGATCTCTTTCATTTCTGGTATGATCATCTTACTCGGTGCACCTTAAATATTCATGTTGGCATGTCTTTGGTTTATATGTATTTCTATTTTAGTTTACTATGTATATTGTTTTAGCTTTTATACACTGTGGTGGATGTCTTGTTGTTGGTGGCACTGTGCATATGAACTTTACATGAATTAATGAATGAGGATCCAAAGTGTATCTGACATTGTAAATTTGACTTGCAGCCTAATTGTATAATTCTGGCAATTTCCCCAGCCAATCAGGATCTTGCTACATCTGATGCAATTAAAATCTCCCGTGATGTAGATCCTAAAGGTATGTTTAGTTGTGCTGAATGCATGGAAGGATGCATACGTGATGGATTCATGTATTTCAACTCAGTTTGTAACATAAATTTTTAGTTGTCAAGACGTCCTTTTGCAATTCACAGCATAATATTTAAAAACAGTCATTTAATGATTTAAATGTAATAAAATTTCATAGATTTTTATCTTTTTAGGGTCATATAGAAGGAATGGAACCAATGTGTTTACCTCGCCACCAGTGCTGAGTGCAACCCCCATGTGGATGGTGATGCCTGGCCCTGTGCACATCCGCCTCACTGTCTATGTGCAGGTGCATTTGCCACCAGTGGTAAGGCAAACCACTTCCCATAAAGAATGAGATGGTGTGGTGTCAAAGGCAAAGAAGGAACTTTTGAACTGACTCTTATGAGTGAGATATAAGGACCCATAGTTATGGTAAAGAGACTTAGTGATCTGCTGTGCCGGTAGGTCTGATGTTTATTAACCAAAAGATAGCTTCCATCTGTGATTTTGCAGCGGAAGATTAAACCTAGACTAGCACCCACTTGATTGTTCCGGTGATCCCATCTGACAGTGAATTGTTGGGGATTGGTGTTTTTTTCCATCATGTTTTTGGTGTATACTATACATGCAGATGCATGATATATTTGACTTAATTAAGATGATGGTTATGATCCCATGCATGTCTTACATGCGTGTAGGTCAAGTTATAGGTCATAAGGGCATTCCACAGATGACTATGAAAATATCAACTAAAAAAATGATCAGGATTATGCCAATGGATTGGTACACACAATGCAGACTGATTAAGGAGAATGAATATATATGTGATGGATGGTCATGATTTCATTGACCAATGAAATGTTGTAATTATGTATGCTGCTGTAAATTTTCTGTCACAAGTGGATAAATGCAATTTTAGTTCTGGTCTCGCTTTCGAAAGTATGTCCAATGAAAGCATGTTTGTTCCTAGTGAAGGCTTATTGGGCCGCCTCTTGCTCTAATAGCAGACATGTCCAAAATATTTTATGCTAAATGCCATCGACAAGCTGTGCCATGACACTTTTAAAAGCATGCATAGACCTGGCATGGCTCTTTTGTGCTAAGGCATGCTGCCTAGAAACATTGTGACAAAACAAGACTTGGGCCTGTTGAATGGCACCACTATACCCAGCATGGAGATCCGGATTTTGAACATGGGTGGTGGCATCCCACCATATTTCTCTAGACAAAAAATAAACTTGAAATATCGTGACCTGTGTTGTTTATTCATTGCAAGTTTAGTGTCGCATGTAGGCACCACCTGTAGGTCAGACATTCATTGCAACTAAATGCCGGTATTTCAGAGCAATTTCTCTTGGATTTATTACCTTGTGAAATTCAAGTTCACCCATAGGCTTTGATCATTCAGACGATCAATAATCAAATTTCTGTGGGTGCCTGAAAGCACAACCATCTCTTAACTATTGATGGTTCTCTAGTTCAGTATCTGATCAACTGAACACCTGTTCACTCCCTTGCATGGAAATGTCTGATATTGCTAGCTGTTAGCATTGTGGCATTTTCAAGTTAAGAAAATTGATTTTTTTTGGTTTGCATGCACTTCTAGTGGTGTAGACAGATCAAGTTCAAGCTAGCAATGTCATGCTCAAAAATAGATTCTTTATGGACAAGCAGAGTTCAAGCTCACGTCAATTGATTTCAATCCAACCTTAAGCTCGCCAAACTAAGTTTAAGTTACACTTTGATTTGTTCATTAACTGCAGTGCTCAAGGTCCTTCAAGGCTTTCATACATATAGTTGGAGTTAGTCTCTTTTGCCAGGTCTCAGAATAATGGTTGAAATGTTTATTTGGGATGTAAAAAGTGAAAATTTTGGATTATTAATATCAAGTGTCTGAGATGCATTCCTTTGCGCATGTAACAAGCACAGAATGGATTTTTGTCTATGAGTAATTGCTATTGTAATATTAAATTATTTGTTTATTTATAATAAATGGAGGCAAAGATGAGCAAGATGGGTAAATCTCGAGTTTGGTCATTTGTATGTTAGATTAGGCTTGAAGCTCAAGCTTGGCTCATTTACTAATGAAGTGAAACTTTGTCAAGATGATACACACTTGCACGGACTGTTCACTCCCCCAATTCTCTCATTGCTGGTCCTCCATTTTGAGAAAATGGACTTGCTTTTCTGCGACTAAAACTTTTCTCATGTAATAATATAAGTTCATAACGTCACTGGCTTTACTAGTTGAGACCATACAGGTCAATGTCAAACAAGTAATAAGAACGATGCCTGCCATTGAAATAAGTGATGCTCATTCTAATATGAAGCTCATCTTAAAGAACTTGTGGTCATCCAAACGATGTTGAATTCTTCAAATATTTTTGATTTCAGGAGAGAGGACATTTGGTGTCTTGACTAAGATTGATCTAATGGACAAGGGCACCGATGCTGTGGATGTAAGTTGATTCTCCTTTTCTTAGAACATACCGCCATCAGTTATATTAAAATGCTCTGGATTCTAAGAATGCATCCATTTTTCTTGACACTCATGTTGTTTCTTTTTTTATGTGATTATTTGTTATCCCTTTTGCTGAAAATTTTGTGGCAGCCTGGCATCAAATACTTTGTGTAGCTGTCCTCCTTTGAGGTTGTCAAATTTTAAGTTAGAAATGTTCTGGATTTTTTCCCTTAATTGAATAATTATGATGGCCTGTGCCCTTAATTATTCAGTTATTGAACATTGGAACATTCTACTTGATTTTTTTTTTTATATCTTTAATATTTAATGTTCAATTTTTCCATGTATTTTGTCCATGTGCCTGCATAGATCTTTTTATTTTTAATGTTTAATGTTTTACCTAATTGTTTTTATAACATACGGTTTGCTTTTCTGTTGTATTTTTATTGGATCTTGGTTGTTCAGGTTTTACAGTTTCTGCTGGTAATGCTGTTTAGATAGATGCTGGTAACCTGGTCTGAGTATTTTTGCTGTTTTACTGACCAAATTTTGCGGCCTTTCTTAAATCTGATTATTTGGAGTTGATCCTATTGTGCTTGCCTGTCCCTGTCTGTTGAGATTCTTGTTCTAGTTACTTCTTGGAAGTCAGTTGTTTTAATTTAGTCTCCATTGTATCTTGATGTGATCTTTCTTCTGTCTTGTGTGTGCATGCATGTACATGCGCGTATATGCATGTCTTTGCTGATTTGAGTTTCAAATACATTTCTTCCTACAAAATTCAATTAAATATGTAGCACGTATTCATTATTTACAAGTGGATCCTTCAATGTAATTCGTCTACAATTTCAATTAGGTATAAATTCATGCTTCAGATGAGTAATATAGGTGCTTGCTTTATCCTGCTCCGTGTTTCTTTTTAAATTTTTAAACATGCATAGTTTCAAATTCAGCTTATTCATATTCAGTTTCATATCCAGTTTTTTCTTGTGAAAACACTTATGAGCCACATGTTATCTAAGTTCATTTGCCATTTCAATTAATTCCAAATTCATGCTACAAATGAGTACTTTGTATATTTGTCATATATTGCTTTATATTTGTTTTAAAACTTGTAGTCTAGCTAGGCTCATTTTGGCTTATGAATATCTTGGGCATTTATCACTGTTAAAACAACTTATGGACCATGTGTGTTCGGTGTCTTAGATATTGGAAGGAAGATCATACAAGCTACAATTCCCATGGATTGGTGTTGTTAATCGCTCACAGGCTGACATTAACAAGAGTGTGGACATGATTGCTGCTAGGCGTAGAGAGCGAGAGTATTTTGCAAATACACCAGAGTACAAGCATCTTGCTCATAGAATGGGTTCAGAGCATCTAGGGAAGATGCTTTCAAAGGCATGGCAGCTTTTTTCTTCTCTCACTCTTTTGTTTGGTTTGTTTTGAGACAGACAAGGATGATACAGGTGCATTTTGGCTTTAGATGATAGTTGCAGCATGCAATAAAGATTTACATATGGCTATGCCTTTTTGCAGCATTTGGAACAAGTGATCAAGTCTCGAATCCCAGGCATCCAATCTCTTATAAGTAAAACTATTGCAGAACTTGAAGCTGAACTCAAGCGTCTTGGGAAACCCATTGCTACAGATGCTGGTGTAAGACTTCATTGAAATCTGCTCATACTTTACATGGAGTTCAGTGTTTGTTTCTATCGCTGCGCTGCAGTGTATTGTGGAAAGTGTGTTTTTTTTTTTTTGGGTTCGTTTTGGTACATTGACTGATTCTTTGGCACAAAAATGTCTTGCTCATCATTTCAATCATAGTTTCTTCTCCTGCAGTTCTCACTGCATATTTTGTCTGTGAACACAACTTGACTTCATGTGCTTGATCGAGGTGTCTTCTGAATTGGTGATGCACTGATAGTTGTTGGAATATTTTTAATTAATGCAATGCATTGCTACTAGTATTGCCAGAAATAATCGACTGTTGAGTTATCCTGTTAGTTTGGCAAAACCATCTCGTTGGTATTGAATTAGCTTTGATTCAGCCAAAACGCAGAAACTTCATTGTCAGTATATATGTGCTACTTGTCCCATACTTGTATCTTAAGAAATTAGTTTTACTTTGTGTATTAAATCATATGGTCATTTTCAGGAACTAGGTCAACAATATTGCTTTCATTTTCTCTTCCTAATCCAATTCTTCTGGTGTCTATATAACTGTGGATGGTCTGCCATAAATATCTTTCAAGATGCATCCGGGATATTCTACAGCTGCTTCTTATATGACTGTATCTCTTTTAGCATTTGGTTGTATTTTAGAAAATGTGATTATGATTGTTTGCACTTATGTGCAGGGGAAACTGTACTCAATTGTGGAGATATGCCGTATTTTTGATGGAATTTACAAAGAGCACCTTGATGGCGTGTACGAATCTTAAGACTGTTTTTTTCCCTTCTCCTAAGACATCTTCTCTCTCTCTCTTCCCCCTCTCTCCTCTCACATTTTCATTTTTACAATCTGTTTCCTGATTTATTGTTTCGTTGATCTGTTTCTCAATTTATTGTTTTGTTGTATGCATGCCTTTTTTGTGGTTTAAGTTAGATAAGGTCTATTGTCAGTGAATGAGTTATTTCTATTTCATTCCTTTTTCAGAGCTTGGTGTTATGTAATTTGGCCTCGCACTTCTGCTGGTTAAAGTGTTAAAATTCTTGGTTGATCAACCATGTCTTGTTAGTGAGATTTTAAAATACAATGGCAAGACATTAAGCATTAGGTCTCGCAGATTAAAAGTTGAGAAACCATTATATTTTGGATATAGTAGTCGAAGGGGACCTAAGATCTGTAATCCCAATATTTGGTTATCCAAAACCCACAATTTATCATCCTAAACATGTTTTTAGGTACTGCAAGCAATCAGATTGCTTGATTTCAGCTCCAATATGGCAGAGTACATTGTTGAAGAAATGCATAATTTATATATGGGTAGGTTGCTATGGTTAGCAGCTTCAGATGCTAATAAATTGCTCCAGAGTACGCTACAACTTGAGGTGCAAGTGTTGACATTAACATGGTCTGCCGAACCGGCCTGAACAGCGCGTATCAAGCATACTATGCTGCATCACTGCAAAACCATGATGGTTCCCAGGTTCAGTTTGGCATATGAGCCAAATCAGTCCATACTGGGCAGAACCACTCCATACCGCCTGGATTTGGTCCATACCATTGCCGACAGGGGAAAAAAAAAACTGTTGGGAGCTTGTACTGGTATGGGTGCATATCATACTGCACTATAGCGATATGGAACACAAGCTAGAGCTTGAGCAGGAGCAGCACAGGCTATTTGCATAAGAAATGTATTTACATGCTGATCATCATTATTAATTGGAATGCTTGTAAAGTTTAGTGTAAGATAAGTCTACCATAGATGCTTCTAATCTGTCAATCAACTCTTAGCTTGATTATAGGGTCTTGCAGAAATTTTCATGTCATTAGATTCTTCACATGGACATGCAACAGCTTGCATGCCTGTCCTGAGCCTATGTCAGTCACCTTTATGTTCTTTTGTGTGATACACTGATTTAAAGTTTGCACTTGCGCATGCAAGGAGACTACTGCAAAGCCTATTTCAGATATAACACCTGAATTCCAGGAAACTGGAAATGGTTAAATTCTGATTAATGTGTATCATTGGAAAATTCATAATCCTTCAATAGTCTTTAGAGGTTTCTGACTCGTGGCCATTAAAGTCCATTTTCAAATACAAAAATTAATGCCAGTTCTGTTTATGTTTTCTTGATCTTTTGATGATGAACTTGTATTTTCCTTGCAAATTTGCATCTGCTGGACTGAAAGATCCATGTGTAGTCCACGGTCCAATGGTTCAGTCTCTTTGCTGTTTGTTTTCTCTCATTTTATCAGCATAACATGGCAATTTTCAATATCTTAATTTTGTTGAATATTATCAACAAATTCTGCAGGCGCTCGGGTGGTGAAAAGATCTACAATGTTTTTGACAATCAACTACCTGCAGCTCTGAAGAGGTTACAATTTGACAAGCATCTATCTATGGAGAATGTAAGAAAACTTATCACTGAGGCTGATGGATACCAACCTCACTTGATAGCTCCTGAGCAAGGATACCGACGTCTTATTGAATCTTCCCTGGTCTCTATCAGAGGTCCTGCTGAGGCGGCTGTTGATGCGGTAAACTCTTAATCTCACAGCTTTATTCAACACTTGTGTAATGTTGAAGTTCAATGATTCATCTCTTTGTGCCAATCTTCTTTGCGTCATTGTACTAGAGATTTTTTTTTTACTGTTCATCCTCTGATCATACTTTCAATGGCACGTAGATCCTCAAGTCATGTCAATCTAGTTATTTGTTTGAAAGGCCTAGACATTCAAACCACTGACTCATTGCTTATATTTTTCATGCACTTCTGCTAGTAATTATTAGATATGGTTTAATGAAGGTCTGATGTCTCCTACAGATTACTTTCTTGTGCTTTTCTATTCCCTTATATCACCCACTCACCCCCGCACCCCCACCCGCCGCCCCAACCCCCAAAAAAAAGGGGCCCTAAAACTCTACTATTGTCTGCTGCTTTTTAACATTAAAAATGCTAAGGGAAATATTGTCATATCTGAACTCTTTGGAAGTTTATTGAATGATAAGTAGAAGTTGAGACGAGGACATGTCAATTTCGCGAACGAGTACAAAAGATTACTTGTGGAAAAAAACCATGTATATGCGGAAAGAGGAACTAGAATAATACAGTGTCACTTTAGTGAAAACCAAAAGCAACATAGGACCAAAATCAAAACCAAAATTTCAAACTTGGGAAATGGTAAATGAAAAGCAATGCTGGATAGATTTTGGTTATTTCAAACTGGGGAAGTAGTAAGGTTGCGTTAGGTGCATCGCCAGGCAATCTTGAAAGGTTGATTGCCTTCAAGATAGATTGCCATCATTAAATTGTCAGTAATATTGATTACTGTGTTTGGTATATAGCAGATAATGTTGCAGTAAAATTATTGGGAATCTTGATTGACATGTTTGGTATGACAATCAGATTACTGGTAATGTGAAATCAAATTCCTAAAATACTCCCATAAAATTTTGTGGAATTTTGAATTACTGGGGAACACTTTGGTTTTATTTTCTAAATTTAAATTAAAATTCTCAAAATATGCCTGATGAGAGGGGATGCCAGCGTAAAGTGGAGGTCGTGGCCGGAGATGACGAGGGAATGAGCAGAGAGGAGGCGGTCGAGGGCGGCAAGGGCATGGGGGAGTTTGGAGAAGAAGGGGAGGGTGAGAGCCGCCGAGGGAGGGGGGTGGAGGGGTGGTTTTTGTATGATTTTTTTCGAGGGGCAATTTTGTCTAAAAATTCTTTTGCAACATTGCCAAACAAGTAGTAATTTGGATAGCCATCTCTCCTCAAAGCAATCTGGATTGCCACCTAAAAAGCATACCAAACACAGTAATCTGGCGGGCCCACTTTAAATTGCCAGTAATGTAGATAGATTGCCAGCTACCAAATGCAACCTAAATGAAAACCAGTACAAGACATATTGGTCATATTTGTAAAGTGCACGAGATGTTTGAAAATGCAAATCCAAATTGAACATGAGAGCAGATAACCTCATGAAATACATGTAGGCAACCAAAATTTTTAATGATCTTGTGGAAGCCATTGTTATTTCTTTGATGGATAAAATCACTTCAGTCTCGTATTCTAATTATCCTACTTGGTCTGTTTTTATTTTTTGTGCTGAAAGCTCAGTTATTCTGAGATGTTTGCTATGCAAAGCTGTATTTACTGTTCTTGGTTCATATTAATCTTTGGAGTTGATATGTTCTTGACTTTGTTTAATTGATCATTATTTTAAATTTGTCACTGCAATGGAAGTAAATTTATTTATTGCATGCTTCCAGGTTCATGCTATATTGAAGGAGCTCGTCCACAAGGCTATTAAAGAGACTCTGGTAGGTCTCTCGCCATGCTCATCCATCAGAATATTTGCTGCTATCGCTTTGTTTATTATTTTCTTTCATATGCTACCACAGTCCTTTTCCTCAAGGGTTGTGCTGTCAATCCTTCTACCTAGGTCTTATAGTGAAGGACAAATGTTTCAGTGGCATTAACAATTACTGGAAGGGCATAATCTACGGAAAAAGGCCTTCTATTTCACTTGCAAAAGAGACAATTCCCAAATAGTTTATCTGATTGTATCATCATTACCACTATCACTTATTGAAGGCAATTTCTCAAATATTAAATCATAAAATTCTTTTCTTATCTCTTAGCTCTATGGTGCATAAATGTTTATTAGTTGGAGACAAATAGGCTGCATGAGCTTGTGGTTGTCTAGCCAGGAGGGCAGATACCAACTTGCCAACTGGTATTTCAGGTGTTGAAGATTCTTCAATTGGAAATTAACTACTGAATCAGATAATCAGAAACTTTGTTGGGTCAGAATTTGATCTTAGAGATTTGTTGGCTAACATAGTGAGACACACAAGTTACTTAGGAGGGAGTGCAAAATGATACAGGAATCAGGATTATTACTCCTGTATCTAATTTGGTGTTTGGACTTTTTTCTAATTTTAACAAAAAAGTCTATGAATTGGTTATGATTATAGTGTGAAGTAAGGATAGTGTGGTGCCAAGAGTCCAAAAAATTGTTAGACTTGCTCTGTAGGATGTGAAAAAAATAGATGGATTCTGAGTGAGAAGTTACTCGGAAGACGATGATGTTATCTGCAACATCTTTTTCTACATTTGCCCATCCCCTCCCTTAGAAGAAATAATATTAAATGATATTGTCCTTATTACATGTGAGATATTCCTTCCTGAATTTGCCTTATTAATTTGTTTTTACTATTTTTTAGATACAATGAAAATCTTATATTGCTTTTCTATATGTCTAATGTGGAAACGAGTTCTAGGTTTAAAAAAATATGTATTCTAAGATTATGGAAAGATCATTTGGGAATTATGACAGTTGAAACGTTACTAGTGTTTGGAGGATTGTTGCATGATGGATGTTTTGTTCCATTTTCAAAAAATATTATAAATTTTAGTAATTGAATTGTCTTTAATTTTAACTTGGTTACCTTCATTTCTCTTGCCCTTGTAGTATTTTAGGTTCAAATTAATAAGCCACAAGAGGATTTTGTTTTGCCTGTTGTTCTGCAGGAGCTGAAGCAGTATCCCACTCTCCGAGTTGAGGTTGGAAATGCGGCTTTTGATTCATTGGACAGAATGAGAGAAGAAAGCAAGAAAGCAACCCTTAAGCTAGTTGACATGGAATGCAGTTATCTGACTGTAGATTTCTTCCGAAAACTTCCTCAGGATATTGAGAAAGGGGGAAATCCAACACATTCCATTTTTGATAGATACAATGATTCATACCTCAGACGAATAGGTAAATTGCTTTAACTAATGATTTGTTTGGATATTTCGCTGTAATGTTTTGGGTGCTTGGTCAGATCAGATTTAAAGCTGAAAATGAGGAGTGCCCTTCTGTGCTTTAATGTCCAAATATCCCCAATTGCATTTGGAGGATTGTTTGTGTCTCATATTCTATCAATGTCATGTGGTCAACTCCTTCCTGTGTCTTAGTCCATTTGTTCACTCCCTGATTCTTGTGGCTTAGAAAGTTGATTGTTTCATTCGACCGGTGTAAATGCTCAATAATTTGTGACAGTTTGACTTGTCCTTTAATGAACAGGAACTACTGTTTTAGCATATGTCAATATGGTTTGCGCAAGCTTGCGAAACTCCATCCCAAAGTCTATTGTTTATTGTCAAGTACGCGAGGCCAAACGCTCCTTGCTTGATCATTTCTTTACTGAGTTGGGAAAGAAAGAGGTGAGATTGTTTTTTTGTCATCTTTTAGCTTGGTTAAGCTTGAGCTCTTGCTAATAACTGTCCGCTTGTGAATTTTAAAAATATATACTTTGAAAGTTAACTTCATTATTGATCAAACTACATTTTTTTTTTAATGGAATGACATTTCTTTTAAAAATAGATTGTAATTTGAGTTATGCTTACTGAATTGTTGATTGAATTAATTTTGAGCTCTTATTTTTATTATCTACATGCTAATTCAAAGTAAGCTAACATTTTTTCAAAGTTAATTTTGTTATGGATCAGACTAAGATATTTTAAGTGTTTTGCAATGACTTCTTCAGATCAATTGTTATGTACTAGATATAACTTGTCTGACCGACTGATGCAAATTAAGCTAGATCAGTCTATTCTAGCATTCATGTTCATATTGCATGAGAGATTTGACTTCTATACCACAAATTGATGCCTAGATTCCTTAATCCAGGAACTTGTATCCTTTGCAAGGTCACATTGCCTATGCTTTGTATTGATTCAGTCGTATGTCTAATCTAACCCTGCAGGGAACTTGATAATATGGAAGTACTTTTCCAATATGATCCATTACTAGATGAGATTATGGTTTTTTTACTAGTGGAGAATTTAAGAGTGACACACGTGTAGTGTCTGGTTGCTTGGTCCGCTGGTTGAGAAACCCCTCCTGTTTGGTGGGTTGGATCGAATCCCATGGGTGTGAATGCATCTTTGAGCCAAGGATACTGTATGTCAGTTGTTTTTTTGTCCAATCAGTCATGATTGTATGGAATCGATTTTATTAAAATATAATTTTTCACTTTTAAATGCTTTTCTTTCTTTTTGTCTTTTCTCAAACTGATTAGGTAATCTCAATAAAAGAAGTTTTTGTAGAAAGATAGCATGAGATCCCATGCAAATGTCCAACCATACTGGATAGAGATGATGAGGCGTGGAAGTCTATTAGAAATTTTTTCAATGTCATGCTATCACAACTGCATGCTCTTACAGTGGATGAGAACGTGGGACCTGCACAGATATGCATTGAGGAGGTAGCACTATTCATAGGATATCTTCCACCCAATGCATCTTGCACTAGGATGTTTCTTGAACGCACTAGTTTCATATTGTTTCCTGAAACTAATTTAACTAGAAATCAGAAAGCTGGTTATCTGCTGTTTTATTGAAATTAAGGAAGTCTTCTGTTAGTTTGTTGTAATGCTCAATTCTGTCAAATCGTGGTTTCTCTTATTATAACTATAATGGATTGGTACTGATGAGACTTGCGAACCATTATTCCTAGCAAATGCTCATTATTATCAAGTCATTTTATCATAATTCAAAAGCAAGATAGGACGATCAAAGGAATTACAAGCTAGTTGGGTGGAGAAGCTTGTTTTCTTGAATATTGATCTATTTGTTTAAGGTTGTTAGAATTGACGAATAAATTGCGTAATAATTCCCAAATACCATCATTAATTAATCAAGTGTGACCATTGTGCTGTGCAATGTGTAATTCTAGTTACCAAATATATCTGGATAAGTGTCTTCTGATGTTTCAAAACTTTAAAAAAATGTGCAGAACAAGCAGTTGTCATCATTGTTGGATGAGGACCCAGCAGTTATGGAACGAAGATCTGCCCTTGGAAAGAGGCTTGAGCTGTATAGAAATGCTCAAGCTGAGATTGATGCAGTAGCGTGGGCCAAGTAGAAAACAGCAGGGGCTGTACATTAGTTCGCGTCTTTAGTGTGTTTTCCTTTTCTCGCTGAGTATATATAGGAGATGATATTGTAATTCATTTATTGTTGACTACAGCCTTTAGAACGAGCATTGATTTCTATTCATGTGCCTTAAAGTTTGAGGGGCCAAAGCTTTGCTGCTGCCTTCTGTTTTTTTCTCATTGAACTGTTAGAATGTATCAGGATTATGTTTACTGAAACGTTATATCCCTTGACAGGCGGAACCCATTGCCGTGGATAAATGATACCCTCGGGGCTGCAAAAGAGATGACAGGTTGGGGTATGCTTGTCCGTGCCCCTACCCGTTTTATCTTTGGGTCATGATTGTGGATGTGTATCCAACTTACTAACTGTTCGGGATAGGTTAGGTTCAGGAAAACAACCTGCCGTATTAAGATTTCGTTCGAGATTGGGTTTGAGTTGTGTTTGCAGTTTGAGTCGATTATCTAAGTATTCTTTTATAGTTAAAAATACGATAATCAATAATTAAGTATAAATTTGTTGAAAATTGAATAAAATTAGAAAAAGTAGTTTAGATTTGATTTTTCTAAATTTAATTTTATCAAAGTACTTGGTTATTGTTAAGCTGGCCAACTATGATTTAAGATCTTGTGATAAATCTATCAAAAAAATAACGAAATATGAGTGTTTAAATACAACCTATCCAAATAAAGGGGGGGATGACCGGGGGGTATGGTTGGAATTAAAAAAAAAAGGGATAAGTTTGAATGAAAGTTTATTTAATGAATTGGAAAAGATTTGGAGAGTGAAAAAGCGAGATGCATGTGATTTGAATATTGGGAGTGGCTCTCATCAGAGTTGGAATTGGATTGGCTATATTTTGTCCAAATTAAGACTCAATTGATATCCGGGTTATGGTGGGTTTAGGGATATACATCCTGGATTTGACTTGAAATTTAGATCAGTCTATTTTTTGAACCTTACCTAATCCACGGATCTTCCAATATGAATTTCGCCGGGTCAAATTGGGTAGGGACAATGTTGGATCACTGGTGGATCTCCAATGCACCCTGCCCCTGGGGCTGGGCGAACGGTGCAACACTAACGTGAGTGCTCATGTATTGCATCAATACCCGATGCCATGTAGGATGCGGAATCCACTGGGAGTGAAGAGGGGTGCTTCATGCAACTTCTATTGGCATTTGGTTCGTAGCTGAAAGCATTCCCTCATTCTTCTCTTCAAGAAAAAGAAAAGCATATCCTCATCGGTCAAATGAATGGCGCATGAGAGTTATACTGGACATTTGCCAGCTTTTCGTTCCATTGCTTTATTCTTATTCGGTCTCCTTTGCCTTTATCCTCCTAGCTTGTATGCCATGTTTGAAGGCCCCTGACCTTTATATAAACTCGGACTCCTAGGAAAACCAACCACAGGACCTGCTACTCAGTAAACAGGAGGTACGGATGTTGTCTTTAGATGTCTTCTCCACAGTGATCTTTCTCATTTGAAGCAACTTGTATGTAATTTTTAGTTAGTTTCTGATTGATGGCTTAATTGCCGATCTCTGAAGAAGTGGCAGTTTGATCTGGCTGCGGCTTCTGGTATGGCTTTAGATTATACTCGGAGTGCATTGCTTTGGAATTTGTCTGATTTTCTTAATTTCTTTCTTGATCATCTTTGATTTACTGTAGATTTACCCTTTGAATTGTAGAAATTTGATTAGACTCTTGAGGAAAAACATGATTTCTGTGCATTCTGATTGTTCTATTTCTTGGTTTAATCTTTTATTTTTCAAAGTCTTGGTTTGATTGAGATAGAATCCTTTTTTGTGCTTTTTTTTTTTTTTTTGTTTTTTTCGTTTGGCAGTAATAACTATTATAGGAGTTACCTTTGAAATTAGGAATTTCATGAACCTACCCGAGTATGATGCTTCTCCGGTGAAGGCCGAGTTGGGATAATGCACATCAGTGGATTTAGAAGTTGGAGTACCATTTCATACTTGCTATTTTTAAAACATTCCGATCTAATGGGAGGGGGAAAAAAAAATAAAACGGCCGATGCTTCATCTATGTTTCTTTTTAAATCAGAATAATTGAAAAATGAGAAGCCTGTTTTATAGCCCTGATTTTGATGGAAGGAGGAGAGTTAGCCCATATGATTGCCAACTAGGAACAAGAAGAAAAAGATGATGCTGTGGAATCCAAAGTAGTAAGGTGTGATGGGGTTTAGATGGATCGAGACAACATCAGTTATTAAACCATTGAAGGAGCATTGTTGAGATTCGGAAGTTATACCAAAAAGGATTATATAAATCATGTAGCAGATTATATTAAAGGATCAAGAAAGAAGTTTCTAAGCTTAATGGAGGAATGTTTGAAGAAGAGATGTTGCTTCAAGAAATGGCATAAAAGATTTCAAGAGATCAGAAGAAGAATTCATTAGCATGACTATATGATTCGTGCTAACGTTAATGTGAGAACACTTGACCGGCCCGACCAGATTGGCCAGCCGAGCTGGAGCCGGGCGTGCCTCGCACGTGTGTCGGGCGGAAGACTCCCTTTCTTCTTCTTCCATGAGTCCGGCAAGGTAAAGTCCTCATCTCCATTCTCTCTATTTCTCCATGTTAGATCTTGTCGCCGGTAAATCCATTGCCGAAATCCGTCGGTTGCATCCCCTGTTCATGTCCCTGTTTTGTTGTTTTTATTCCTTTTCCCGCCCACACCGCCGTTTGTCTGTATTGACGGACCTTCGGTCGAGCTCTGTACTTCTCCCGGTCAGCCTTCATGGTGGAATCGTGGCCGCCGGTCCGCGGGATAACGCCCAAATCCATCGAGCAAAAAACGTTCCCCTGTTTACTTTGATTTTGGGTTTCTTTTCTTTACCGAACTCCCATCACCGCCGGGTGCTCTCCATCGCCTGCCACCGCCGCGTGTTGTTGCCCTGTCACCTTTTCAAGAAGGATGTACTTCTCTGATTTGTTGCAAAAAAGAGTGAGAGAGAGCGGCCGAGAAGATCCGTCCCGCGCATTCCATCTCCGGTCTCTCTCTCTCTCTCTTAAAAAAAAAAAAAAAACTTAGGACTAGAGCTAATCACGAGTCAAAACAGGTCTAAATTTTATTCATTTTTGATCAAATTTCAGATTGAGCTTACGTAAAATTTGATATTTTTTAGGCCCAAATTAAACCCATAATTAGCTCTATGACAGATCTTCGGATGATGCTATTATTTTTTGGTGGCCCTTTTTTTTTTTTTTGCCTTGTGCATAACTATGTCAATAGGATATTTCAATTGATTATTAAGTTGGGATATGGCTAGGATTGCAAATGAGTTGGCTAGCTTGACTCGAGTCCAAGCTCGACTCAATTTACTTATTATCGAGTACGAGTAGTTCGAATAGTTTTTCGAATCGAGTTCGAATAGCAGAATATTCAGTTCGAAAACTCACGAGCCTATTCGAATTTATATATTTATTTTAATAATATTATTTTTATTTATAATATATATTAATGTATATATTATTTATAGATTAGGATTTGATTTCGAACATAGCTCGGTTGATATTCAAGCCGAAGCAAATTGATCTTGAGTTTTATCTATTTTTCATCAAGCTGAGTTCGAACTTGGGATATTAAGGCTCGGTCAATCTTGAGCTAAGTTTTGAATCTGAGTATTTTGAGCCGAATTGAGCTTAAGTTTTTAATTACTTAACTCAACTCAGTTCGATTGCACCCCCTAAAGAGGATTTAGTTGGCTTATCCATGTCATTGTATTGCAAACCCAAGACCAAAACAGAGATAAGCAAGTCCATGATTTGAATTAATGAAATGCTAGCTTTATTTTTTAATCATGAGGTAATCAACCATGGTAGGTTGCCACAATTCATCATGTTTATGAATCAAATCATGGTCATTATGCTTTAACCCTCACTTTCAGTATAGAAATTTAGACTTGCTTGTACTAAAAGCATTGGATCAAAATTGTGCGTTTCGATATCTTTGAGAATCAAAGATGATGTTAACTTTTTCAAACCATGTTTCATCTGCTTCTTTTACTACTCTTGAAATAAATTATATCGAACATTTATTTCATTTCCTTGTGTGCTTCAGCATTTCATTTTTGTTGGGATCGTTAAGGAAAAGGATAATAGGAATTCTACACAATGGCCTCCGAAAGGGATTTGTTTAAGGTTTCGGGACCTATACATCTAACCTCTATGAACTGGTAAGGTGATATTCATTAATTTTAAGTCTTTTACTACTTTTAGCATTATCCAAGCATCTTTGATTGTTCTTTTCGAAAAAGTAAAGAAATTCATAGACTTTAGTAGATAATAAAGAGGCGTGTTAACTGTTAGAAATTTTTAATATTTACAGTAGAGGCTATAAAAATATTAAAATATTAATATCTTTTAGTTGTAGCATGTGTGAGCTGCTACTGCATTGCGTGTTTTATGGATGTACTGTTATGAACTAGTGTAAGCCAGAATTATTCCAAAGATCTGCTAATGTCATCACGGATGACTGCTTATACCGATATATTTTCTAAGGGTACATTTGATTAGCCACTAAAAAGATATTTTTTTTACTTTTTAATTTTTTAAAAATAAAAATTAAAAAATAATATTTGGTAATATTATAAAAAGTAAAAAGTAAAAATCAAAAAAATCAAAATAATTATTTTATATGCAAAATAAAAAATTTTTGCTTTTCAAAAATTATTTTTTTACTTTTTTTACTTCTGCACCTCTAAAATGTCAAATCAAAAAATAAAGAGTCCAAACCCTTTCTCTCATCATGCTCTTCATCTTCCCACCCCCTTCTCTCTCCCTTCCTGAATCCTTCTCTCTCATCGAGCTCTTCACCTGTCATCCCTAAACGTTACTTTTTATTTTATAGCAATGTAGTTACCAAACATGCTTTTTATTTTTTTTGCTTTTACTCAATAATAAAAATCAAAAAAATAAAAAATAATTTTTAAAAATTAAAAATTAAAAATCAAAAAGTGTAACCAAACGCACCCTAAGCCACGTTCCTGTATATGCTTTGTGCTTCTTATTATATTAAGTGGATCCCGGATTCTAATTGGTTTTGGTTTGGCTGTCTTGCATAGCATGGGGGCTTTGATGATTATTATCTTAACTAACATCCCTTCTCCAATCTATATATATGTTCTGACTTTTGGATGTAGTTTGATCTACAGTAGTTTGAAAGTGTTCTGGAACCAGCTCTCAATGTACTGTAAATCCTCTAGGAATTGCTGCTGGATTGCTGTCCAAGTTATCTCTGGATAAGAGAAGGAACCACTGATGTTAACATCTAGTCGGCAGGGAGGGAGGCATTTATCATTTCCAGGACTATAATTTGGAAAAGAGAAAAAATGTTGCTTGAAGGATGCAAGTTCATATAAATTAGTCACTTTCACCCTTAACTGCAGCCCAGCTTATCCTTTCTGAGAATCTCAAAAAAAAAAAAAAAAAAAAAAAAAAGCTTATCCTTTTGGAAAACAAAAAAACTTCTCTAGTAAAACCATCGGGATTTATGCAGGCATGCATTTAGTCCCATATCGGTTATATATTTGAAAGATCATTGATCCTCAGGATGAAAGGATCTAAATAATATTTTTCGGCTAATTTTTTAAATTAAGATTCTGGATTGTTAATTTATTATTTATGTCACTTTGCATACAACAGGAAATGCCCACATTACCAGAGATCAGTTGTTGCAAGTTTGGTTCAGGGTGTATATGTTCTGGAGCGTGATCGTCAGCAAAACCGCTGGGGTCCAGAAGCTCGTGCACCAGCCTGGTGGGAGAATTTTCATTTCGTACTAATCAACAAGCTTATGGATGCCGGTGATTTCTCTGTCTTTGGTGCTATCTATGAATTCAAACCCGCTGTTCCCATCCACAATTCATCAACTAAGAATTCTCCAAAATTTGTCATCGCTTTCAGAGGTACCTTAACCATGGAAGGCTCTCGTTCTCAGGATCTTAAACTGGATTTCCATTTCCTCAAAAATGGCCTTCATCGGACATCCCGATGCGAAGCTTCAATGCAAGCTGTTCAGAACCTGGTTACAACTTTTGGAAGAAACAGTGTATGGTTAGCTGGTCATTCTTTGGGGTCGGCCATTGCAATGCTCGCTGGAAAAAACATGGCTAAGATGGGTATCCATCTTAAAACTTTTCTCTTTAACCCACCTTTCATCTCTGCTCCAGTTGAGAGGATCAAATATAAGAAGGTGAAGCAGGGGATCAGGATTGCTGGCAGCCTCATCACGGCTGGACTAACAATGGCTGTGAAAGGTCATCACAATAAATCTGAGGATTCCTTTGCCATGCTATCATCATGGATCCCCTATCTATTCGTGAATCCAGCCGATGATATCTGCTCGGAGTATGTCGGATACTTCGAACACCGAAGAACGATGGAGGAGATCGGAGCAGGACATATTGGGAGGTTGGCAACCCAGAATTCTGTATTGGGTCTTTTTTTGAGTGCACTGGGGAACGACTCTGAACCGTTGTACCTCCTTCCTTCAGCAAATCTGACCGTAAATTTGAGCCCTTCGCCGGACTTCAGGTGGGCTCATGGTATCCATCAATGGTGGAGGCCAGATTTAAACTTGCAATGCAAGGAGTACCTTTACAACTGAAAAAAAAAAAAAAAAAAGCAGCAACTTTAATATGAAGCATTGTAATTTCCTGTTCTTCTTAAATGTGGTCAGGCAGAGTACCATGCTATGCTGCATCGCTAATTCAATGCATGAGATTTCTTTTGAGAAAGCAAGTTAGTTCGTAAGTTATCTACATGTCGTGGAGTTTGTGTTGTCCCATTACTCGCACATTTCATCACACTCAAAATCACATCAATTTAAGAGTATGGACGGTAAGTTCAGAGTGTATACTTGTTAATTGGCCCTTCCAATGGCTTTGCTAATGAAGAAAAGATCCACACATCCACGTATAATACAATTAGAGGCAGCTCGGATCTGCCCATATGTTTTATCTGTGAACTCGAGACTGCTTTGGGATCTTGTCTTTCTGTTGCATTGGTTGCTTTGCTGTATAGATCACTTTTGTCTGCAATATTCTCTTTTGGACTAGATGAGCACATATTGCGACAATGCATGATTAACATCTATTGTTTAACCTAGTCATTTTATCACGTAGATTACTACTATATCTTCATTTATTCATTATATTGGGATGATTATATTAGCAACTAGTCATTGTTGCCCTGAGGATCTATGCTGGCAAGGGCGACATCCAAGAAGGAGGAGGGGATCGGGCAAAGTGCAACAATGGAAGTGCAGAAGAGAGGAGAGGGGGAAGAGATAGATAAAGCAGGGGTGATGGAGAGAGAGAACGCCATGGTGGATGGGGGGAAAAAAAGAAAAAAAAAAAGCTTGCAGACTATTTGTGTGAAGTGTGCTATCAGATTTGCTAGATGCTTCGACTGCTCAAATAATGCATATTAGAGAATTTTCTTGATATGGTGGAAGTGTGTATTTGTTGTCTTCCTTCCAAAAGCTAACTGGTAAAGGAAAAGGAGTTATGCAAATGTAAATGCGGCCCTTTAGTTTAGTCAGAAAGTGAATTACGTGTTTGTGATATCTGAATAAATTATCTAAATCCATATTTTTGATTATCTTAATTTTCTATATTTTCTTACGAACTTTTGCATTTTCCTTCTTTTTCTATTTTGCTGCCATTGGTTCTTGTTGACTCAAATGCTTGTTTCCTGCGCTGTTTCTGCATGCAAGAAACGTTTACGATGCTTCACTAGCACAAGAGAGGCTAGCAACCAACGAAGCTAAGAATTGTCCACTTTTTTCCGTTCCCACTCCCACCATCAAGAGAGATGCTACCCACCAGCTGAGCTAAGAACTGCCACCAGTTATGCCTTCAGTTCGAGGGGCCAAAAACTGAGCTGCTGCCTTGTGTTTTCTCATTCAACTGTTAGAGAGAGTCACGGGTTTATGTTTAGTGAAACGTTATACACCTTGACGAGCAGCACCCTGGAAAAATGATGACGTTAGGGTTGCAAATGGATTGGGTTAGCCCGAGGCATTCTTGATCCTGAATCTTGCCTGATTTTATGTTTGGTTAGGTCGATTGGAAAAATACATATCCTGGATTTGACCTGGAATTAGGTCAATTTAATTTTTGAACCAGATTTAATCCATGGGTCTTCAAACACTGATTGGATCAGGATTGGGTTAGGTTACAAATTGGCCTGATCCATTTGTAGCCTTAGACACCATTATTTCTACCATATAAGGCTAGGCATAACATTCCCATTGGTTCAATGTTTCATGTGGCATTGGAAATGTTCCGGTTGTGCTGAGCTCCATATGATATCAAAAGCACATGCGATTTTTTCTAACAAAAAAAAGAAAAAAAGCACGTGCAATTTACCTAGTGTTTGGTTGGATCATGACAGGAAGGATGGATGAGATTAGAAAGATGGATAGTCCTCGTCTATTGTTTGATTCAAAAAATTTTAGAAAAGATAGATGAAAAGAAAGGATTATTTATCCACCTAGGTTCATTAATTTGCATATTTCCAATTAAATTAGAACGATGAAAGAAAGGATGGATGGAGCATATGAGGGATAGCTTTTTATGTTGACAAAATTACTTCTTGTTAACTTTTTGATAAAATCTTAATATATCTTTATTTTTTTATTTATTTTATTTTTATATACTTTTTATTTTACCTATACTATTTACTCTATACTATTAGATTTTATTACTAAGTATTTTAATTTTAACATAATTTTCATCATTATAAGCAAATTAATAAATATAATTATTTTTTATTTTTATGCATATTCACTTTTTTGTTAACTATTTGTATAAAATTAATTAACTATGTAAATTAGATTACAAATTAATTAGTTATTTATATTTTTTCATATATAATTAATTTATTAAATTATTTATTAAATTAAAAAAATAAAATATTTTTATAATTTTATATAATTATAAATAATAAATATTATAAGTTTATATATTGCTCTACTTCTTTAATCTAAATAAATATTATAAATTAATAATGATTATAGTATTTTGTCAAAGGATACTTTGGTAAAAATATCGTAGAAATATCATTCATCATTTCTTTTATTTCTCCTATGTTAAATAAAGGAGAGAGTCATTCCCATCTATTCTTCTATGTTTTACCAAATGTATGAAAAGATGAATAAAAGATCCATCCTAGGTTTTGAAGTACTTCATTTTCTACTTCATTACAGGAAGAATGGCATTTAGTAACCATTTTTTGCCGACGCTTTTGGGAAGCGTCGGCAGGTTGCGCTGACCTGCCGATGCTTTTAAAAAGCATCGTGTTTTAATGACGCTTAAAAGCATCGTAAAATTTGAGAATTGTCAACGCCGATGCTTTTAGCAAAAGCATCGTCAAATAACAAAAATACCAACGCTTTTTTACGTCATTATTTAACGACGCTAAAAAGCGTCGTTAGGTTCCTTTAATACCCTCCCGTGTCCTAATCTATCTACCGCCGCCCCTTTAGTTTCCACCCATTTCTCCGCCGATCCTGGCCCATCTCCGCCGCCGGCACCGCACCCGCCGTCCACGCGCACCCGCCGTCCACGTCTCACCGTCGTCTGTTGCTCCTCTCTGCTGCCGCGTCCGTCGATGTCGCACCCGTGCGGTCCAAGCCATCTTCCCCTCCCCACCGGCCCTCCTCCCCTCCCCTCTCCTGACGGCCATCTTTGCAGGCCCAAAAGTAAGATATGTTATTGATAATTATTTTTTTCGGCGTAAGTTCAATTTTTTTCTGTGCGATGGACTGTGGTAGTGGTCTTATGATGTTTGTTGCCGGTGATTGTCTTGTTTTGGTTCATATCATCTGCTGTGTTCAAGCATTTATGGGTTGGTGAAATGGTGCAGAAGTTTTTGATCTCATCTACAGAAATCCATTTGCCTTCTGTTATTATTATTCTTGGGAGTTGTTTGTTTGTGCAATGGGTTGGGAGAGTGGTTTTATGGTGTTTGGTGCAAGCGATTGTTTGTCAGAAACAATTTACATCCGTGATCCCCGGACTCGATGCAATATGTGGCGGATGGAGGAATTCTTGGTTTGTACCCAAAAAAAAGAAAAAAAAAAGCCTTGCGGGTTGACCATCCAAAGTGGTGCCTTTCTTCTCAAACCACATGCCATCTTGAAAATAATACCTAAAGACGAGTGAGGCACACGAGGAGTTAGTTGCTGGATTTTGAATCTATGAGTATGTTCCCATTTGCATGTGGTTATAAATTGCATATATTAGAGTTGCTAATAATTTGTGATGTAGAAATAGAATGGAATAATGATATATTTTTGTCAACTAATCAATAAGCCTTAATTTTTCTTGAATAAATTAAGTCTCTTTTTTTGATGCTCTGGTACCTTAATTATCGGGCAGTAATTCATGTTTTAATCTTTATCTAGTGGTAGAATTGTGAGATTTTAATCTCCTTTGCATCAAAGAAAAATAATTCTAAGCCAAAAAAAAAAAATGAAGAGAGCTACGCAATTGGAAGATAATATTTATTGATCCATGGAGGCAGGACACTTTGTCAAACATAACAAGTTATTCCTTTTTATTTTTTTTTTCTTTGGAGATTGACCAAGGAAACTCTTCTTTGATCGGTTGGGATATTTTTTTCTCTTTTTTTCATCTTATACGGCCAAGATTCTTATAAGATGCGTGGTTCCATTTCTCGTACGACTTCTTTTAGTGCACAATTTATCTATCTTAATATGTAGACAAGTTAAATAATGAAATAGGTAAGTTATATGGCAACAATGCCTTCAAGTAATGAATGTTTTTTTTTTTTTTTTTCTGTTAGAAAGATCTTATCAAAATATGGGATTGTACTAAATAAAAACTCTAGAGAGGTATTGTCGTGAAAAAGTATTCGGTATGGATGACAACAGGTTGAGTTAGATTAGGTTCGTATTGAATAAAGTAAGGAGAGCAATATACAAAATCTTGATCCATACTTAACCTTTTAACGGATCAAGATTTCTCTGTCTCCTATCATGGTTTTAGTATTATGCTATTGTCGTTTTAAATAATCTGTCATAATTTAATGTAGTTTCAGAATTCAGAGTGTTATTGAGACAGTACTCTTTTGTAACACCATAGGTCCCTTAATATAATTCACAGTCCATGTTTCCTGTTCATTTCCATTTTTAATTTCATGCTTCATTAAAGAAATTCTCAATTTATTGTCTTGTATCTATTATGGTGAAGAGAAATGGGTATAACACATGGTTAGCCTAGCGAAACAAGGATTATGAGAGATCTTGCCAAAGAAATTATTTTAATGAAAAGACATTTGGTATGGAAAAGGTCCAATTAATTGTACTTATTTGCTATCTGAGAATAAACATGTAATATTTCCTTACATAAAACGTATGCTGTCTAGTGATATTGAACTTTTGCTAGCACAGGGCATGCTTACGGAATGTCCTAGGTGTCATTTGAATGGGTGTTGTAACCCAATTGGCTATGGTTGGCAGCAAAAAAGGTTAGAATGTAGATGTTTTATTTTCTTACAAAAAAAAAAAATACTGTAAACATCCTAATCTTAAAGAAAAAAACATCCTTAATGCATGCAGTACTTATTCTGTTCATGCAAATATTTTACTATGATTTATAAGTCGTTACAAGATACATAGACCCAAAACAAATGCATGCTTCTAGTTCTAGGGAAATTTAGGCCACAATTACTTTTTACCTTTCGCCCATGAACCACGAATTGATTTCTTTAGCCAATTGCCTATGATTATAAATGCCATCTTCTCTAAATTAAAGTTACACTCCTTGCATTAAGTTTTAACTGAAAAGATGAAAGACAATAAACATTTTTCAAAGACTTGAAAAAAAAAAATGTTACATTTTTTCCAATCCTTGGTTCACGGGGTCTCAATCTTATTTTAAATAAACTACATGCATGATACATGTAGACATCTTGTCTGCCAACAATGGAATTATTCTGTAACTATATACTGAGCTTATTCATTAAAGTTCTGGACACATCTACGTTTCAGTCATATATATATATATATATATATATATAGTTAAATGACAACTAATGAAATAAACATTCCAATGTGTAACATATTCTTCAAAATTTATTGTAACATATTCTTCAAAAAAATGTATAACCATAAATAATTATAATCAACAACATAATTATTGATAATATCTTCAACTATATAAAATAAATGATATAGAGCTA
This sequence comes from Elaeis guineensis, assembly GCF_000442705.2. NCBI lineage: Eukaryota > Viridiplantae > Streptophyta > Magnoliopsida > Arecales > Arecaceae > Elaeis > Elaeis guineensis. The sequence goes on from NC_025994.2 coordinate 114,055,390, forward strand.
GATCAATTTACAACCACACCCTCTTAGTATCTCTCTATGAGGTTCACCCAAAAATATATAGTACAATTAATTAAGATTGTGATACATGGTTGATGAATGGATAATTTCATAGTTTCATGAATCCTGATTGATTGCTTATCTGACATGTGGCGCTCGTTATGTGGCTGGACCCTGATATCGTGTGGCCTACGTTATCCTTATCTTCGTGGCTGATGAAGACTAAGCATCTAGATTAAGCTGGGCCAAGTTTCTTTGTCCGTTACTCCCCAAGTTAATATTAGGTATTATACTTCTTTTTCTTTCTTAATCTCTGTGGATATGGCTATGATCTGCCTCATGACAAGACTTGAAGTAGACTAGCTCTAGAATACATGACAAGATTCATAGTTCTTTCTTCCTTAGCATAACTTTCAAGCAACATTAAATACAAAGTTAGACAACAGGTGATAAAGTTGCCAGCTCATTAGAGGGATGTGATGAAAGATGCTAGGCAATGTTAATTATGAATTAATTTTAAAAAAAATTATATTGTATAGAATCATAGATCTGTCTTTTGATTAATGTACATATTCTATTGTATCCGTACATTTATTTATTTTTGTACGGATAAAAAAATTATGTACATTGATCAATTGATTGTCCAGTATGGACAGTTTGGAAAATGTGAGTAATTCTATAGGTCATTACCATAATCAAATGGTATGCTGAGGGTTTGAAAAAAATTTTGGATGGTATTTTTCTTTTGTTCTCCCTATATGGGAGAACTAAGAGAAAATACTGTCGAAATTTTTTTCGGCTCTTGTTGCATATCATTTGATTTCTGTAATTGACCTATAGAATTAATACATTTTCTGAATGGGATAGGACCTTCTTTATCTATTAGTTGATGATAGCAAGCATTTACTATGTAAACTTTATCTAGCTGTTATTTTTTTAAATTTTATGAAATGACTGATATTTTTTACTCATTGCATTAATATAGATTGTATAATTTTTTTTATTTTTAGATAAATTGCAAGTTCGGTCATTTTTATCCTACAATGGACAGAAGTTGGATAAATAAATCAAGGAATAGTAAAGAATATTTAGATGGAGTTCATGACTTCATTAAATTTGGTATGGAGAAAAGTAGTTTGAATGGAAAGATTTTATGTCCATGTCGGAAATGTGTAAATAGTTCTTCTTTAGATCCACAAATTGTTGAAGAACATTTGGTATGTAATGATTTTTTAAGAGGTTATACCGACTGAATTTTTCATGGAGAATCTATGTTGCCATCATCATGTAACCAACCTCTGACTCATTTTGGATCTACTAGCCTACAAGATAATTCTGCAAGAGATGATGATATAAGGGGTTTGATCACAGATGCTTTTGGACTTGGTGTTCAAAATTTAGGAGAATCCAGTAGTATACAAGAAACAGTTGGGATGTTTGATGGATGTACGCATACGAAACGTATGCATGTTAAGGAGCCTATACATACATCTAATGATGAGACAGCTCGTTATCACACCTTAATGAAAGATGCAGATGAAGAATTATATCCGGGTTGTACGAAATTTTTTAAGATTTCTTTTCTTGTATATTTATTTCATTTAAAATATTTGAATGGATGGTCTGGAAAGAGTTTTACCATGCTGCTCAAGTTATTAAAGGATGCATTTCCAGAAAGTACTCGTTTACCACCATCGTATTATGAAGCCAAGAAAGTAGTAAAGGAATTGGATCTTGGATACGAAAAGATTCATAGTTGTCCGAAAGATTGTATGTTATATTGAGGTAAAAATACTAATCAAGAGTCATGCAATGTATGTGGATCTTCAAGATGGATAACACAAAAAGAAGATCGAGATGATGTACTGAATGAATTGGATGCAACACGGAGTAAAAAGAAACCGGCCAAGGTATTGCGTTACTTTCTCCTTATACCTAGATTGAAAAGAATTTATACATCATCAAAAACAGCTTCATCAATGAGATGGCATGATGAAGGACGTACAAAGGATGGAATGTTGAGACATCCAGCAGATAGTCTTCAATGGAAAGCATTTGATGATAGGCATCCTGATTTTGCCTCTGATGTTCGCAGTGTTAGGTTTGGCTTAGCTTCTGATGGCTTCAATCCATTTCAGACCCTGAGTTCTACCTACAGCACTTGGCCAGTCATTTTGATACCTTACAATTTGCCACCGTGGATGTGCATGAAACAATCATCACTTATCTTGTCAATGGTTATTCCAGGAGAAAAGGGTCCAGGCAATGATATTAATATTTTCCTACAGCCTTTAATAGAGGAATTGAAACAGTTGTGGGAGGGTGTTGATGCATTTGATGCTTCCAACGGCCAAACATTTGAACTACGGGCAGCTTTGTTATGGACTATTAATGATTTTTCAGCATATGCCAATTTATCTGGCTGGAGTACAAAGGGACGGGTCGCATGTCCTTGTTGTAGAGATTCAACACATTCAATTTGGTTAAAACATGGAGGTAAATTTTGTTACATGGGACATCGTCAATGGTTGGAAGTAAATCATCCGTTTCGATTTCAGAAAGATTTGTTTGATGGTATTATAGAATTGGGATGTGCTCCTATTCCACCTTCTGGAACTGATGTTCATAGACAAATGGATGGCATCAATTACAGCTATGGTAAGCACTTAAAGTCCTCTAAAAAAAGAGGAAGGGATGATGTTGAAAGCTCAGTGCATGAAGGGTTACCAGAGGAAGTCAGTATCAGTACTATAGATGCAGAGGCGTTTCAAGATCCAGACAATTATTTCGAAGATGAAAATGAGGAAGACACACAGATAGCATCTACACAACAGTCCAGTAAACATTTATGAAAAAAATAAAGTATCTTTTTTGACTTACCTTATTGGAAACATAATCTTATTCGGCATAATCTTGATGTCATGCATATAGAGAAGAATGTTTGCGACAATTTACTTGGAATATTTTTAAACCTTGATGGAAAGAGCAAAGATAACATGAAGGCACGTCTTGATTTAAAAGAAATGGGTATCCGACAGGAACTTCATCCTAAAATGCTTGCTAATGATAGAATTTATGTGCCTCCTGCATGTTACACAATGTCTGCTCGAGAAAAGGATAATTTTTTGGAAGTTTTGAAAAGTATCAAGGTACCTGATGGATATGCATCAAATATTTCACGATGTGTGCATCTAAAGGATCGAAAACTTTCAAATCTTAAAAGTCATGATGGTCACATATTGATGTAAGATATTTTTTCAATAGCTTTAAGATCGTCATTACCAAAATAAGTTGTTGCAATTGTACTTTGATTATCGTCATTCTTTAAGGTATTATGTTCCAAAGTTATTGATCCTCGAAAACTTGATCAGTTAGAATCTGATATTGCAATTACACTTTGCCAGATGAAAAAAATTTTTTCTCCTGGATTTTTCACTATTATGGTACATCTGCTCATTCACCTAGCTTCAGAAGTTAAAGTTGGTGGACCGGTACATTATAGATGGATGTATCTTATTGAGAGGTATTATTGCAAACCTTAAATCTTTTGATAATTTTATTAGAAACAACAGCATACTGATATTTTAATAAATATTTAATTCTTAAAGGTATTTTGTGTGTCTTAAAGATTATGTGTGAAATAGAGCCTATTCCGAAGGCTTGATTACTGAAGCATATATTGCGGATGAATGTTTGACATTTTGTTCAAGATATCTTCAAGGTGTAGAGACTATTTTTAGTCGACCTCAACGGCATAATAATTTTGTGGAGAATGCAGAACTGTATAAGTTCTTAACTGCTGGAAAATTCTTGGGAAGAGCTGAAAGTATTGTACTTGATCAAAAATCTCTAGCACAAGCACATCGTTATGTGTTACTTCATAGTGACATAATATCTGACCATCGCAGGTTAGTATATTTAAGGAATGACATCAAAATTTAAATTTTATATTAGATATAATGTTCTAAATGATATATTTATATTTTATGCAGTAAATTTTTAATTTATCAGAGACGAGCCAATCATAACATTTGTCCTAATGCAAGGATTGAACAGCAATGATTGGTCGAGTTATTCCCTATGTGACTTTCGAATCAGGTATGATTTATTTTTAATTATGGGATACATTAATTTTTGATACATATTTAATATCAGATAACTCAACAGCACTTCATCATATCATTTTTTTTTAGGTATCAAAGATGATGGAGATAAATAATTCAGATGAACTAATCGCTCTTGTTCGAGGACCTAACAAGATTGTGAATAGATATAACGGTTTCATAATTAATGGCTTTAAATTTTATACTAGAGAATGAGAGAAATTTAGAAAAATACAGAATAGCGGTGTTATGGTGGAAGCGGATGGAAAATCCTATTATGGTGCACTTAAAGATATCTATGAGTTGGATTATTATGGAAAATTTAAAGTAGTACTGTTTAGATGTGATTGGATAGACATAAACTCACCAAGGGGTTTGAAACAAGATGCAAATAGATTTACACTTGTAAATTTTTCAAGGTTGATACACACTGGTGTGTTATTGAAGGATGACCCATTCATTTTTTCATCTCAAGCTCGTCAAGTATTTTATGTACAAGACGCAAAAGATAAAGATTGGTTTACTGTCATCAAAATAAAACCTAGAGACTTATATGATATGGGAAACCAAGTGGAGGATGATGACGATGACACTTATACACAATGTATGCCCTACAATTTTGTGCCAGCTGATGATTTAAATGCTACGACGACGTTGGTTAGAAAAGAATTTGAAGGAAACACTACTGCTTGATTGTTATTGGTAATAATTATTTATGATGTATATATTTTACATTAATTATTATGTTATTTTACTCCATATATTAACTGATTCTACTTTTTATTTATATAAATGCTACGTGACATCATGCGTCGCAGGGGACGATATGCTGGTGTGCAGTTCCAGTTTTCACAGACAGAGGTCGGTACGTCTTCTTCAGCACAGCAGCCTGAGGCCAGTTCAGCTGCACAGCATTCTGAGCCCTGTCTTTCATCATCAGCACAGCACGATCCTTCTGTTCATCAGCCAGATGATAAGATACACGTGCAGGATATATATTGTCTTTAATGTAATTTTATTTTTATTTTATTTTATGTATATTTATGATATAGTTACTTTTATATATTTTTTTCAGACGGATCCGGGAGAGTACGCCCCAGACGCGGACCCACAGTAGTACGAGATGTGTGGCAGATGCGTGAGGGCGAGAAAATTGTTGTGGAGTGCAATCAGCTAGGTCAGCCAATTAAGAAAGCTGCCTGCTTATTGACTTCATTTTTGGGGACTGTTGCTCGGAGGCCTCAGCTATGTCCGTTGGGCTATGCAAAATGGAATGACATGCTTCCAACGTACAAAGTTGAGCTCCTCCGAGTTATAAAGGTAATGAATTGATGTTCATACTATATATTAATTGTTAATCACTTATATAATTTATTTCATTTAATTTTTTTTTATAGAGCAAGTTTGTTCTCCCTCCATCCACTCATGATTTTGTAATGAAGTCTCTCAACCGCAAATGGAAAGAATATAGAGCACAATTGAAGAGGGACTATATGAGACAGGGTATGACAGAGGAGGAGGTTGCTAGGAATTGTCCTCCTGATGTACCCCCTCATCAGTGGATGGAGTTGGTTCATTATTGGTTCTCCGAGAGGGCACAGGTATATTATCTGCTCATTATCTTTTTTTCTAAATATTTTATAAAAATATTGATTTTTATTATATATTATACATATAATAAGTTTTTTACTTTATTTTACAGACTTATTCTGCTATTGGTAGAGCTGCACGAGCAGCTCAGTCTGTTTCTCATATATTGGGGTCGAAGAGTTATGCACGACTCCGACAGGAGTTTGTATGTTCCTTAAACTTTCATAATTAACTTTTAATTTTTATGTTGAAATATTTATATAACTAATATCATTATGTATCGTGGACCATGTCTGTATCATGATACTCATATATTTTTTTAAATTATTATAACTGTTTTCTTAAAATTGAAATTATTTGTGTAGGTGGATGAGCATGGGAGGGAACCCGGTAAAGTGGAGTTTTACCGGATGACTCATACTCATCAGGATGGTACTTTTGTTCGAGATGAGTCGAGAGATTTATATGTACGGTATTATTAATATTCTATTTTTTACAATAATTTTAATTTAATTTTATTAGCTATTAATGTATAACTCTTATTTTCAAAATAAATACAAGAGAGGGCTACATCTCTCATTGCAGAGCGTGACGATGAGTCCGCAGCATCTACGCAGCAGAGCTGTATCGAGGTCGAGGTATTCACAGAGTTGATGGGACCAGAGCGCTACGGTCGAGTGAGGGGTTATGGAGTAGGAGTCACCCCCACTCAATTATCTGAGGTTAGTAGATATACGCAGCATGCTGCAGCAGATGCTCAGGATTCACGCGTTCGCAGACTCGAGGTGGAGATACAGGAGATTAGACAGAGTCGTGCCGTTGAGATGGAGGAGATCCGTTAGAGCCGTGCCGAGATGCAGGCCATGAGAGGACAGATTGATCGGCTTACATCTTTATTAGAGATGTATAGCCCATCTCAGGTAAACACATATTATTAAATATATATTTTTATATTAATTTAATGATTTATATTTTTTATTTATAAATATGCAAATCATACTTTTGATATGTTTCTTGTAGGCTCCTGGCACATCAGGCACCCGTCGAGACAGCGGCACGTCACGTGGAGATAGCGACGACCATCCGCCTGCGGATTGATATTATTTTATTTTTATTATATTCTTATATTTATTTATATTACTCTTGATTGTAATGGATGATTAGTACTTTATTTTTATTTATATAAAATAATATCTTTTAGTTTGGTTAAATTTGCTATTTAAGTTTGCTTTTGGTGTGAATGGTGGTGATTGTACAGGTGTGAATGGTGGTGATTGTACATGTTTATGTTTGAATAATTGATATAATTTTGTACAGGAATGTATGTATTCTTTTTTTTTGTATATAAAATCTGTATTTTTTTTTCTTTTAAAACCTTTAACGACGCTTATAAGCGTCGTTAAAACAATTTTAACGACGCTTATAAGCGTCGTTAAAGACAAAAAAGCCGACGCTTCGAAAAGCGTCTTGGTAGAGTGGCGGACGCGTTGTCATTAACGATGCTAAAAAACACCATTATAATTAAATTTTACGACGCTTTGAAGCGTCGTTAGAAACAATGTTTAACGATGCTTATAAGCGTCGTTAAAATATGTTTAACGACGCTTATAAGCGTCGCTAAAGACTTAACAGCCGACGCTTCAAAAAGCGTCTTGGTAGAGTGGAGGACGCGTTGTCATTAACGATGCTAAAAAGCACCGTTATAATTGAATTTTACGACGCTTTAAAGCATCGTTAAAAAATAACGACGCTTTTAAAAAGCGTCGGTGCTTTTCGTCTCCACTCTTACATAGACGACGCTTTCGCGACGCTTTTTGAAGCGTCGTAAACCTTATTGACGATGCTTATTAGCATCGTAAAATAACTTTAATAGCGTCGTCTTTTACCATTTTCACTGTAGTGCTTGGATGCCTAGATAATTGCTTATCATACTATAGCTGACACAAATGCTAGTGCTTCTCACCCAGCCTACCATGTTTATTAGCTATGTTAGTAAAACTGTGTTTAACTTTTGATGAAGTTCATGTTTATGATAATTATTTTCATCACTTTTTTTGAGGCTATTTTTTTTAAATTTCTTTTAAAGTTGTCTCACCCTAACATTATAGCTGGAAGAAATAGATCAGCAAAATGAGATGACATTCATAAATTGAAAATGGATTGATGTTATTCCACATCCACTGTATGGCGTAGTTTTGTTGGATACTCTTGGTTGTATCTATATTAGGGTTTCATAATGTAGCTGGTTTCAACAAAAAAGAAAGCGGATTGTGATATTTTGAAAGAAGATATGTTTCTCTTTGATGAGAGAGAGAGAGAGAGAGAGTCTCTTTAAAGCCTATTCCCAAGCTCTGTGGTGTGGTATTCCAATCTTACAATTTTGGCGATGTTGGAAATTATCAACAATTGTTGAGACCTTGTGTTTGGTAGCTATGGATAGAGTTGAAACCAAATCGAATACGGATTGGGTATTAGTATATTCATATCAATATTTATTTTATTTGATGAATAAGATACAAATATTAATCCGATACAAATATTAATCAAATACAAATATTTATATCCATATTTATTTTAAAAAGATATAGATACAAATCGGAATATGGATATAAATATAGATATAAATGGGATAATTAAATTTTATAATGATGAAATCAAAAATATTATTAAGTAAACGATGAATCAAGCCAATTACATATTAATATAGTTATTATTTTTTTAAAAAATTTATGAGAATTATATAAAATTAAATATGATTATAAATAGAATCAAATATTTAGATTTTGATTAAATAGTTATCTATCGATATTTATATCTATTTTTTTTATAGATATAAATATAAATATAAATATTAGTTGAATATTAAAATATCTATCAAATTTGGATAGAATTAAATATAAAATAAATTTAAATAAACATTATTCGATCCATTTCCGTCTATAGTTGTCGGACTATAGACAAGTCTATGATTCCTGCTGATGCAAAAGGAAGTACGTCAGCATTTTTTTTTGAGAATAGAATAAAGCAGGAGGCGGGACGTGCGCATCCCTTTTCGAAAAATAAAGTAGAACGGGCGGTCGTCTTTTTGAATGGAACAAAGCAGGCGTTTGCTCGATTTGACACCCTTTGTTTGTTATTATCCACGAGAAAAGACGGTATATCCTAGAGGAGGAGACACGTATAAATTCCATGGTTGGGGCAAATATTTTTTTCTTTTTTTTTTTTTCCTCCTATATGAGCAGTTGGGGCCGATCTTATTCTATTAAATCATCAACTAAAACGGCCACTTTGCATCTCTCCCGAAATGTCGGATTTTGGACTCACTCCCTTGATCGGTGGGCCCCACGTGAATGACCACAGCGGATGATTTAACAAGGGTAAGTAGAACGGGCAGGAGTTCGTAGGATATGTACCCATTTGCTGGACGTTAACGCCCACTCCCTCTCTCTAGCTGGTTGGTTTGTCATCAAGAAGTGCCTTCCAAGACGGACTGGCACGTATTCAACTATTCTTTATATCTGGTGCCAAACTAGCTTAGTTATGATTAGAAGTGACACGATAGAGTTCTCAAGGTTTATTTTTCTTTGAATGATATCTATTAGAATACTAATATGTCGACCTAGACATATAATCGAACTGAATCGAAATGAGTAGCTAGGTCATTATGCAATCATTATTGGCATTTGGTTCGAAGCCGAAAAGATTTCTTAATTGTTTCCTTCAATAAAAAATAAAAAAAAAATTATTGAAACATCCTCTCAATTTTAATCTAATTTCACTTACATTTTTTATACTTTAAAAAAATATTAAATTGATCTTTTTAGTGCTTATCGATATGTTCTAATATGGTCCAACTATTTATATCTGTTAATGAAATAATATCATATGACCATCACATGATACTATTATATATTTTATAAGATGATGAAAATATTTTTATCTCTACCTTCTCCCTCTTCTCTCTTCTTGGATTAATCCCGTCCTCTTCCATCACTGGCATCCATCTTTCTCTCTCCTTATTTCCTTCTTTCTTATCCATTTCTTCTCCTCCATGGTTGCTCCTTCCATCTCCACCCATTCCTCCATATTCTCTTTTTTCTCCTCATCTATTTTTCCTCCTCATCTCCCTCCGCCTTCTTCAAGCTGTCTATAAACTATTCCTCTTCATGATGACCCCCTCCATCTTCACCCCTTCTCATCGGCAATCCATCCTTCCCCCTTCTCTTCCTCCTTGTCCTCCTCCAACCCATTCCTTACTGGCGGCCTATCTTTCCTCCTTCCTTTTCTCCTTATCCACTTCTTCCCCTTATCTTCTTCCTCCTCCAAGTCCATCCATGAGCTCTACTCCTATACGATGGCCTCCACAACATCTGTTCCTTTTCATCGGCAACCCATCCTCCTTCGTCCCCTTCTTCCTCAGCCATTTCTTCTCTATTTCTCTTCTTCCATGGTGGCTTCCACTATATCCATCCATCCATTCTTCTAGCTCTTCCCCTTCCTCCTTCGTTTCTCGTCCTCCTCCTCCAAGCCACGCATAAACCACCCCATCCATAGTGGCCCCTTCCATCTCTGCTCCTTCTCATCGGTAACCTATCCTTCCGTATTCCCTTTCTCCCCGTATTCTTCTCCTTTTTGTCCTCCTTATTCTCCTCCAAATCATTCCTTATCAGTGGCCCTTCTCTCCTTCTTCCTTTTCTCCTTATCTACTTCTTCTTCTTATCCTTCTCCTCTTCCAATCCATTCCTTGTTGGTGGCCCTTCTCCTCTCCTCCTTTTCCTCCTCATCAACTTCTCCTTCTTATCCTTTTCCTCTTTCAAGTTCCAAACTCCCCATGGACAAGGGACATTTTCATCTATCGAGGAAAAAAATCTAATATCATTTGTTGATAAGTGAATAATTGAACCACATTAGAATATATCGATAACTAGAAGGGCCAATTTGATATTTTTTAAGATACAGGGGAGTGTTCTTATAATTTCTTCTATATAAGCATCTCCTAATTGAAACCAATGAGATAGATAGGACCACCCGAATACCCTATGTTGTATTTTTGAGTCAAATCAATGGTGCATGAGAGACCATGAAAGAAATTATGGTCAGGCATGCTTCAGAAACATCCATCAAAAGATGGGTGGTTGCACGTACATAAAATACTAAGAAAAAAAGAATGGATAAACTTTAAGAATATTTGAACAGTTTAGAAAAATATTACATAACGGTCTTTTTTTTTTTTTTTTTTTTTTATGAATGTCTCAATATAAGCACGTGATAGACGATGATAGTCCGATCATAATTTTTTTCATGATCGATTCGATTATAAATTTTTTTTTTTCTCTATCTGGGAGCGAAAAGAGGAGCATTATGTAACCATCACGGGCATTTGTTTCAAAGCTGAAAGCATTCTCCAGTTGTTCCCTTCAATAAAAAAATGAAAGCATCTCCCAATTGAAACTAGCAAGATAGGTAGGACTGCCCCGCGTATCCTATGCTATACTGTCGAGTCCAAGCTATGGCGCATGGGATCCGTAATGGGAATTTGCCTCCTTTTCGTTCCATTGCTTTATTCCTATTCTGTCTTATCTTCTTGACTTTTGAAGGACCCTGACCTCTATATAAACTCGAACTTCTAGGAAACCAACCACACGGCCTACTACACAGCATACAGGAGGTACGTATGTTCTATCTAAGATCGTATGTTCTATCTAAGATCTCTTCTTCACCATTACCTTTCTCATTTGAAGAAACTTTTTACGATATCGTGTTGTTCGAAAGTGATGGGATGCAGCACCCAGTAACCAACTTACATTATGCACGGTTTTTCTGGTGAGCCTTGATGGCCGCAAGTTTTCCTATATGATAACTTGTTTTAATAAGCAAGAAATATGATTTTTCAAAAAAAAAAAAAAAAGAGAAAAAGGAACAGCCAAGAAATATGAATGTATAATTATGGAGTCAAACATATATATAGATATATATGCATACACCTAATTAAACATTCTCATGCAGTATACACACATTATTGTTTTGGTCAATTTTTTTCTCCATTATGGTGAGCATTTTTCCAATCAAATTGAGATGATTCAATATTGTTGGTTTTAGGTTTCATCCACCGAGGTGACACATTTCTTAACCTCCTCAACATCCTACAGGTCTTTTTAACAAAAAAAAAATATATCCCACAGGTTTTCAAGCCAATAATGATGGGTGTGGTGGTCTACAATATCCTGTCATCACCATCATCATTGATATGCTTGTACTTAGATAATCGCATAAACAATGTTCTAAATCAGGAAGGGTTCGGCCATGTAGTTAGGACTGGAAGTATATCCAATCGCATCTATTTCCGAATCTAATTTAGATCATATAAATATATGTAACTAGATAACAATGTAATGTATATTACAATATTTTATATTTTGAACATTATTTTTCAAAAATAATTTTTTTTCTCTTTGATTAAAAAATTAAAATTAAATAAATTTTGTTTTCTTTATATGATATAACCTTCTCATGAGAGAAGTAACCAAACGGCTTTGAGTTCTCTTTCAATCCAAAAGGCTCTTTCAACAACCACTATTTTAGAAGTTTCACATGTGAATTCAACTTTATTAAACAAATTGGTTAATATTCCAATATTGATTCAAATTATTTATTTAGAACAAATTAATTCAAAATATTTATCCAATATGTAAATATTAATTAAATTAATTTAATGTTAAATATATATACATATACTTATATTTATAGTAATATAATAAAATAATAATAAATAATATAATAGAATTATAAATAAAAATAAAAATAGTAATAACTAGAATTATAAATATTGACAGTAATATATTAGATTAAAACTAAAAAATTTGATTCCATATAGACTATTAATTTATTCAAAACTTTATTTTTAAAATTTTTAAAATAGTAATAACATCTATGTGTTCCTTCATTATTTATGATTTTCTTACAATATCTTAATTATATAATTCACAAATATTTCATTTATGCTATAATTAAAGGATAATGATGTATTTGATGTAAAAAATTGTTTATATTTTTTTAAATATTTTTATTTTTAATTTTTAGTATAAATTTAGTTGACCTAGTGACCTAAATGACCATATTAGTCTCAATGTAGGTTTAATAACTATGCCTCAGATTCTTAATTACTTATTTGTCTCATGCGATTGCTTGGGTAGATTATGTTCTTGTCTTTACTAGATAAACAAAATATAGATATAACTAATATTCAAATATCAATATCTATTTAAAATAAATAAATATATGCTTAATATTTGATTTATATATATATTTGTTTAAAATAAATATGAATAATAATTTTGATATCCGTTTAATATTTATTTATATCTGTATTTAAATTTATAAAAAAATATAGATATAAATATGGATAAAAAAATTGACTGTTCCAATTGCCAAATTAGTTTCACTATTCTATGGATGACTGGGAAGTTACTTTAATGCCACTACCTGGTCAAGAATGCGATAGAGTGGTGTCATGGTGCTTGCTTTGTGTTCGGTATGGCTCAGAATATTGCTTTTCTTGGTACATTGGGAGCACAAGAATAATGTTGCGAACTTACTCTAGTGTCATTTTTGAGGATAAAATTTTTATGATTAGATCGATCATGAAAAAAATTATGATCGAACCGTCGTCACCAGTCATATTTTCAAAACACGCCGCGAGCGCGTAAATACTAACAAAATAGAAATGGATAAATCCTAGAAATATTTGAACAGTTTTGATAAACATCACGTAACCTCTTAGGGTTTATCCATTTTTATTTTCTTAGTATTTTAACATGTACATAAGCGCATGCGGCGTACTTCAGAAATATGGCAGGCGATGATACTCTGATCATAATTTCTTATATGATCGATCTGATCATAAAAAAATTATTTTATTTTTGGGGTTTGAATCTTATAATTATTATCGATCGAAACGTTACAATAACGGTTGAATCTGTTTGCTTTCCTGTCATTCTTCAGACATATATTTGAATACCCAACTTTGTGAAATGGCATAAAAACAATTTTTTTGCGTTGCGCCTAGCATGATAGATAACATACGAAGAAAAAAGAGTAATTTCCCAGAAATGAAGGTAAATTTATATCTTGAACTCATGAAATAATATTATTTTTTTTTCAGTTCTTCAAATTTATTGCTTCAACACTTTAACTTATATTTTTGTTTTTGTTATGCTTCAGCATTTCCTTCTCTTATCTCTATTATTATAATGTAGGTTTGGGGGAACGCTTCCACCTCCAAGCAAACTCCACGTTTCCTGTATTTTCTGAATTGCCTCTATCTCTCTCTCTCTCTCACTAACTGGTCACGTGAAGAAATGGCTCCGTGGAATACAAAACAAAAGCCTAAAGAAAAGTATGTGTGTGATATCTCAGGGCCTAAACATCTCCCCTCTGCAAATTGGTAAGCTGAATTTTTAGATCAAAAGAAGTATATATGTGTGACGTTCAGTGAATTTTGACTTGCCAGCATACATATAAATCGTGATCATTCAACTCCGGCAAGATGCCAAGATTTCTTGTCATCTAGCTTCACCATAGCCTGATATATAACACCGACCCAGACCCAATCTTTATATATACGTTGCTTGCCCTTCGGTGGACTGGAAATAAATAAATTATACATCTAATTATTTTGCATTCAACAGGGCATGTCCGAGTCATCGGAGAACTGTTGCTGCCTGTTTGGTTCAGGGTGCATACGCTCTGGAGTATGATCGACAGACCCATCAAAACTGTGCACCAGCCTGGTGGAGGAAATTCGATTTTGAACTAAAACACAAGCTTATTGATGCTGCTGATTCATCCATCTTTGGCGCCATTTATGAATTCGAACCCCGACAATATATTCAGAACTCATCATCTGCTCCAAAAATCGTTATTGCATTCCGAGGTACTCTCCTCAGGAAGAAGTCTTTCTGGCAGGATATTAAACTGGATTTGGATCTCTTGATGAACGACCTTTCACGGACACGCCGGAGTGAAATTGCAACGACAGCCGTCGTCGAAATCGCTTCGGCTTATGCAAGCCGGCACTTATGGTTAGCCGGTCATTCTCTCGGGTCAGCCATTGCAATGCTTGCGGGAAAAAACATGGCCAAGAGAGGCATCAATCTTGAAACTTTTCTCTTCAACCCGCCCCACCCATCAAGCATATTTGAATGGATCCAAAACCAGACGGTGAAACAAGCTGTCCATATCTTTAGAAACATTATCGCAGTTGCAGCCGCTTTGGCTAAGAGAGGCAGTCTCGAGAGTTCGCGCAAGTACTTTGCACAGATATCATTTTGGATTCCACATCTTTTTGTGAATTCAGATGATTTCTTCTGCTCAGGATATATTAGATATTTTGAAAATCGGGAATATCTGAAGAACCATGTTGCAGCATGCATTGGGAGGTTGGTAGCAAGGCATCCTTCTATATCTCTATTTGGAAGGCACTCCGAGCCCTTTCACCTCCTTCCGTCTGCAAATTTATTAGTAAGCTCTACCGACCGAAATGTAACAGGATGTCCTGTCAAACGCTTCAAACTGGCACATGGTATCTGTCAATGGTGGAGCCAAGATCTGAGTTTGCAATCCAGTAAGCATCATTACAGTTGATGCTACTCAGATGAAGTGGACTAAATTTTTAATCCATCAACAGAAGAAATCAGTAGACTTGCGTTATACACCTTGCTAGGTGATGCAGGGGGCATAATGAACCAGCCAGGGAAGTCAAGGGAGAATCAATTAAGAGTCTTTGGAGTCATTTAATGCGTTGGTCAGACTTTCTTACCAAGTTGTGTCTTGGAAATGTATTTTCACTGCCCCGTGGTTAGTAGTTTGTTTTGGGAACGTGTCCAAGTCTTATATTAGAAGCTCTAATGTAACTATATGAATCCAATATCTAATATAATATATATATATAAAAAAATCAGATCGATGATCTTTTGATAAGTGATATTCTGAGTGTTTGATAAGTGATATTATTTATTATAATTTAATAGAAAGGATCAGATTGGTGACGACTTTTTGACAATTGACATTCTGAGTGTTTGATAAGTGATATTTCAAGTGTTTAGCATTATTTATTATAATTTAACAAAAAATTTATATTAATTATTAAGAAAAAAATTATTTATTAATTATTTTTAATATTAGATCAATTAATTAATTTCAATAATTATTCTGTTTTGTTGTACAGGATCCGGTACCACATAGTGCAACAGGAAGAAAGAATAAACAAAACAAGAAACACAATATAAATACGTGGATCGGCCTCAAGCCTATCTCCACAGGACGTGCAAGCTTCACTATGAGAGAATAAAACAGAACCAATACAAGAGGAACTCACCACTCAATCTTTGTACAAGAGTCTCTCAACAAGATGTCCCAAAACCCTCGCAAAAGCTCTCTGAAATCTCTCTTGAAGCCTTTTTGCACCTTTAGGACCTCACCAGTTATCCAACGTAATAAACAGCTCGTCAATCAAAGCTATATAGGCTCCAGAATCTCAAAAATACTGTTATACTAGGAATACTGAGTTTCAATCAACCCTAGAACTATTCGTGACCGTCCGATCGTGATCGGCTCACACCAGAGTCGTCCGATCATACACTATAGCCTCAGATCACACCTGATCACGCTCGAAGTCATCCTCAGTCATCTGATCATGAATGACTCACTCCAGAGCCATCGGATCGCATAAAATCACCCATGGACCGTACATAGACCGCGTGATCGATCCATGCGGCCTCCATAGACTGCCCAGCACCCTGCGATCCACGGTAGACCGCATAGTGTGCTGGGCCTGGGCACCCGCGTTGGGCCCGCCCGCATGCTGGGCTGCACGCGTGCGTCCTTCGGACCCGGCTGCACTGTGCATCCCACATCAAATCTCAATAATCTCCACCTCAACTCGATATTCGACCTCCATTTATCTCTAAGAGCCTGTGATCCGTCACCTCCACGTCTTGGGGCATGCCTGCTGTCTCATGGATGGATAAATGTAGGAGTCGAGCCACACCGCTCGATGCTACCTCGATCATGGGCTGTGTCCACTCTGACCAAAGACATGCTCGGAGAAGTCTCCTATAACAATAGGAACTTCACTCTGCGACGTCACCTCTCGTCCTTCCGAGTCTTCCGTCTAGTACCCGATCTACTTCCACCTGGAGCTCTACTTCGCTCTGAGCTCCTCCTGACTCCTAAAGCTCCACCTCGCACTGGACTCTCTGCCAGATAGTAATGCCCTTTCATCCTCTTTTTTTTCTCCAGAATAACCTTATCACCATGCAACACCTTCAGGATTCCTCTACCAGCTACCATTCTGTAGCCTCTCAAATTCAGTCTGCTCAGTGAGATAAGATTGCACCTAAAATCGAGTATGTATCGAATCTCTCCCAATCTTCTCACTACAACATCATGTGTCCTCCAATTGACCATTTCGATGCCTTTGATCGCATAGCTCAATCCATCCGACAGATAAATAGTATCCTCGCTGCTCTCCAGAGAGTCAAACTACTCCTTTCTACAACATACATGATAGGTACATACAGAATTTAAAATTTACTGTTAGAAAGAAGTACATACCTCATCAGATATCTTCATGGCATCACTCTCTGACTCGCTACTGACCGTCGCTATAGTAGCCCTCATCTGATCCCTAAGTTGAGGATAATCTCTGAGTAGATGTCCCAACTCGTTATATCGATAACATCTGGTCTTGCTCAAGTCTCTCATATTGGACTTGGACCGCTCTCATCGCGATCTCCTGTCTCTCTGTCTGCCGCCTTCTGCTCTTCCAAAAACTACTAAAGCTGAGCTACTGCCACTTGAGCTCAAAACTGGGTTCTCTCTCTTGAGAATCTTATTCTGGAGAATCACCGCGGTGATCTCGTCCATCTTGATAGTACTCTTTCTCATTAGAAGAGTAGTCACCAACGACTCATATGAAGGGAGAAGCGACGCTAGCAAAATCAGTGCTTTGGTCTTCTCCTCAACTTTCTCGCTAATATTGAGGAGGTCGATGAAGATCTTCTGAAAATGGCGGAGATGTTCCTACATGCTCTGTCCCTCATTCTTCTGTAGCTGATAAAACTGTCTCTAGAGGAAAAGGGTGTTGATGAAAGACTTTGTCATGTACAACTCTTCGAGCTTCGATCATAGCATCACCGAGAAAATCTCACCAAATATATAGATCACCATCTCATTTGCTAGGTACAAGCAGATTGAACTTATTGCCTGCATCTAGAGCCGCCTCCAATCTTGCACCTCTATGGTAGTTGGCTTTTCCTCGCACAAGAGATTATCTATTAACCCTTGTTGGATGAGCACGTCTTTCACCCTTGCTTGCCACAAGGAGAAATTACTTTTTCTGTCAAACCTGTTGACCTCCATCTTGATTGTGCTCGTCTTCTCTATCTTCTATCTCGATCATCACCACCACAATCTATACTTTGGTACCACTTTGCTCTAATACCAATTATTGTGCTGGATCCGGTACAACACGGTGCAGCAAGAAGAAGGAAGAAACAAAATAAGAAACACAATACAAATATATGGATCGACCTCAAGCCTACCTCCATGGGGCATGCAAGCTTCACTATGAGAGAATAAAACACAACCAATATAAGAGGAACTCACCACTCAACCCTTGTATAAGAATCTCTTAATAAAAAATTTCAAAATCTTTATAAAAGCTCTCTGAAACCTCTCTTGAAGTCCTTCTGCATCTCCAGGACGTCACCAGTTATCCAACACAACAAATGGCTCGTCAATCAGAGATATATAGGCTCCAGAATCTCAAAAATATTGTTACACTAGGAATACTGAGTCCCAATCAATTCTAGAACCATTCGTGACCATCCGATCGTAAGCTACGGAATCAAGAGAGGAGCATTTGTTGAGAAAAAATCTTTCATTCATCTCTTTCCAACAGCTCCAAGTGATTGCCCCAATGAGAGAAAGGATTATAGGTCGGGTGGATGAGGAGAAATTTCTTCAACCCAATTCCAGAATAAGCCTTCAAAATTGCAGTGACATTGAAGAACTCCGAGTTGATTACAGATCACCCTCCACAAGAAAGCAAAGAAGGGATATTCCGAAAATAAATGATCAATTGTTTCTATTGGATTTTGGTATAGCATGCAAATTTCTAGATTTTTTCCAATTTCTCTGCCAATGATATGCTTAGTATTGATTCTGTTCTTTCAACATAACCACAGAAAATACTACACCTTTAGGGGAGCCTTGATGCTCCAAAAGCGGAGCTAAATCAACATTTCATCCCTATAAAGCTAATAAAGTGATACAGAGAAACTAATGAGAATTCACTTTTGGTGCTTGATCTTTATTCAACCTTATCATCTTCATTACTAAGAGTTGTTGATGCAAGTAGTGACCTCAATAGATTCAGTTGATCCTATAGCTCTCTTAAAGGTTGACTAGGAGATTTGATTCTCCATGTTGATGTGTGGGGATTAAAATAGTCAGCCACTATTCCGTTTTTCTTTGAGCAATGAGCATAAAGTAATGGAAACATGAGTTTTAGAGGAGCTTCACAAAGCTAACTATCTTTCAGAATAGAGTTTTTTCTCCATTTCCAACTTTGTAATGAACTCTATTCTAGAATGCTAGGAGGGAGATGATAATGTCTTTCCAAAAATTTGAGAATCTTCAAGGTGGCTTCCAACATATTGAGAATTTTACCATTTGATGATATGCAAACTCAATTTGCTTCTTCTAAGATCTTGGATCATTTGAGATGTATCTCCATCCCTATTTCACAAGATGGGCTGTATTCATCTAACTAATGTTCTTGATACCAAGACCCCCTTACTCCCTACGAGGACATGTGGTTGACCAATTAACCTTGCAGGAAAAAACGCTGGAGGATGTTGAGCCCGTCCATAGAAACGACCTTTTGAGCCTTTCAATCTTCTTGATAACCCAAACCGGGAGCATGAAAAGGGAGAAGTTTCTCTCCTTGGATTATTCTCAATCATTACACCATAAGTTCCATCAGTTGGACCAGCACAATGAATAATCCGTGGCAGCTTATACTGAGCAATTTTACAAGTTGATGAGTCGAATTAATTTGAATGAGACCGATGACCAGCTTGCGGCAAGGTACTTGAGTGGGTCGAAGTTTGGTTTGCAAGGAGAACTTATGATGCATTCTATTCATTCTCTTGAAGAGGCACACCAAATGGCTCTTAATGCAGAAGAGAGATTAACATGGAGTTCTTTTAAGGAGGGGGAAAGTTCCAGGGTGTCAAAAGAGAAGATGACATCATAAGGAAAGAAAACTTCAGCAAGTAATTTTGAGCATCCAAACCCACATGCTTGGGAAGGAAATATGAATAAAGAGAAAGGTGGTTCTTCTTCAAGTATGAAGTGTTTTGGGTGTGGAGAAACAGGGCATCAATCCTATGAATGTCCTAAGCCGAAAGCTGAAGTTAATCTTGTTGAGGAAGAGTATGAAGAGGAAGCAAAAGAGCCAATTTATGATGAGAACCCGAGGGAGAAGTAAAAGAGGAGTATTGGGAACCAGATTTTGATGCTGAAAGTCGTGTCGTTCGCTATGTCATGACCTTCTAATTAAGATGATGTCCAGGGGCTTAGACACAATATTTTTCGCACTTATTGCTTGGGTCATAGAAAGAATTTTTTTTTTGATGATTGACTTAGGTAGTATTGAGAATATGATGTCCAAGACTATGGTTGGAAAGTTGAAACTTCCATATGACCAACATCCCAAGCCTTATAAAGTGAAATTTTCTATTGGAAAATATGAAGACAAGGTTTATTTTGATGTTCTTCCTATGGATGATTGTCATTTGCTTCTTGGAAGGCCATGCAATTTGACCGAGATGCTCAGCATGATGGGAGGACAAAATACATATTCATTTATAAGACAGGGAGTAAAATATGTATTGAACCCTTCTAAAGATATTCCTACACGTGTGCTATTGCACAGCCAAGTTAGCTTGATGTCTTGTAGAGATTTTGAGCCGGTTTGCAAAGGAGAAAAGACGGCAGATGCTTTGGTGACACTTGGGAAGAGTCAAGGAGGTGCAAAAGAGGTACCAAGAGAAGTTTCAAGATTGCTGGACAGAATCTTCAGGCTAGTTTGCCACCTTTTTGTGATATTCAGCTTCCAATTGACTTCATTCCAAGTGCTATCCTTCCTGTTAATATGGCTTGAATTTTGAATATTTTCATGGGTCCGAATTATGATCCGATCTGAAGAGTCCGCATTGTGATCCGAATAGAATATTTTGTGAGGTCTGTAATAAGATCACTATCAAGTATAAATTTCTAATTCCTCATCTTGACATGTTTGACATGCTTGTTGGTGCCAAGGTTTTTCCTCAGATTGATCTTCACAGTGGCTATCTCCAAATCCGTATTCAACCAGGTGGCAAGTGGAAGACGGCCTTTAAAACTGAAGAGGGGTTGTGTGGATGGCTTGTTATGCCATTTGGTGTGGAACCTAGCACTTTTGTTAAACTAGTAACCGTCTTGAAGGAGTTGACGGGCAAGTACGTAGTTGTTTATTTTGATGACAGTTTGGTGTACAGCCAAGACAAGATTAAGCCCCTTGAACACTTGGCTAATGTGTTTGAAGTCCCCCATGAAAACCAGTTTGTATATTAACCTCAAAAATTGTTGTTTTATGATGGACAAGATTGTGTTGTTGGGCTATGTTGTGAGTGCAGAAGTCTTGCAGATGGATGAGGAGAAGATGAAGACTATTTTTAGTTGGCCTACACCTAAAAGTTTCACTCGTACTCGAAGATTTCATGGTCTAGCTTCATTGTACCAATGGTTCATCAAAAATTTCAGTGCCATTGTTGCTCCCATGATGGATATCTAGAAGCATAAAGAATTCATCTGGACCAACGAAGCAAAGAAAAGTTTTCAGCTCTTGAATCAATGCTTGTGGAAGCTCTTCTGCTAGCTTTGCCTGATTTCTCCAAACTTCCCTACTGGATCTGGAATTTAGATCAATTTAATTTGTGAACCAAATTTAATCCATGGGTCTTCAATACTGATATTAGATTAGGATTGGGTTAGGTTATATATCGAACCGATCCATTTGTAGCATTACACACTATTATTTCTACCATGTAAGGCTAGGCACAATTTTCCCATTGGTTCGGATGATTCATGTGGCATCAAAAATGTTCTGGTGGTGCTAAGCTCCATATGATATCAAAAACACATGCGATTTAGGGTTCTGAAGTAGTTCATTTTCCACTTGGAGGTTTAGATAATTATCATACTATAGTTAACATAATGCTTGTGCTTCTCATCAAGCCTGGCATGTTTATTAGCTATGTCACTAGCACTGTTTTTAAGTTTTGATGAAGTTCATGTTCATGATCACTATATTAGTCATTTTTCTTGAGGTTATTTTTTTTTAATTTTTTTTTAATTTTTTTAAGTTGTCTAACCCTAACATTATGGCTAGGTAGAAATAAATCAACAAAATGAGATGACATTCAGAAGTTGAAAGTGGATTGTGATATTATTAAAGAAGATATGTTTCTCGTTAACGAGAGACAGTCCCTTAAAGCCTATACCCATGCTTCATGATAGTTCAATTTTGCAGTTTTGGTAATGTTGGAAATTCTCAGCTATCTTTGAGATCTTACTTATAGTGGTTGTGAATAGGGCTGAAACCAAATCGGATATGGATGGGATACTAGTATATCTATATCTTTTTTTTTTTTTGAGGAATACATGTACGGACACAGACATTGGTTGGATGCAAAAATTCATAGCCATATTTATTTTAAGCAGATATAGATACAAATTGGACACTATAATATACATATAAATACAAATATATAAGTCGGATAATTAAATTTTATGTCTACAGAATCAAATATATTACTAATTGGATGATAAATTAAATTAATAGTATGTTAATATGATTATTTATTTTTCTCAAAAGTTTACGAGTATTATATTAAATTAAATATAGTTACAAATAGACTTAGATATTTGGATATGGATTGAGTAGTTATCTATCCGTATTCGTATCTACTTTTTTTTGATGGATATGCATATAGATATTAGTCGGATACCAAAATTTCTATTGATATAGAATAGATTCGAATCTCAAAATGGATCTGAATGGATATTATTCGATCCATTTTCATCTTTAGCCGCGGGACTAAATAGAATTCCATGATTCTCAGTGACGCAGAAGAGAGTGCGTCAATATTTTCTTCAGAGTAGAATAAAACAAGACGCAGGACGTCCACATCTCTTTTCCAAAAATAAAGTAAATTAGGCAGTCGTCTTTTTGAGCGGAACAAAGCCGGCGTCCGCTCGATTTTACATCCTCCGTTAGTTATCCACCAGAAGAGTCTGTCTATCCTAAAGAAGGAGACCCACATGAAATTCCATGATTCGAGCCAATCCTTTTTTTTTTTAATATATATATACGAGAGCTTGGGGCCCATCTTATCCAATTAAATCAGCCACTAAAACGGCCACTTCGCATCTCTCCCGATATGCCGGAATTTGGACTCACCCCTTTGGTCGGCGGGCCGCACGTGATGATTGTAGCGGCTGATTTAACTGGGTACGTAGTAGAATGCGTAGGAGTTCGGAGAATATGTACTCATTTGCTAGCCAATCTCTTTCTCTCTCTTTCTAGCTGGTTGGTTTGTCATCGAGAAGTGCCTTCCAAGATGGATTTGCACGCATTCAACTATGCTTTATACCTCGTGCCAAACTAGCTTAGTTCTGATTAGAGGAAACAAGAGAGAGTTCTCAAGGTTTAGTTTTCTTAAAATGATACATATTAGAATGCTCATGCTCCGACCGGTCAAGAGGGACAATCGGGTTGAACATAATCAAGTAGCTAAAGGTTTGAATTTGATTCGATTTAAAATATTTAAATTCGAAACTCGATTCGAAATCGATCGAACCTTAGTATCTCAAGCTTCA
Organism: Elaeis guineensis; assembly: GCF_000442705.2. NCBI lineage: Eukaryota > Viridiplantae > Streptophyta > Magnoliopsida > Arecales > Arecaceae > Elaeis > Elaeis guineensis. The sequence continues at coordinate 114,079,068 of NC_025994.2, forward strand.
GCTCGATTTAATACTCGAGATCTACTGCTTGACTCGATTCGGATGCCAATCAAATCATACTCGAATTCGAATTTAAGTTTTAATCTACTTATAGTTAATATTTTTATTATAAATAAAGATAACATTATTAGTAATACATAAAAATACAAATAGGCTTGCGAGCCTTCTAGTTGAGTATTTTGTTATTGGAGCTTGACTCAAAACTATCCGACCTGAAGTCAAACTTGATCGATATTAACCAAGCCTAGTCGAGCTTGAGTAGTTCACAAGCAATCCAGCTCATGTGCACCCCAATGCTAGCCCCACTGATTTATTATAAAGTTGACCGCTCACCAAATATAGAAAAATGCTTTAAAACATCACGAATGTTATGTACATGATGTGCCTTGGATACCCTCTTTGCTAACACCATATGATCGACTAATGGTTGCTCTTCACATGATCTACATTAAAGGCTTCATGAAGTTATTTAAGTCTTCTCTAACAAGCGACGGACACAGCTCAACCCATAATTGGGCATAGTTAAGCCCTACAACATACATAATACATGGGCAATTTTCGAGCAGTTAAGATGCCCATCTCCCTTACTTGATAAAGGACGCCAACCCTCGCCTTTATATAAATACTACCCAGGGGACCTCCAAATACTCTCTCTCTCACGTGTTCTCACTGCCACTCTTGTTCTCTCTCGTTTCCTCAAATCTTTATCATTTTGCCAGTTTCCCCGGAGTCTTTACCTAACCTCGGCGTCGATGGGATTCCCCACCGAACTAACTCCAACAATCCTTTGGTATGGACTTTCTCTCTAATTTAAAAGTCAGACATCAGCGTCAATCTTTTCTTCCGAGCAGAACCCACCACCGACTACTCTCATCAGCACATCTCGTCAGCTGGGAGCTCATCTGACCTCTTCAAGCTCGGGGCTCGGATTTCGACGGCAACCATCGGAAATCATTGGATTAGAATCCTCTTATTATAATTGCAAGCTACCTAACTATATCTTTTGTTGCTATTTCAAGTGAAACTAATTTATCCATCGTATCTAAAGCTCTGAATATGACTAGTATCAAGGTTATAATCGATGTGATTACTTGGATAGTCCTGCCAGGAAGAACTCGAAATAGAAAAACTTTAAAGGGTTTTGACACATCCACATTGTTCTTGTCTTTGAATTGGACTGGAATAAGATTAACTAATCAATATACCACTTAAGGTCATGTATTGGATAAATTCCCAATGCCATGTAGCATCTCTATCTGCGAGTGAAGAGAAAAGCTTCATGCAACAACCATTATTGGCATTTGGTTCGAAGCCGAAAGCATTCCCTAGCTGTTCCCTCCAATAAAAAATAAAAGCGTCTCCCAATTGAAACCAGCAAGGTGCATGAGTGCCATAGTGGTCCGAATATACTAGCTATATTCTAGGGTCAAAGCAATGGTGCATGAGTGCCATAATGGGAATTTGCCTACTTTTCGTTCCATTGCTTTATTCCTGGTCCTTCTCCTTTGCTCTTATCTTCCTAACTTGTATGCCCCTTTTGAAGGCCCCCGACCTTTATATAAACTCGGACTTGTAGGAAACCAACCACAACCTACTACACAGCATTCCGAAGGTATGTATCTAGATCTCTTCCTCACCGTGACCTTTCTCATTTGAAGTAACTTTTTACGATATCTCGTTGTTCGAAAATGATAGGATGCAGCACCCAGTAACCAACGCACATTATGCATCATTTCAACTGGTGAGCCTTGATGCATGGCCGCAAGTTTTTCTATATGACAACCTGTTTTAACAAGCAAGAAATATGATTTCCGCCCCAAAAAATAGCGAAGAAATATGAACGTATAATTATGGAGTCAAACATATAGATATATACGTATAGATGCTGTTGATTTTAGGTTTCATCCGTGGAGGTGACATATTTCTTAGCCTCCTCAATATCCTACAGGTTTTTATCAAGCCAATAATCATGGGTGTGGTTTTCTACGGCATCCCTAACTTCTTGTCATTAACATCACCAGCATCATCATCATGTCATGCTTGTACTTGGATAATCACATGAAAAGTGTGCTACATCAGCGACGATTAGGCCATATGTCTAGAGCTGGAAGTATATCCAACTGCATCTATTTCTTAATCTAGTTCTGGCTCATCCCGAGGTTTCAGCCGGTGACCAACCAACAAATTACAACCTGATTCATATCTTATATTGATAGTTTATTTTACTTATTCATAGGAATAATTTAACACATATTATGATATTTTATATTTTGATCATTATGTTTTTAAAAATAAATTCTTTTTTTGGATAAAAAATTAAAATTCAATATACTTTGTTTTCTTTATACAATATAACTTATTCATGAGAAAAGTCTAAAAGACTTTGAGTGCCACTTCAACTCAAAAGATTTATTAATTCTTTCAACAGCCACTATTATAGAAGTTGCACATGTGAATTCAATTTGATCCACAAATTGGTTAATATTTCATTATTGTTTCAAATTATTTATTCGGGATAAAATAATTCAAAGTATATATTCAATATCCAAATATTTATAGTAATGCAGTAAAATAATAATGGATAAATATAATAAAATTATAAATAAAAATAAAATTTATGATGGAATAATATTAAATAATTATATTAGTTATTAGATAATACATCATATAATAAATATGATATTTATAATAAAATATTAACAATAATATATTTGATTGAACCTAATAATTAGTTTAGAAACAGTTTTGATTCCATAATTAGTAATAATTTCTATGTGTTTCTACATTTATATATGATTTTCTTACAATATCTTAAAACTATGTAATTCATAACTATTTCATTTATGCTATAATTAAAGAGTAATGATGTATTTGATGTAAAAATTATTAATATTTTTTATTTTCAATGTTTAGTATAAACTCGGTCCAACCAATGACCTAAATGACCACGTTAGTCTCGATGCAGGTCTAATAATTATACCTTAGATTCTTAGTCATTTATTTATCGCACGCTATTTTCATAGTGGATTGATTTCTTGTCCTTATGATCATGTAATTAATTCTAATTTTTAACATTTCATTATACTAAAATCTAATTTGTATCTAGATAATATCCCACTTATATCCATATTTAGATAAAAAATATAGATATAACTAATATCTAAGTATCAATATCCATTCAAAACAAATAAAGATATGATTAATATTCGATTTATATCTATTTCTATTTAGAATAAATATAAATACTAATTTTGGTATCCGTTTAATATATGTATTTATGTTTGTATTCATATAAAAAAATATAGAGATATAAATATGAATAAAAAAATTGACTGTTCCAATTACCACAATAAGTTCACCTTCCGTGGATGACTGGGAAGTTACTTTAATGCCACCGCTTGTGCTTCTGGTCAAGAATGCGGTCAAATGGTGTCATGGCGCTTGCTTTGTGTTCGGTATGGTCTAAAATATTGCTTTGCTGGTATATTGGGAGCACAAGCACAACGTTGTGGACTTAACTCTATTGCCGTTTATGGGGTTTGAACCTTATAATTATTGCCAATCGAAACGTTACAATAATGGTTGAAGCTGTTCCCCGTCATTCTTCAGACTAATATATATGGACACCTAACTTTGTGAAACGGCATAGAAACTTTTTTTTTTTCTTTGCCTTGTGCCTAACATGCTAGATAACATAACGAGAAAAAAGAGTAATTTCTCAGAATATATATATATATATATATAAAACATCTTGAATAAGGTAAGCTACCTGGTCATTGATTTAACAGATGACATGGAGGTACTTGACTGACTCATTTATTTTACTACATATATTTATGTTCAAGATTTTAAACAGAGAAAGAAATGAAGGTAAATTTATATCTTGAATTCATGAAATAATATTCTCTTTTTTTTTTCAGTTCTTCAAATTTATTGTTTCCACACTTTAAACTTATATTTTTGTTTTTGTTATGCTTCAGCGTTTCCTCCTCTTATCTCTATTATTATAATGTAGGATTGGGGAAACGGCTCCACCTCCAAGCAAACTCCGCGTTTCCCGTACATTCTGAATTGTCTCCCTCTCTCTCACCAACTGGTCACGTGAAGAAATGGCTCCGTCGAATACAAAACAAAAGCCTAAAAAAAAGTATGTGTTTGATATGTCAGGGCCTACACATCTCACCTCTGTAAATTGGTAAGCTGAATTTTTACACCTAACAAAGTTTATGTCACGTTCAGTGAATTTGACTTGTCAGCATACATATACATCGTGATGACCTGACACAGACTAATTGTTTCAACTCCAGCAAGATGCCAAGATTTCTTGTCAACAACTAGCTTCGCCATAGCTTTACATATAACACCGACCCAATCTTTATAGTTTGCTTGCCTTTCGTTGCATTGGAAATAAATAAATTGTCCATCTAATTATTTTGCATTCAACAGGGCATGTCCAAATCATCGGAGAACTGTCGCTGCCTGCTTGGTTACGGGTGCATACGTGCTAGAGCATGACCGACAGACCCATCAAGAGTGTGCACCAGCCTGGTGGAAGACATTCGATTTTGAACTAAAACACAAGCTCATTGATGCTGCTGACTCATCCATCTTTGGCGCCATCTATGAATCCAAATCCCCTAAATTTATTCAGAACGCATCATCTCCTCCAAAAATCGTTATTGCCTTCCGAGGTACGGTCTTCAAGAAGAAGACTTTCTGGCAGGATATTAAACTGGATTTGGATCTCTTCATAAATGACCTTTCAGGGACACCCCGGTGTAAAATTGCTATGAGAGCCGTCGAAGAAATGACTTCGGCTGTTGCGAGTCAGAACTTATGGTTAGCCGGTCATTCTCTCGGGTCAGCCATTGCAATGCTTGCTGGCAAAAACATGGCCAAGAGAGGCATCAATCTTCAAACTTTTCTCTTCAACCCACCACACCCATCAAGCATAGTTGAATGGATCCAAAACCAGACGGTGAAACAAGCTATCCATATCGTCAGCAGCATTATGGCACTCGGAGGCCCTTTGTTTCAGAAAGGCTGTCTCGCGAGTTCTCGCAGGCACTTTGCACAGATATCATCCTGGATTCCGCATCTTTTTGTGAATTCAGATGATATTATCTGCTCAGGATATATTAGATATTTTGAAAATCGGGAATATCTGAAGAAGAATGTTGCAGCATGCATTGGGAGGTGGGCGACAAGGCATTCTTTTATAGCTCTAGCATTTGGAAGGCACTCCGAGCCCTTTCACCTCCTTCCGTCTGCAAATTTATTGGTAAGCTCTACTGACCGAAATGTAACAGCATGTCATCTCAAACGCATACTACTGGCACATGGTATCGGTCAATGGTGGAGCCAAGATCTGAGTTTGCAATCCAGTAAGCATCATTACAGTTCATGCTACTCAGATGAAGTGGACTAAATTTTTAATCCGTCAACAGAAGAAATCAGTAGACTTGCGTTATATACCTTGCTAGGTGATGCAGGGGGCATAATGAACCAGCCATGGAAGTCCAGGGAGAATTAATTAAGAGAGTCTTTGGAGTCATTTAACGTGTTTGTTTGACTTTCTTAGTGAGTTGTGTGTTGGAGATGTATTTTCGCTACCTAGTGGTTGGTAGTTTGTTTGGGAATGTGTCCGAGTCTTGTATGAGAAGCTTTAATGCAAAAACTATATGAATATCAATGAAGACAATGAACGAGGCAGAGTTTCCTTCCGATCCAGAAAATATTTCTCAGCAAGTCTTCTTGCTTCTTAGAGTGATTCTTCCGAACAAATCAAGCATGTGTGGCATCCCATGGGACGTATCTTTCTCCTCTTAGTCGAAATTTGAGCCATCCCTGTGGACTTCCTCCACCCGCTTCAAGTTGGCATCAGGGTCTAATTTTTCTGTTTTATTGATGAACGACCGTTGATGCCTCGTGGGCGAGGAAGCAGAGGACGCTTTTTTTTTTTTTTCTTCTTCTTCTTTTTATGAATAAAGGAGGTTGTAACCGTTGGAACAGGACTTAAAAAATTTCTGAGATGATTTAAAAAATTTAAAAAAATTAACAAAATTTTACTGTAAAAAAATTATAAATGACTTACAAAATATCAGAAAATAAAAATGCTCAAATTCAGGAGCATGTTAGACACTTTTTTAAGGTGTATTTTCGTCCTTCGTATAGAAAAATTCAAAAAAATCATCTCAAGATATAACTAGGATTCTTCACTTGCGAGCATAATCATGGAGGAGGTTGATAAAGATTCTTTCAATACCAAAAAAAATAATTATAAAATAAAAGATTTAAAGAAAAAAAGTCAAAAGAAAGAGAAGCAAAAACTTAGATGGGATGTATAAAATCAGATCTTAAGAGCATGATAATGAAAAGATTAATGGCATCATAAATATTTAAATGGTAAAATTAAAAGATAAGTCTAAAATATTTGAAGAAAAATTTTAGAAAAATTTTGAGTTTTTGATTTTGGATTCCCTCCAACAATAACCATACTATATTTTATTAAGACAAAATTTTAAATGGATTTACAAGAAGTAGAGGAAGTTAATTTGTAGGCGGAGGTGGATGAATTACGTTGTTCCAATTAACTTTTGCAACAAGCCTGTAGCTACTCCAAGATTGTGTGGGATCTCCTCTTATATGATATGCAATTCTCGTGACCTCTATTTTTGAGATCTTCAGAGCAAATGGACTCATGCTTGTGGCAAGGTACTTGACTGGGTGCAACTTTAGTTTGAAAGGAGAACTTATGATGCATTGAGGCATACCAAATGGCTCTTAAGGCAGAAGAGAAACTCAAATGATGTTCTTTTGTTTGTTTTTTTTTTTTTGATAAAATCAAATGGAGTTCTTTTGAGAAGGGGGAACCGTTCGAGGGAGTCAAAAGTGAAGACCACATCATATGGAAAGAAATCTTTAGCAAGTAATTTTGATCCAAACCCACAGGTTGTGGGGGGAAATAAGGATAATGACAAAGCTGGTTCTTCTTCAAATTATGGAGTGATAAGATGTGGAGAAGTAGGCTCTTTTGAATATCCAAGAGAAAGCTGAAGTTAATCATGCTGAGGAAAAATATGAAAAAGGAAGCAAAAGAGCCAATTTGGACTCATTTGGTTCATAAAAAGTGGAGGGGGAATAGACAGTTTCTGAAAAGGAGAGAGGAGTCCTCTTATTTTGTTGGAGTTTTAAAAAGAGAGAGACTGAAAAAAGTTCATCCCATAAGAAGAAACTTTTCATATTTCATGGGAAGTGAAAATTTATGGAGAAGATAAGTTTTGAGACTTTCCCATAGAATCAGAATTGATGATCCATTTTGTTTCAAAAATATCCTTCCAAGATCCATACATGGCTGAAATTTTATAAAATATTAATGGATAGTTAAGATGAAATACTAAATAGTAATATATTCTTAATATTTATATTAATATAACATAATATTTATATTAAAAAGTAGGATAATATTTATAATATATTGATATTATTTTAATATATATACTAATATAATATTTTTTTATTAATATTAATATAATATTTATATTAATATAATAAATTATTATGATCTAATATTATATTATAATATATTAATATTATATTGATATTAATATAAATATAATAATATTATTTATATAAAGTTTGGGAATAAAAAGGTGTGGCTTTATATGTATTAAGGGTATAATAGATATTTTGCATAATTTTTCTAGAAAAATAGATGTTCAACCAAACATAAGTCACTCTAAAATATACCACTTTTCTATGATCAATCAAACATGCTGAAATTATATTCTTAAAAAATAATTTTTCAGAAAAATACTTTCTATATAGAAAGTTACTTTTTAAGAAGAAAGTTTTCCCCACGAACCAAACTAGTCCTTTGTGATGGAGCACTCGAGGGAGAAGTGAAAGAGGAGCATTGTGAACCAGATTTTGGTGCTGAATGTCTAGTCATTCACCGTGTAATGACCATCCAAAAAGATGTCCAGCGGCTAAGACACTCTTTTTCTCACTTATTGCTTGTTTTTTTTTTTTTTTTTACTTTTAAGTGCAAATAGGGGGCTGAAAAGCAGCCACCTCTTCTTCAATCAGTAAAGGTAAATACAGAGAACTGAAGATGCAACAGTTTGTACAAGGTAGCAGATTACAGGTCAATGGCTATTATAGGACACTTCCTATGAGCTGAAATAAACACCCACAACTCAAAGAGAAAACAGAGAAAAAAAAGGAAACACTTGGCCACCTTGATATCACAAGAGTCAGAAAGTCACGGGACCACCCTGCAAACCAAGATCCAGCAACCAGACGAAGTCTTGGGTGATCGCCCGTCCAAAGCATTTCGCAATCCTCCCAGCTTGCGCCATAACTTTATGTGATCAGGTCTTGAGAATATGATGTCCAAGACTATGGTTGGAAAGTTGGAACTTCCATATGAGCAACATCACAAGCCTTATAAAGTGAAATTCTCTATTGGGAAATACGAAGACCAGGTTTATTTTTGATGTTCTTCCAATGGATGCTTGTCATTTGCATCTTGCAAGGGCACGGCAATTTGACCGAGATGTTCAGCATGATGGGAGGAAAAATACTTATTCTTTTATTACAGTGGCAGTAAAATATGTATTGAACCCTTCTAAAGATGTTCCTACATATGTGCTACTGCAGAACCAAGTCAGCTTGCTGTCTTGAAGAGCTTCTAAGCAGGTTAATTAGCAAAAAGGAAAAGATGGCATGTGCTTTGGTGACTATTGGGAAGAGTCAAGAAGGTGCAAAAGAGGTACCAAGAGAAGTTTCTAGCAGCTAGACAGATTTAAAAGCTTAGCTCCTGAGAAACTTCAGGCTAGTGTGCCACCTCTTTGTGATCTTCAGCATGAAATTGACTTCCTTCCAAGTGCTATCCTGCCTAGTTTGCCTCATTATAGAATGCTTCCTAATGAACATGATGGAATACAAAGACAAGTTAGCGAGTTACTTGCTAAAGGGCTTACTAAACAATCTTAAAGTCCTTGTGCTGTTCCAGCTCTATTAATACCAAAAAGGGATTGGACATGGAGAACGTGTAGTGATGGTAGGGCTGCAAAATAAGATCACTGTAAATTTGATGGGCAAGTAGGTAGTTGTTTATTTTGAAGACATTTTGGTGTACAATCAAGACAAGATTCAGCCCCTCGGAACACCTGGCTAACGTGTTTAAAGTCCTCCATAAAAATCAGTTTGTATATTAACCTTTTTTTTTTTTTTTTTGGTACAAGTTTGTATATTAACCTCAAAAAATATTGTTTTATGACGTTGGCATGGTTCCTATTGATGCGGATGCAGAAGATAGTACGTCAGCAATTTTTTCAGAATAGAATAAAACGGATGGCAGCACGTGGGTGCCCCTTTTCGGAAATAAAGTAAAACGGGCGGTCGTCTTTTGGAACAGAACAAAGCAGGCGTCTGCTGAAGCTGACACCCTTTGCTAGTTATCCACGAGAAGAGAGTCTATCCTAAAATTCCATGGTCGGGCCCAAGCCTTTTTTTCTTTTTTTTCCTTATTGGAGCAGTTGGGGCCAATATTATCCAATTAAATCATCTACTAAAATGGCCACTTCCATCTCTCCCCAGATGTCGGAATTTGGACTCACTCCATAGAGCTGTGGGCCCCATGTGAATGATCACCGCGGATGATTTAACAACGGTAAGTAGAAACGGGCAAGAGTTCATGGGATACGTGCTCAGTTGCTGGAAATCAAGATGTTAAATTTCATAGGATGAAATTATCCTAGTTTTCTCATGAAATAGAATACGTCACCATTCTATCCCATTCTGACACTTGAAATAAAAGATGTTTCCAAATATTTCGATCAAGATGTTAAGATGCTAGCGGAACGATCTGTCCTAATACATGAGATGGTACCTCATCCCGATATCCCATGAGATATCCTCAGACATCCCGTTGGAACCTGAATCTCTATCTGGAAGTGCTTTCCAAGACGGATATGCATGTATTCATCTATACCCCATATCCGGTGCCAAACTAGCATCGTTCTGATTAGAGATAACAAGATAGGATTCTCAATATTTAGTTTCTTTGAATGGTGCATATCAGAATGATAATATGCTGGCCTAAGGGTGCAATCAAACTGAACTGAATTTAATAGATAGAAGCTTAAATTTGATTCAATTCAGAATACTCGGATTCGAAAGTCAATTCGGGATTGATCAAGCCTTAATATCCTAAACTCAAGCTTGACTCAATGAATAAAAGACAATACTTGAGATCTACTTGATCCGACTCAAATATCAATCAAATTATATTCGAGCTCGAATTTGAGCTTTAGCCTACTCATAATTAATATATACATTATAAATAAAAAAAATATTATTAAAATATATATAAACTAAATAGGCTTGTAAGCCTTCGAGCTGAGCATCTTGCTAGTGGAACTCTGACTCAAAAAGCTATTCAAGGTAGTTCAGCCCAATAGTAGTTGAATCAAGTGGAGCTCGAGTGGCTAGCGAGGTGCTCGACCCATTTATACCCCTGTGCCGGTCTTATCAATTCTTTATAAAGTTGAATTCTCACTAAACATAGAAAATTGCTTTGAAACATCACTAGAATGTTATGACGTTGATACGTCTTGGATCCGATCTCTGCTGACACCATATGAACCAAACAATGGTTGCTCGCCACATGATCTACATTAGAGGTGCCATAAAGTTATTTAAATCTTCTCTAACAAGCGACAGTTACAGTTTAGCCCACAATTGCATGTAATTAAGCCCCACAACATACGTAACATGTGGGCAGTTTCAGAGCAGTTAAGGTGCAGATCCACATTACTCAAAACGGACACTGACCCTTACATTTGGAGGACCTCTGGGTACTCTCTCTCATGTAGTCTTTCCATCATTTTTGTTTCCTCTTATTTCCTCAATCTCTACTATTTTCCTAAAATCTTTGCCTAACTTAAGCATTGAAGGGTCCCTCATCGGTGTGGACTTTCTTTCTTATTTTCAGGTCGGATAGTTAACATCAACTTTTTCTTCAGAGCACAACTTACACCACTTACAACTCTCACCAGCTCATCTCTTCAGCTCGGAGCTCATCTGACCTCTTCAAGCTCAGCGCTCAGATTATGGTGGCAACAGTGAGAAGTCATTGGATTAAAATCGTCTTATTATAATTGCAAGCTACTTAACTATATCTTTTGTTGTTATCTAAAGTAAAACTAATTTATCATATCTAAAGGTTTGAATATGACTCGAATCAAGGTTCAATCAATGTGACGACCTAGGTAGTTCTATGAAGAAGGAAGAATTAGAAAATGAAAAACTTTAAAGGATTTTAACACATCCTCATTGCTTTTATTTTGAATTGGTCTGGAATAGGATTAAGTTATCAAAATGCCACTTAAGAACTGATATCTAGTACATCCTGGCGCTGGGTGACCGGTCATGTATTGGATCAATTGCAAATGCCATGTAGGATCTCTATGTGGGAGTGAAGAGGAGAGCTTTATGCAACCATTATTGGCGTTTGGTTTGAAGCCGAAAGCATTCCCTAGTTGTTCCCTTCAATAAAAAATAAAAGCATCTCATAATTGAAACCAACAAGATAGATAGGACCGCCCTGAATATCCTATGCTATATTCTCGGGTCAAAGCTATGGCTCATGAAAGCCATAATGGGAATTTGCCAGCTTTTCGTCCCATCGCTTTTTTCTTATTCTGTGGCCTTTGCTCTTATCTTCCTAACTCGTATACCCCTTTTGAAGGCCCCGACCTTTATGAGAAATTCTTTGTGCACTCCACACAGCGAAGAAAATTCAACGTAGAGTATATTTTTTTATATGATTAATCTATATAATTATCATATTTTTTAATATATATTTAATATTTAAAATTTTATTTAAAAATTTTGTATAACGAAAGTATTCTTATCTTTTGAAAAAAATTATGATAATTTGTGACATATTATGACTTTCTATATACAGGATGTCATAATATGGTTAAAAAAATTATAATATTCTGTGTATACTATGATATCCTGCATCAAATTATGATTTTCTGCATGCAGGATGTCATAATATAGCTAAAGATATCATAATATGGAAGAGATATTTTTGTCCAACTACTTTTCTACGTGCATTTAATGTCTGTAGTTTTATTTTTTCGTTTAAAAATTTTCAATGACGAAAATATCTCTGTTCTTTGAAAAAAATTATGACATCTTGTGCATATTATGATATCTTACATTATATTATGATATTTTGTAGGCAAAAATTATGACTTTTTGAGTACAAGATATCATAATATGAATATAAGATGTCATAATTTTTTTAAAAAATAGAGACATTTTCATCATTCAAAATTTTTTTAAAAAAAATGAAGCTACAGACATTAAATACATGTTGAAAAGTGGTGACTATGTAGACCAATCAGATAAGATGATATGCTCCACGTCGAATTTTCTATACTGTTCGTGTTGCACAAAAAATTTCCCCGATCTTTATATAAACTGTGGCTTGTAGGAAACCAACCTACTACACAGCATATAGGAGGTACGCATGTTCTATGGTTCTATCTGGAACTCTTCTTCACTGTGACCTTTCTCATTTGAAGCAAATATTTACGATATCTCATTGTTCGAAAGTGATAAGATCCAGCACGCAGCAACCAACGCATATTATGCATGGCTTTTATTGGTGAGCCTTGATGGCTGCAAAGTTTTTCCATATGACAACCCGCTTTAATAAGCAAGAAATATGATTTCCTGTAACAAAAAAAAAGGAAATAGCCGAGAAATATGAACGTATAATATGGTGTCAAACATATAGATATATGCATATAGATGCTGTTGATTTTAGGTTTCATCCACCGTGGTGACATATTTCTTAGCCTCCTCAATATCCTACAGGTTTCCAAGCCAATGATCATTGTTGTGGATTTCTACAATATCCCAAACTTCTTGTTATTGTCATCACCATCATCATTGTCATGCTTGTATTTGGATAATCACATACAAAGTGTGCTAAATCATGAGGGTATGGCAATATATCTAGGGCTGGAAGTATATCCAACCACAGATCATTGTTGTGGATTTCTACAATATCCCAAACTTCTTGTTATTGTCATCACCATCATCATTGTCATGCTTGTATTTGGATAATCACATACAAAGTGTGCTAAATCATGAGGGTATGGCAATATATCTAGGGCTGGAAGTATATCCAACCACAACTATTTCCAAATCTAGTTCTGGTTCATCCTGAGATTTCAGGTGGTGACCATTCACTCGTATGTCAAATACTCTACTAGCAAGCTCCAACATGATCATGCCTTATATTGATAGTATTACTCCTAATCTCCCCATCTGAGGTCGGACGCCGAGGTGGATGTGGCTGAAGTGGAACCGCTACTGGAGCTCTGCCTGAACACCTATTAAAAAGTCCTCACCAGAGTGTTACCCGATGAAGATCCTCCGATGCTCAAGTTAGGAGATGGAGAACAATGAGAGAAGAGAGCAGAGAGTCGAGTGTATACCTTGAGGTCTTGAAGCTCCTTTATTTATAGGGAAAGAATTGGAGTCATATCCATCTCGGAGTTCTGATAATCTTTCGAATTTATCGCACAGATTGATTTGGATAAGATACTTTTTTTAATTGGAGTCTCGATCGTGGAGGAGTTCCATTCCATCTAGACTTTCTTAATTTGAGAGAGAGGTCTGATGAAGAGCTTAGCTCAACCACAGACGAGGAGTTCTGATAGATCGTTTGTGGAGTCTGCAGAGCAGGTGTTGACCTCTAGTTACATAAGATTGGTCGGTAATGTGCGAGCTATGATAGGTCATCCAAGAACAAGGCGAACCAGGATTGGGATGAAAAGTAAGAACTACTGCTAATCCAATAGATCATGTCAGACGATCTTCATATCTACCATATATCCATAATCTGGTAAATATCAATCTCCCATAGCTTGGCTGGAGGTGAGAATGTGGCAGCCGAGGATGAGGTACAGATCCACAACAGATGTCTCCCATTCTCAAGATCGAGCTTCCGATAGATCGATCGAAAAGAGTACCAGTCCAAGGTCGAGACTGATCTCATCGAGCTATCCTCTATTGACACATATCGAAGATCGGCATCCTGAGATGAATCGTCTTCAAATCTAGATCGTTGGTTCGTCAGATCCATAGGAGCCATGTTTTGATCAATCACGGGCTTCTATTTATCGAGCATCGATCGAGGAGGTAAATCGATAATAGATCAGAGCCGTCCAGGCATTCTATAAATAGTGCTGCAGTAACTTTAGTTTTCACCATCTCTGCTATTGAGGGGGAGAATTGTGCCACTTGGTTTTCTAGAGATTCTGCTCAATCGAAGTCGAGCTACTATCGATCCCATCTTTGCCCCTCGTTTGCTCGACCGCATCATTCTTAGGTCAGTTTCTTGTCACCCAGCTATAAATGAGTCTAGTTTGTCCCCATCGACCTGGAGCTTGGATGACGATGTTAGGAGTACAGACCCTGGGTTCGATGTAGCCTGCTCTTCGGGTAGGCCCGAAGTGAGCGAGGTTCCGGACTTCGGTTCATTTAGAATGAACTCCATTCTCATCTCAAAAGACCTAGAGATCTTAGGCTGAAGTACCGTATCTCTGTCAAATTTAGGTTAGAGGTTGCCATCTCCAGAGAGCGCATAGCTTTTCCTCGTCATGGTCAGATAGGACTGTATGAGGAATCTTTGAAGGCTGGCTTTAGGCTGTTGTCACGCCCCAGACCCGAGATTTTGAATCGAGTGTCACGCCCCCGACCCGAGATTTTGAATCGAGGGTCATGGCAACAGCCGCATACTCATAGAAAACTCTTCCCATAAGCATGCAAGGCATCTTATCATACTATCCTAAAACAACAGTGGAATAATTAGTCAACAATTTAAATCTAAAATATAACGACCTAAATTTTTTCTTTAATATCTCAATAAATTCAACAACGATTCAAAGGCTTTGCATCAAATTCAATAAACCTTTCAACCTAAAATAAAAGTATGAAGATTCTACTTCTGATCACTCTTCCATTCATATCTTGTATCATCTTAATTCTTCAACATCTGTAAAAACAGTAAAATAGGAGGTAATGAGCTAGACAGCCCAGTAAGCAATGATCACTTTTAAACAGATTTCATCAGGCATTTAAGTAAATCATCATTTATAAAAAAATAAGCATATAGAGTTCATCAATTCGAAATCAATTTCAATTATGCAACATAATTCATGCCAAATTCATTTCTTTTTCGAAAATTCAAGTTTTTTTCCAAATTTCAATTTCTTTTGTTCTTCAATTTTTTTTCGTCAATCATGAGCTATGACCATATTTTCCCTGTGGCAGGGTCATAATACCGCGTATCTGCTTGCGGTAGGCTGCGAATCATCTGGCAGCCATATCCTTTGGAACCGCTGGTCTCTCTGGCGGTTTGTCGCTGGTCTCTCTGGCGACATGTCGCTGGTCTCGCTGGCGACATAAACCCTCAGGACAATCAATTGCCAACGTATATACCCCCATTGGCAGGGTCCTTTACATAGTCAGGTTGTCAATTCTTATTGTTTCTTATATCATAATTCTTCATAAATCATGTTTCATATTCTAATTTCGATAATAAAACATATAATCATGTAGTATCAAAATCAATCAATATAATGCATTATGAAATCAATATATTCAATCATGCTTCATCATAACATTTCAAATAAGATATTTTTATAACAAAATACCATTCATCCAATTCATGCATCGTTTCACAAATCATGTCAGAAGAATACATTATAATTTGTCGATAAATCTAAAAAAAGTAAAATATTACTTACCTCAAACGTATTCCAATAAATTCACATAATTCTCTAAATTTTTTTCCAAAAATTTTATTCGTAGATCATATCGCGATATCCCATGATCAAACATCCACAATCCTATACAGAATTAATTTCAATAATTAGAAAGAATACGAATACCATATTTCAACGATTTAGATTGGGTCTGATCATCTAATTTCATCTAATCAAAATCTAATTAGGACCTAAACGATCCAAAGTTTGACTGTCAGATCAAATCGGATTCGAAGTGATAGGACCGAGGTTTCTTCATCAATTTCATAAAATCAAGTGGAGAGAGAAAATCAGAGGAGAGAGAATTCATGAGGTACAATTCGAATTGATCAGGTGACACAATCTAACATTACGATTGGTCCAATATCTCGAGTGGTGAAATCAACATGATCAAATCAAGGCATGACTAGATCGGGATCATGAATGATCAAATCTAAAGATTCATGGTCTGATCAAGGTGGGTGCCAGTACGCTGTCAGACAATCATGGATCAGGGTTCTTCATTAGAATCAGATCATGATTATTAAAAAAAATTTCTTCATTCACTAACCTTTTTAGAGAGAGAATCAATCAAGAGAGAGAATATTTTAGAGAGAGAAAATTCTAGAGAGAGAAAATTTTAGAGAGAGAAAATTCATCTTGGATTCTTCAGACAATATGATTCAACAAATTCTGATCGATCGGATCAAATCATGCTGAAATTATCATGTGGACAATTCAATAAAATTATGAGAAATAAAATCTAAAAATACCTGACCTGATCAAAGTGGATGTCGGTGTACCGTTCGACGATCACAAATCAAAAATCCATCACGAGGATCATTTAAATTCATCATCATTCTTCTCAAAATTTTAGAAATCTTAAGAGAGAGAAATAATCTAGAGAGAGGATTCTAGAGAGAGAAAGTAGAGAGAGAAAGTCCAATTCTAGAGAAAGAAAATACTAGTTCAGGCTGAAGAGAGAGAAACTCTCTTTCTCATATTTTATTATTTATATCATTATTTATTAATTAATTTAATGATTTTTTTTCTTTTCTTTTTTTTTCTCTCTCTTTTTTTTTCTTTTTCTTCACGGAAGAGAGAGGAGAAAATCCTATTTATTATTATTATATTATTATCATTTTATTTTTCTTCTTTCTTTTTTTTTCTTTTTCCTTTTTCTTTTCTTTTTCTTCTTTTTCTTTTCTTTTTCTTTTCTTTTCCTTCTTCTTCTTTTCTTTTTCTTTTTCTTTTCCTTCTTCTTCTTCTTCTTTTTCTTTTCTTCTTCCCGTGGGCTTGTTTTGGGCTGAAACAGGGGACCGTGAGGTCCCCTCATTGGTGTTCCGACCGGCGGCGTGGTCGGCGTGAGACGACCGTCGGCAGGAGGAGAGGCGATCCGGCGGCAAGAGGAGGCCAAACCCGGTGGTCGGCGGTGACCACCGACGTCGGAATCAAAGAGAAACGACAAAAATGAAGGTTACTTCCGCAACAAAATCCGACGACTCCGGTCGCCGGCGAGCGTGCACATCGACACCGGAAGGAAGGGGGAGAAGAGAGGAAGGGGAGGAGGCTTACCTCCGTCATCGGCGAAGCTTTTCCGGCGAGAAATTGGACGGCACAGGGACGGTCTTCCGTGAAATTTTTCCGGCGATTGCCGCCGTTTTGCCCCGGGATTCTTTGGTAGGAAGAAGGGAGAAGGGTCTCCCCTTTAAATAGAACCAAAGGAGAGGAGTTTGACTCCTCTTCGATGAGGTTTCCGACTCCGATTAGGAGCCGGTCGGGAGAAGAAGACTCCCTGTGGGAGTCTTCATCATTTTTTTTTTTTTTTGGTTTGTTTGGACTGGCTGGACTATCACAGCTGTCCTTCTATTTTTTGATCGTAGAATTTCTTAACTTATATAAAATAAATCCTTGTAGCATTGGTCTAGCTTCATTGTACCAATGGTTCCGCAAAAATTTCAGTGCCATTGTTGCTCCCATGATGGATATCTTGAAGCATAAAGAATTCATCTTGGACCAATGAAGCCAAGAAAAGTTTTCAGCTCTTGAATCCAAGCTTGTGGAAGCTCTGCTGCTAGCTTTGCCCGGCTTCTCCAAACTTTCCTACTGGATCTGGAATTTAGATCAATTTAATTTGTGAACCAAATTTAATCCATGGGTCTTCAAATACTGATGAGATTAGGATTGGGTTAGGTTATAGATTGACCCAATCCATTTGTAGCATTACACACTATTATTTCTACCATGTAAGGCTAGGCAAACATTTCCATTGGTTGGGATGATTCATGTGGCATCAAAAATGTTTTGGTTGTGCTAAGCTCCATATGATATCAAAAACACGTGCGATTTAAGGTTCTGAAGTAGTTCGTTTTCCACTTGGAGGTCAAGATAATTCCTTTATCATACTATAGTTAACACAATGCTTGTGCTTCTCATCAAGCCTGCCATGTTTATTAGCTATGTCACTAGTATTGCGTTTAACTTTTGATGAAGTTCATGTTCATGATCACTATATTGGTCATTTTTCTTGAGGCTATTTTTTTTTAAATTTCTTTTAAAGTTGTGTAACCCTAACATCATGGCTAGGTAGAAATAAATCAACAAAATGAGATGGCATTCAAAAGTTGAAAATGGATTGTGATATTCTGAAAGAAGTAATGTTTCTCTTTAATGAGAGAGAGTCCTTTTAAAGTCTATTCCCATGCTCCTTGATATTTCAATCTTGCAATTTTGGTGATGTTGGAAATTATCAACTATCCTTGAGACCTTACTTATAGTGGTTGCGGATAGGACTAAAACCAAATCGGTTATGCATGGGATATTAGTATATCCATATCCAACTTTATTTTATTTGAGGAATGCAGATTAGGACACAGACATTGGTCAAATGCAAAAATTTATAGCCATATTTATTTTAAGCATATACAAATACAAATTGGACACTAGATTATGCATATAAATATGAATATATAAATTAGATAATTAAATTTATAGCCACAGAATTAAATATATTACTAACTGGATGATAATCACATTCATAGCATGTTAATGCGTCTATTTATTTTTTTCAAAAATTTATGAGTATTATATCAAATTAAATATTATTATAAATAAAATCATATGTTTGGATATGTATGGAATGGATAGTTATCTATATATATATATATATATATATCGATATTAGTCAATTGTTAAATTTTCATGGATGGTGGAATTGATTCGTATCCAAAGATAAAGCTGAATGGATATTATTTTAGAATACTTTACCTAATTAATTTTAAAAAAAATTATTTACAAAAATAATCTAACTTTTAACTTATTTACCAAAATAATGCAAACAGGATAAAATGCTATTCAAAATGATTTTTTTTTATTGTCACATCACCACCCTATTCCACCCAAATTTCCACATAGATGAAAAAAATAAAAATAAATAAAATTATTATTTGAAATGATATTTTTTAAAATGTCATTCGAAATGATATTTTTGAAAACACCATTTCAAATGGCGTTTTCAAAAATACTATTTTTTTTCTTTTCTTCATTTTATTCCAAGAAAGTCATTTTTCCCAAAAATATTATTTTATCCCAAAAACATCATTTAATCATTTTTTTTCATGTTATCCCAAAAATTCCATTTTATCCCAAAAATACCATTTTTTTCCTTTTTATGATATTTTTTTATTTTTTTAATTTTTAAGATATATTTTATTGGGATATTTTTTTAAAAAAATTAATTTTAAAAGAGGATTGTAATTTGAAATGATGATTTTTATTTGAATTAAAATTAATTTTTTTAAAAAAAATAAAATTTTTATTTTTATTTTTTTCTCATTTTTTTTATTTTATTTTTTTAAATTTTTAAGGTATTTTTTTGAAATATTTTTTTAACAAAATTAATTTTAAAAGAGGATTGTAATTTGAAATGATGATTTTTATTTGAATTAAAATTAAAATTTTAAATTTTTTTTCATATATTTTTTAAAAAAATAATTTGAAATGGGGATAGTAATTTCAAATGACATTTTCTATTTGAATTAAAGTTAAAATTTTAATTTTATTTAAAATTTTAATTTATAATTTATATTTTTTTTCCATTTTTTTCCCATTTTTTTCACTTTTTTATGGCATTTTTTATGGCATTTTTTATTTTTTTGAATTCAAATTAAAATTTAATTTTTTTTATAATTTAAAATTATAAATTTTATTTTTTTTATTTTTACTATTTTTTTATTTTTATGGTATTTTTTTAGGTATTTTTTCTTTTATTTGGAATATTTTTTAAAAAAATTAATTTGAAATGGGGAAAGTAATTTGAAATGATATTTTTTATTTGAATTAAAATTAAAAATTTTATTTTTTTAATTTTAAAATTATAATTTTTATTTTTTTATATTTTTTTTCATTTTTTTATGATATTTTTTAAATTTTTTTAAAAAAAATTGAGATATTTTTTTAAAAAAATTAATTTGAAATGGAGAAAGTAATTTGAAATGATATTTTTTATTTGAATTAAAATTAAAATTTATATTTTTTTAATTTAAAATTATAATTTTTATTTTTTTCTTATTTTTTTTTATTTTTTTATTTTTTTATAGTATTTTTAATTTTTTTAATTTTTTAAGATTTTTTTGGATATCAGAAATGCTATTTTTTTTCATTTTATCCCAAAAATGCCATTTTATCCCAAAAACACCATTTTATTTTTTTATTTCCATTTTATCCCAAAAATGCCATTTTATCCCAAAAATGCCATTTTATTTTTTACGATATTTTTTATTTTTTTAGTATTTTAAGATATATTTTTTTGGGATATTTTTAAAAAAAATAATTTTAAAAAGGGATGGTAATTTGAAATGATGATTTTTATTTGAATTAAAATTAATTTTTTTAAAAATTTAAAATTATAATTTTTATTTTTTCTCATTTTTTTTTTATTTTATCTTTATTTTTTAATTTTTAAGATATTTTTTGGGATATTTTTTTAATAAAATTAATTTTAAAAGGGGATTGTAATTTGAAATGATAATTTTTATTTGAATTAAAATTACTATCTTCATTTCAAATTATTTTCATTTGGGATATTTTCATTTCAAATTACTATACCCTTTTAAAAAAAGAAAAAATTTAAAATTTTAATTTTAATTCAAATAAAAATCATCATTTCAAATTACAATACCCTTTTAAAATTAATTTTGTTAAAAAATATTTCAAAAAAATACCTTAAAAATTTAAAAAATAAAAAATAAAATAAAATAAGGAAAAAATAAAACAAAAATTTTCAATTTTTTAAAAAAAAATTAATTTTAATTCAAATAAAAATCATCATTTCAAATTACAATCCTCTTTTAAAATTAATTTTTTTAAAAAAATATCTCAAAAAAATATATCTTAAAAAATTAAAAAAATAAAAAATATCGTAAAAAAGGAAAAAAATGGTATTTTTGAGATAAAATGACGTTTTTGGGATAACATGAAAAAAAAAGTATAAAATGGTGTTTTTAGAATAAAATGATATTTTTGAAATAAAATGATATTTTTGGAATAAAATCAAGAAAAAGAAAAAAAATAGTATTTTTGAAAACGCCATTTTGAATGGTATTTTCAAAAATGCCATTTCGAATGACGTTTTCAAAAATACCATTTCGAACAACGTTTTACAAAACGTCATTTCAAATGATGATTTTATTTTTTTTTTATTTTTTTCATAGAAATTTGGATGGAAGAGGGTGATGACGTGGCAATCAAAAAACGTCATTTTGATGGTATTTTATTCTATTTATAATATTTTAATAAATAAATTAAAATTTTGATTATTTTTATAAATAATTTTTTTAAAAAAATAATTAGATAAAGTATTCTATTATTTTATCCACTTTCACCTACTAGATGTAACTCCAAGATTTCTGCTGATGCAACGGAGAGTACGTCAGCATTTTTTTGGGAATAGAATAAAGCAGGAGGGGGGGACGGCCGCATCCCTTTTCAGAAAAATAAAGTAAAACGGGCGGTCGTCCTTTTGAATAGAATAAAGCAGGCGTTTGCCCCATTTAACGCCCTTTGTTAGATCTCCACAAGAAGGAGAAATTATTGCCTGCACGTGCTCGTGCACGTATAAAGGAGGAGACACGTATAAATTCCATGGTCGGGGCCAATCTTTTTTTTTTTTTTCTTTTTTTTTTTTTATATGAGCGGTTGGGGCGAATCTAATCGGATTAAATCATCTATTAAGACGGCCACTTCGCATCTCTCCCGAAACGTCGGAATTTGGACTCACTCATTGATCGGTGGGCCCCACGTGAATGATCACTCTCTCTCTCTCTCTAGCTGGTTGGTTTGTCATCAAGAAGCGTCCTCGAAGATGGAATTGCACGTATTTATCTATTCTTTGCGTCTCGTGCCAAAGTAGCTCAATTCTGATTAGAGGCAGCGAGATGGAGCTTTCAAGGTTTGCTTTTCTTAAAATGATATATATTAGAATGTTAATGCTTTAATTTAAAAATATAATTAAGTATAATAAAATTAAATAATTAAAAATTTGAGTTTGATTTGATTCAAAATATTTAAATTTAAAATTTGATTTGAGATCGTATTTTATTATCTCAAATTCTAGCTCAACTTAATACTTAAGATCTACTATTCGACATGATTCAGGCATCAACTAAATCATACTCGAATTCAAATTCAAACTTTATCCTACTTATAATTAATATTTTTATTATAAATATAATAATAATATTAATAATATATAAAAATTCATATAGGCTCATGAGTCTCCTAACCGAGTACTTTGTTATTAAAACTCAACTCAAAAAATTATTAAAATTTGAATCAATTTTGATAATAAATGAATCAAATTGAGCTTGAGTAATTCATAAATTATTCATTTTATTTGTACTCTTGTACCAATCCTATTGATTTTTCATAAAGTTGGCTGCTCGATAATTATAGAGAAATGTTTTAAAACATTACCGGGATGTTATGTACATGATATGTCTCGGATCCGGTCTCTGCTGAGACCATATGAACCGACTAATGGCTGCTCTTCACGTGATCTACATTAAAGGCACCATGAAATTATTTAAATCTTCTCCAACAAGCGGCGGTTACAGCTCAACCCACAATTGTGCGCAGTTAAGCCCTACAACATATATGACACACGGGCAATTTTCGAGCAGTCAAGACGTACATCCACCTTACTCGATAACAGATGCTGTCCCTCACCTTGTATAAATACTGCCCACGGGACCTCCAAATACACTCTCTCACGTGCTCTCACTGCCACTCTTTTTCTCTTTCGTTTCTTCAAATCTTTATTGTTTCTCCAAAATCTTTACCTAACTTAAGGATCAATAGGATCCCCCGAACAAACTCCAGCAATCCTTTGGTGTGGACCACTCTCACCAGCTCAGCTCTTCAGCTCAATGCTCATTTGACCTCTTCAAGTTCGGCGCTCGGATTTTGACAACAATAATTGGAAATCATTGGATTAGAATCTTCGTATTATAATTGCAAGATTCCTAACTATATCTTTCATTGTTATTTAAAAGAAAACTAATTTATCGTATCTAAAGCTCTGAATATGACTAGCATCAAGGTTTAATCAATGTGATGACTTGGTTAGTCCTACCACCAAGAACTTGAAAAGGAAAAACTTGAAAGAATTTTGACACATTCACATTGTTCTTGTTTTGAATTGGATTGGAATAGGATTAACTTATCAAAATGCCATTCAAAAAAAATTGATATCTAGTACGTACTGGTGCTGGACAACCGCTCATGTATTGGATCAATTGCAAATGACATATAAGATCTCTATCTGGGATAAAATTTCTATAGTCGGGCCGACCATGAAAGAAATTATGATCGGACATGCTTCAAAAACATCCATCAAAAGATGGGTGGCCGAGCGCGTGTAAGATACTAAGAAAAGAGGAATTGATAAATCCTAAGGATATTTAAATAGTTTAGATAAACATCACATAACCGTTCTTTTTTTAATAGATGTCCCAATATAAGCACGTGACAGATGATGACGGTCCGACCATAATTCTTTCTGTTACGGTGATTACTGTGACACCTCAGATCCACGCTATATCGTAACACATGTCCATCTTCTGAGATCATTAGTACGACCGTCGATCACTGTATGAGCTAAGGAGCCCATCTTCGTGTTGAACTAAGATGTCCCTAAGGTCTGACCTGCATCTAAATTGTTCGGCCGATTTATCTCCTCGATGTGCGCAATAGCTGTCTATCCTAATTAAGATAAGATTTGGCATAACCATCTCCCCTGATCTTGTGGGAGCGTTTAAAGGTTGAGTTATCCCACTCAGTTTGACATGTTCAATTATCTGACAATCTCGAGATCATACAATCTCATAGCTAACAATCCAGTTATTCAATATTCT
Organism: Elaeis guineensis; assembly: GCF_000442705.2. NCBI lineage: Eukaryota > Viridiplantae > Streptophyta > Magnoliopsida > Arecales > Arecaceae > Elaeis > Elaeis guineensis. The sequence goes on from NC_025994.2 coordinate 114,103,315, forward strand.
TCTATATAAACAACTAAAGCTCCGAAGATCCAGCTAAGTTCAATCGAACTCCTCTCAAAGAACCTGTTGCTGCTTTTTTGTTCTCTATTTTTCTGACTTAAGCATCGGAGGGTTCTCGTCGAAGCCACAACCTTTGATTTGGAGACTTATTTTGTAGGTCACTCCAGCAGCAACATCCCCGTTCGAAGCTACCAGGTGTCCGTCTTCGATCTTGATCGATTCAAGTAGCAACAGATAGAAAAAAGACTTATATTCACATTTATGGCTCCTAGACAGACATCTTCTCGATTTTTCAATGCCGCCGTCCTCCGACAGGCGGTCAGCCAGACTGACAATCAAGCTCAGCCACTAGTGTCAAAATTTTTTCTATCGATTCAACTGATTGTTCCACCACTGGTTCAACCAGTCCTGCTGGCGCCAGTCACGATCGATCAATTTGGTCAGCTCTTCCAACAAGTTCAACATCTGACGACTGCTATCCAAGCAGTCCAAACCTTTCTTGCACCCATTCAGACGGCACCACAGCCTCCTCAAGCTATCCTTGCACCCTCTATAGCAGTGCGTCTTGTAGTTTTCTCGATAGTACCGTCTATGCCTTCCGCAATGGCACCCCCGTAGATTTCTGTTTTGTTTGCGGCTTCACAGCTGCCACCTCAACCAGAGCCGCAGGTCCCTCTCTGAAGTTTGAAGAAGAGATTAACCTATCAAAGTCGCCTTAGGGCCTAACAGCCAGTTAGGCAGCGATCTCCAAGCTCGCAGTCCAACCATGATTTAACCCCCAAATGTCGATCTCCCCTACGCTCTGAGGCTAGTATTGTCCACGAAGTTAACTTTGAAAGATAGATCCAGAAGCTCGACCAGTAGTTGGATCAGAAAATTGAAAAAGCCCTCAACAATAATGTTTCCTCGGTGCTGCCCTATGAAGGGTATAACAGCCAATCGCCCTTCGTTTCAAGGATTGTGTAGAAACCACTCCTCCTGCACTTTAAACTACCTCAACTAGAGGTCTACGATAGGACCACCAATCCTGTCGATCATGTAAAAATCTTCAAGATAGCAATGCTCCTTCAGGGAGCATCAGATGCAATCTTCTGTCGAGCATTCTCTCAAATTCTTAAAGAAACTGTTTGATAGTGATACTCGAGTTTGAGGCTGGTGTCTATCCATTCCTTTGAAGACTTATGTCGGTCTTTCGTTGGTCATTTCATCAGTAGTCGACGACAACAGAAGTGGTCCGACTACCTCCATACTATCAAGCAAATGGAGGGCGAGTCAATCCGTTCTTTTATAAATAGATTCAACATGGCGATCCTGAAAGTCTCAAATCTAGACCAATCGACCGTGATGGTCACAATAATGAGCGATCTCTTGAAGAACGACTTAAAAAAATTGTTAGTTAAGACTTATCCTCGAAATCTTTCGGATATTCTTGTCCGTGCAGAGAAGTACACCCACATGAAAGAGGCCTTTGCCGATGATACTCCAATCAATTCAGCCACGGTGGGATCCAACAAGGAGCACCATCCAAGGTGAGAGGAGAAAAGATGCCAACACTCTCGATCTCCACCCCCGAGGTGGAATAATGGGGATTGGACTTATCGATCCTATAGTCCTCCAAGTAGGATTCGATAACCATCACCTCCTCGACTGTAGGATAGCTACACGCCTCTGAATATTCTTCGGAGGGAGGTGTTGTTACAAATAGGGCTTGAGTTATCTGAGTCTCGACTGATGAAAATAAAATCGAAACACCGTCGAGAGTGCAAGATGCCATAGGCACAAGCTTGCCACTTGCACGCATTGCCTCTCGCACGAAAATGAGAAGTGCTAGATGTCGTAGGCACAAGATCGTCGCAGGTCATCGAGAGTGCAAGATGCTGTAGGCACAAGCTCGCCACTGGCACGCACTGCCTCTCGTGCGAAGACAAAAAGTGTTAGTTGCCATAGGCACAAGATCGCCGCAGGCACACAATGCCACTCACGAGGGATAACAAATTAGATCCTCAGAATGCCGTCAAGAGTGCAAGATGCCATAGGCACAAACTCGTCACTGGCATACACTGCCTCTCGCACGAAGATGAGAAGTGCTAGATGTCATAGGCACAAGATCGCCGCAGGCACACAACACTACTCGTGAGGGATAACTAATCAGACCCTCAGAATACCGTCGAGAGTGCTTGTTGTCTTAGGCACAAGCTCGTCGCTGGCATGCATTGCCTCTCACACGAAGATGAGTAGTGCTAAATGCTGTAGGCACAAGATTGCCGCAGGCACACAATGTCACTCATGAGAGATAACTAATCAGACCCTCAGAATACTGTCGAGAGTGTAAGATGCCGTAGGCACAAGCTCACCGCTGGCACACACTGCCTCTCATGCGAAGATGAGAAGTGCTAGATGTCGTAGGCACAAGATCACCGCAGATACATAATATCACTCATGAGGAAAAACTAATCAGATCCTCAGAATATCGTCGAGAGTGCAAGATGTCGTAAGCACAAGCTCATCGCGGGTATGCACTACCTCTTGTACGAAGATGAAAAGTACTAGATATCGTAGGCACAAGCTCGCCGCAAGCACACAATGCCACTCATGAGGGATAACTAATCAAATCCTCAGAATATCGTCAAGAGTGCAAGATGCCATAGGCATAAGCTCGCCGCTGGCACACACTGCCTTTCGCGTGAAGACGAGAAGTGCTAGATCATTGTAGGCACAAGATCGCTACAGACACACAATGTCACTCATGAGGGATAACTAATCAGACCCTCGAAATACCATTAAAGAGTCCTAAATACTATAGGCACAAGCTCGTTGCTGGCACACACAACCTCTTCAGAAGAAAAATAAGAAGATAGACAATATATGGCTAGAGGCATTACCTCAACAAGTACTCTTTCTGCCTGAGGCACTCTCTCAGACTCAGGAGTAGGAGAGTAGTATTGAGATAATTATTATGATGCCTCAAATTTATGAACAACCGAATTACATTCAAGTTATATTCAAGTTGTTCTAAACTACTCTACACATGTTCACTTCCATCAAAGTTATCCTAAGTATATTTATACTAGATCTAAGCACTGAACATTTTCTCACGCTGATCTAAGCATTTATCTGTGTTACTCTCTACGAGCTGAACAAAATTCACAGTCCATAGATACAAATTTAAAATGAAGCAATGACTTCCAGAACAAGATATTCCTTTTTATTCATTAAAATATTTATAAAGAAAAATTTGGTGTTTCAAACATTTTGGGGGACGGTTGCTCCAGGCACTATCTTACGAACAAGAGAAGAAAATAAAAAAGATAAGAGGAAGAAGAGGAGGATAGCAGAAGAAGAAGAGGAGGATGGTAGAAGGAGAGAAAAATAATAAGAGAAGATAAGAATAGACGTCCTACTGTAATCGATAGAGTATCGATCGGCCAGATGAGCTAGTTCGATCTTCGTCCATCGAGGACTTCACCTCCTCACCGTTTGGGCGAGCTGATTCAATCTTTATCCATCGAGATCTCCACTTCTTCATCAGTATCGTTAGCCTGTATGTCGTAAAGTTCTAGATATGGCATTATCCTTAGTAGACGGATCTTACAATCATCAAAACTCTGGATAAAGGTAGCAGCAGCAACGTCAAGCAACTCCCTCTAAAACATCGTGGAATCCTGAAATTTTGCGATGCATTGCTCCCACACTGCAGGTGGGATGTGCTCGAGCTGATGGGGAAGATTGGTCATAGGAGGCGAGAAGTGGATGTGCTGGCCGATCTAGCTTTATCCCTTTCACGGGCTAAGTACCTCCGACAGGTATCCCTCGCAATGGCATTTCGCTCTCTTACCCATTTCTTAATTAAGAAGGCAACGACATGGCAACAAGTGGAGAAGGGGGCTTCTTGCCATAGGAGTGGAGATCCCCTTACTCTCTGGCTCCTTCTTTATAAGCACTAGCAGTCGGATCAATCGCCAATTGATGCTTTCTAGGAGTTAATGACCCAGCAGTCAATGGCACGTCCTCTTCAAAGAAGGAGTAAATTTCTACGACGCTTCGCAAAATAAAACGTGCCCACGTGGTGCATCTTCATAGACTCTATGTCGCCTCCCAGGAGTGGCCTTATCGGATGAAGTCATCGACCACTATCTCCATAATCTCCCGTATTTAAGGGAGCAGAACAAGGCTATCATCCACTTGAATTGTCTCGGATCGGCATGAGTAAGTGCACAAAGTAGAAGTATGATAAAAGACTATTCATTTTATTTCTTTCGAGATTCTCTTACAATGGTCCTAAAAAAAAATAAAAATTATAGTGCGGCATCTGGAGCTGAGGCACCAGTCGCTGAGACATCTGTCATGATAAAATCCCAGATTTTGTCTAAAAAATTTAATTTCAAACTCGAATATTTGGCAGCAACTCGGGCTCAAATAGATTACCTTTCGATGTCATAAGCGTCGGTAGAGTACTCAACTCTTACTTCCTCATATTCTTTTGAGGTCGGAAAGTCCTCCATAGCCCTAGAAATGACCTCGCTGTCTGCTTCTCCTCCGCACCCTGTTGGGCCTTCAACTCTTTTATTTCTTCTTGCAGGTGAGAGTTCTCCTCGCAAGCAGTGCATTCTTCTTCGCCTGAGCTTCGAGCTCCACTACCTTGCTTAGTAGCCAAGAATTCTCCTCAATAGCTTTTTTCAACACCGTCTCGACATCTTTGGCTCTCCTCTCAGTGGCATCGGCTGTCATGGAGACTTCTCCGACTTCTCTTGCGGTCCTCTCTTTCGCTCTTCTGAACATCTCAGCTTCGAGTCCTAATTTCTTTACCTCTTTGGTCAATTCACAGGAGCTTTCAATGTATCTATTCAAGTAATGGATAAGCTAGCAAGTGAAAAAAAACTCATAAGTAATAAATGAGTATGCAGCAAGTACTAAATGAGAAGGTCCCAACATACCCGGATGAGGCAATCCACTACTCCTCTCCTCATCTCCCTCTGAGAAATGCTCAGCAGCTCGTTCGCATCAGCAGGAAGGAGCAGTCCAGAGAGTAACTCGCTCGCCAACATGGGATCCCTCAACGTCGAGGCTTCCAGCTTTAGTCTAGCTGGTGCAGTTTCGAACACACTGGTAACCTCGGTAGGTGCCTCATCTGAGGAGGATCCGACAGTGTGTGAAGTAGGTCGAATCAGAGGGCTAGGAAGAGTGGATAGGCTCAGAATCACCTCCTCCAAACCTTGGTCAGCATGGCTCATCTGGTCGCCTGCAGTAGCTGAGGTGGTAGGCGAGCCGCTTTTCACCTGCGTAATCTCATGATCTTCTGGATGAGAAAGCTTATGTTCTCTGGCCTTCAAAGTCAGTTGTACGAAATCTCCGACTCTGGTCCGGAGGCTTCACCTGATGACGGGCTGGGCATTTCTCTTCCGCAGGGTTTTCTTCTTTTTCTTTGACGAGCTTGGGCCTTCCCCAACATCCAGTTCTGCAATCATGATGATTAAATTGTAAGACAAACAAAGTCAGAAGATTTAAGACCAAAATAGGACTCATGTATCTTGAGGAGCGACTTGGCTGATACCGATATTGAACAGTGCCTGAGCTGACAGTAACTTTTTCAACTCCGAAACTCTGAGGCTCTGCAAAGCTGCCATCTCCTATTCCAGCCACTCACTCATTGAAGGTTCCTTCAATGCAGCCTCTCGAGGTTCATCCCAGAAAGAAAATTTTCGATCACCTCGGCTTCCAACCATGTACAGCGGAGGGCATACCCGAAAGTATCAGGCAGAAGCTATCCTTCTTCTTCCATGGAGTCACATATCACCACCCGCGTGTGTCTGGGTGCCGCTTGAGACTGAAGAGAAAATGAAAGAATGTAATATTCGATGCAATCCCAGCCAACACACATAATGCAGTAAAGCCGCAGATATGCCACCACGCATGTGGCACCACCAAACATAGTGAAATCTCAAAATATTGGAGTGCCACAAAAAATGGATAGAGAGGAAGCCTCAGTCCAGCTTGAAAATACTCCTTATAGAAATCCATGCATCCTGAAGATGGACAGTAGAGTCGATCATCCGATCCCAGAACTTCAAGTTGGAATGCGGGAGGTATTTGATATTTCATGCAGCATGACTATATCCCGCTCTGTTAATTCTAATTTGAAGCCCAGTGGCATAAAGTTAGTCTCCATGGTAGCCATATCCCCTTGTCGTACAAAAAAATCATGAAAAGATGAAGAAGAGAAGAACTCACAGTGAAAGAAAAAAATCAGAACTTAGCAAGGTCTGTATTTGGCTCTATCTGGGGATTTTGAATAATCTCAGACCTTAACGGGATGCCCAAAAGCTGCCTCCCATCAATGCATTAATTGCAGGAGATGTGCATCGACAGAAGACTGGTGTATGCATGACACATGGAGACTACGAGCAGACATGATTGCTGCTACCGATATGGTAGTTAATGCCAATGGCAAGTGAATCACACTTTACGCCACTTTCGGAGGAATACGTACAGACATGCTCCGATTCTTCCTATGTAGATATAATTCGAATTCTGATCTTTTTGAAATCTATACGATAGTAGGAGCTAGCTCAGATTTTCGCCCTAACTTCAGCTCGGTGCATGCCCTATTTGAAACATAGCATACGCTAAGTATCCGCCCGAGCTATTTACTCTAATCAGGTTTCGTAGATATAGCCAAAGGCCAAGCATATATTAAAGACTAAAAAGCATGATTTTTATTCATCAAAAGAAAAGAAATACATCTGTTCTGATAGAGACACTAGTACAAGACCAAAGGCCTTGAACAAAAAAAAAAGGGCACGAATCACTCCTCAAGGAGATCGCTGGGAAGGTCGTCTGCGAAATGGTACTCCACAGTGCCGACAATGCCTTTGGTCTGGATGGCTGCATCGATCTTGTCCACCTCATCTGAAAAATAGAACGTCATCGTAAACTGCGACCAGCTATCCATCGGCACCGCCTGTAAATCTTTGTCCAAATAGTCAATTTGCATATGCTTAACAAAATCAGGAGGAAGGTGCATCGAGGCAATAGACTTGCACTTCTCGAAGACCGCAAAGAACACCACTTTGCAAGTTTGGGCTATGATCTTAGCCCCTTCTTTCTCCAGCCGCTTTCTTCTGCTTTCAGCATATTTGAGTAAAATTTTTTGATCTATAAATTTATCCCAGAGAAGCTTATAATTTATCTTTCTCTCTTTCAACTTCCTCTTTTGGTGCTCCACCTCTGATCCGGTCTCCTGGATTTTTGAGGGTGGATTCGGGGAGGTCTGAACTCTCTTATAAGTGAAACATCCATCCCCTCGAAGAGCTCTCTCTTTTCGGCTCGTCCCTTCGGAGATTCTGACCCTCTTGGGCAGGCCACCACTAAGGCTCCTTTGAGAGTGAGTTTTAAAACTTGGAGAATCTCTTCTCACTTCAAGTGTCTTTCTCAAGTGCTCCAGGTTATCACGACTTCGATGACAGTTTCTCTCAGCCTCAGACCTCTATTTTTCAAAGATTTTAATCCTCCCCTCGAGGTCTTCAACCTTTCTGTCGGCCCTAGACTTCTGTTGTTTGAGGGCCTCAATCCGTCTTTTAGTCTGTCGTAATTCTTCATCCCGATGAAGAATCAACTTCTGGGCCTCCTGAAGAGCCTCCTTTGTAAGATTGAGTTTCTTGGCTAGCTCAATGTTATCTCTCTCCAGATATTCCGATTGATACTTCAGCAAGTTAATCTCCTCTTTCTCCATTGTTGGAGCATCACGGTTGGAACTAACAAGGCTCTCTAGATATTGACCCATGTATACAAGGGATCTCAAGGCATCGGTAGATCGTTTCTCTCCCCTTTGTTCGTTGAGAAATAAATTTTCGGTTGGCAATAGGAGGTTCCTCAAGTATTCCGTTGCAGATTGAAAGATCTCTCCTGTGGATGGAGCATGAGGTGTTAGATCTGAACGTCCTGCATGAGCAGTGGATATGAGAAAATGCTCGGTAGGAGTCGCCATCTCTAGAGATCTCAGATCTTCCTCAGGATTGTCGACCGCCTCTCCATCTACACTTCCTCAGTCGAATCTTTTTCAAAGCATTCCTCGATGCTCATCTTCGGAGTCATCTTTGTCGGTGCCCCACCGATCAGGACCTCCTCTGAAGAACCCTGCATCACACCTTCCAATGGTTGGGCCGTGGGTTTGATGGTAGGGACAGCATGTTCTTCTTTCCTGATCGTGGGTCCTGTTTCGGCAACTGAAACCACAACCTGTCTCCTATGAGCCAGGATTTGCTCAAGTCTCTTCATGTGCTGTAAATCCATCTTGCTCCAAGAAATCGTGATGGACAATCAACAAAATAAGATCAGTGGCTATCCATGCCTTCAAAGAGCAAATTTAAAGGAGGAATAAAATGAAAGATCACTGTAAAATGATTAAAACCTTGAAGAGACCATCATCTGAGTGGTCTCATCAGTTACGTCCATCCGCGTTAGTCACATTAGGCTAATGTTATCCACCTTAAATGCAACAGAAGCAGGCGTGAAGGTAGAAGTGCTTGGTGTTGGATCCGAGATACTTTTGGAGTACTCCTTTCATCTAATTCTCAAACTTAGGAGTAGGGGGTAGTGTTATGGTGCTTACCGTGACACCTCGGATTAGTGTTATATGGTAATATATGTCCATCTTTCGAGATCATTAATACGATCACTGACCGCCATATGAGCTGAGGAGCCCATCTCCACGTTGAGCTGAGGCGTCCTCAAGATCTGACCTATATCTGAGCTGTTCAGTTGACTTATCTCCTCGACGTGCGCGACAGCTGTCTATTCTGAATAAGATAAGATTTGGCATAACCATCTCTCCTGATCTCGTGGGAGCATTTAAAGGCTGAGTTATCCCACTCAGTTTGGCATGTCCAACGATCCGACAATCTCGAGATTGTGCAATCTCACAGCTAATAATCCAGTTGTTCAACATTCTTTTATATAAACAATCAGAGCTCCGAGAATTCAGGTAAGTTCAATCGAACTCCTATCAGAGAATCCGTTGCTATTTTTTTATTCTCTATTTTTCTGACTTGAGCATCGGAGGATCCTTGTCGAAGCCACAATCTCCGATCTAGAAACTTGTTTTGCAGATCACTCCAGCAGCAACATCCCCGCTCGAAGCTATCAGGTGTCCATCTTCCGATCTTGACCGATTCAAGTAGCAACATCTTTCATGATTGGTCCGACTATAAAAAATTTTTCCTCTCTATCTAGGAGGGAAGAGAGGAGCATTATGCAACCTATTGGCATTTGTTTCGAAGCTGAAAGTATTCTCTAGTTGTTCCCTTCAATAAAAAATAAAAGCATCTCCTAATTGATACTAGCAAGATAGATAGGACTGCCCCGCGTATCCTATGCCATACTCTCGAGTCCAAGCAATGGCGCATGGGATCAGTAATGGAATTTGCCTCCTTTTCGTTCCATTGCTTTATTCCTATTCTGTCTTATCTTCCTAACTTTTGGAGGACCCTGACCTCTATATAAACTCGTAACTTCTAGGAAACCAACCACACGACCTACTACACAGTATACAGGAGGTACGTATGTTCTATCTAGATCTCTTCTTCACCGTGACCTTTCTCATTTGAAGCAAGCTTTTACGATATCTCGTTGTTCGAAAGTGATAGGGTATAGCACCCAGTAACCAACGCACATCATGCTTGGTTTTTTCTGGTGAACCTTGATAGCTGCAAGTTTATCTATATGACAACCCGTTTTAATAAGCAAGAGATATGATTTCCTAAAAAAAAAAAAAAACAGCCAAGAAATATGAATGTATTATTGTGAAGTCAAACATATAGATATGCGGATATAGATTCTGTTGATTTTAGGTTTCATTCATCCACCAAGGTGACATATTTCTTAGCCTCCTCAATATTTTTTAGGTTTTCAAGGCAATAATCATTGGTATGGATTTCTACAGTGTCCTAACTTTTTGTCCTTGTCGTCACCATCATTATTGTCATACTTGTACTTAGATAATCACATAAAGAGTGCACTAAATTAGTGAGGGTACCGCAATATAATTAGGGCTGGAAGTATATCCAACTGCATCTATATCCAAATCTAGTTCTAGTTCGTCTTGTGGTTTAAGTCAGTGACCTTTGATTCGTATGTCAAATACTCTACCAACAAGCTACAATATGATTCATACCTTATATTGATAGCTTATTTTACTTGTTCATATGAATTCATGTAACTAATTAAATTACAATTTAATGTATCTTGCGATATTTTATATTTTGATCATTATTTAAAAAAAAATAAATTTATTTTTTTGATAAAAATAAAAAATTGAATATATTTTATTTTTTTACGTATATAACCTATTCATGAGAAAAATCTAAAAGATTTTGAGTTCTCTTCCAACAACCACTATTATAGAAGAATGGTTAATATTTCAATGTTGATTCAAATTATTTATTCAAAATAAAATAATTCAAAATATTTAGCCAATATGCAAAGTATTATTCAATTAAATTAATTTAATGCTAAATATAGATATGTATACTTATAGTTGTAGTAATATAATAAAACAACAATAAATAAATATAATAAGATTATAAAAAAATAACATTTATGATGGAATAATATTAAATAATCATATTAGTTATTAGATAATGTATCATATAATAAGATAATAATTATAATAAAATATCAATAATAATATATTAGATTAATTCTGAAAATTAGTTTAGAATTAGTTTCGATTCCATTTAAACCATCAATTTATTCAAAACTTTATTGTTAAAGTTTTTAAGATAGTGAGAACTTCTATGTGCTCCTATATTTATGTATGATTTTCTTACAATATCTTAAAAATATATAGTTCATATTATTTCATTTATGCTGTAATTAAAGAGTAATGATGTATTTGATATAAGCAATTATTAATATTTTTATATATTTTTTATTTTAAATATTTTTATTCTTAATGTCTAGTATAAACTCGGTCGAACTAATGACTACGTTGGTCTCGATACAGGTTTAATTAATAGGCATGCTTCAAATTCTTAATTATTTATTGCATGCAATTTGCATAGTAGATTACATTCTTGTTTTTATGATTATATAATTAATTATAATTTTAAACATTTAATTCTACTAAAATCTAATTTGTACCTAAATAATGTCTGCTTTATATCCATATATATTTGGATAAAAAATATAGATATAATTAATATCCAAATATCAATATCCATTTCAAACAAGTAAGGATATGTTTAATATTTGATTTATATGCATATCTGTTTAAAATAAATATGAATATTTATTTTGATACCTATTTAATACTTATATTTGTATTCATATTTGAAAGAAAAATATACATACCAATTTGGATAAAAGAGTTGACTGTTCCAATTACCGGAAACAAGTTCACTGTTCCATGAATGACAGGAAAATTACCTTAATGCCACTGCTTGTGCTCCTGGTCTAGAATGCGGTCCGGTGGTGTCATGGCGCTTGCTTGGTGTTCGGTAAGGTCCAAAATATTGCTTTCCCGGGTTTATTGGGAACACAAGCACAACGTTGTGGACTTACCCCGTTGCCGTTTTGGGGTTTTGAAACTTATAATTAGGTCAACCGAAACGCTACAATAATGGTTGAAGCTGTTTCATCGTCATTCTTCAGACTAATATATGAATACCCAACTTTGTGATATGGTACAAAAACTATTCTTTTGCTTTGTGCCTAGCATGATAAATAACATAAGGAGAAAAAAGAGTAATTTCCCAGAAAAATAAAGAAAAAAAACTATATAACATCTTGGCTAAGGTAAGCTACCTGGTCATTGATTTAAGAGATGACAAGGAATTGACTGATTTATTTATTTATTACTTCATGTATTTTCGTTCAAGATTCTAAACAGAGAAAGAAATGAAGGTAAATTTATGTCTTGAATTCATGAAATAATATTCTCTTTTTGTCAGTTCTTCAGATTTATTGTTTCAACACTTTTAACTTATATTTTAGTTTTTGTTATGGTTCAGCATTTCCATCTCTTATCTCTATTATTATAATGTAGTTTCGGGGGCACGGCTCCACCTCCATGCAAATTCCACGTTTCCCGTATTTTCTGAATTGCCTCTCTCTCTCACTAGCAGGTCACGTGAAGAAATGGCCGCAAAAAAGTCTCAGAAAAAGAATATGTTTGATTTCTCAGGGCCTACACATCTCACCTCTGTAAATTGGTAAGCTGACTATTTACATCAAAAAAAAAAAAAAAAGGCAAGCTGACATTCAATTTTTAACCTTGGATGAGCCTTTTATTTCGTTTTACATTAATGAAACATCGCAGAAATCTTTTTGTTTTTGGAATCTAACGGATGTTTAGTACGTTTGATCTAACCATTTTCAGAAGCCTTGCGCCTAATAAATTGGTGAAGGCAGATCTCTTTAGGAAGAGAGAAAATGAAGACAGAAGATTTAAACTTGTAAACACATATTACAGATGGTTCCATCACTAATTTGATCCATCATGTTTTGAGAAAGTTCCAAAGGAGCTCAGAACAGATAATAATGACATAAGAAACACCAGCCAGTGCACATGGTGGTCATTGGATGTTGATACAAATGACTGGGTTTTATGTCCTACTCACCTATTTTTCAGCCAAGTTTCCTTCCATCATACTTCTAAGGAGGAAAAAAAAAAAAAAAAAGGATATAAACGTAATGCATTTTAAGATTTAATTACGAGGAATTTCTGAAAACTCAACTTTGACCAAGAGAATAACTTTGAAGCCTAGAAGACAGAGAGAAGACAATAATATGTCATAGTGTGATAAGCAATTGAGTTGACTTTCAGCAAAACCATAAGCTATCTGACAGTATACTTTTCATTTTATTGCATGTCCTGCCAAAAAAATATAATCTTTCATATTATCTACTAGACTTGGATATATAACTGAAATTACTGAAACAATGTATATTACAAAATCTCTTTTAGCCATAAGCTGTGATTTATCTTGGCATGGACCATTTTTTTCACACACCTGAAAGTGCTCCTGTCAATTATGGCTGGACTGTTCTATTATTTTGGAGACCGAAGAGGCCTACAATATTTATATCAAAAAGAAAGAATCCGATAGTAGTGATGTTGGTTGCAATTAATTCCATCCGAAAAAGATCAGTAACAACTAAAGGAGAAGTTTCTTAATTGAAAAATGGTAGGCTTAAAGAGTAGAGAATGGTACCTATAAAACATCAAAATCTTGAAGTTTTCGCATCCACGGGCTACTATCTCACATCATACGCTTCAAGACATGTTACAAACTAAAATTTGCATGCCAGTTTTTGCCCATTTAATTTAAGAAAATGACCCAACAAATTGTTGCCATTGAAATTTATACCGACGTGTCCGGTAAATTTCACTTGCCAGCATACATACAAATCATGATCATGGTTTGTGGCCCTTCATTACAACAAAGCATAATTGTTTCAATTCCGGCAAGATGCCAAGATTTCTTGTCATCTAACTTCACCATAGCTAGTTTGTAACACCGACCCAATCTTTATAGTTTGCTGATAAATTATACATCTGATTGTTTTGCATTCGACAGGGCAAGTCCAAATCATCGGAGAACTGTTGCTGCCTGTTTGGTTCAGGGTGCATACGCTCTAGAGTATGATCGACAGAACCATCAAAACTGTGCACCAGCCTGGTGGAAGAAATTCGATTTTGAACTTAAAAAAAAGCTTATCGATCGTGCTGATTCATCTATCTTTGGCGCCATCTACGAATTCAAACCCCGTAAATATATTCAGAACTCATCATCATCTGCTCCAAAAATCGTTATTGCATTCCGAGGTACTCTCTTCAAGAAGGAGACTTTCTGGCAGGATATTAAGCTGGATTTGGATCAATTTATGAACGACCTTTCACGGGCACCCCGGTGTGAAGTTGCAGTGAGAGCCGTTGAAGAAATGACTTCAAGTGGTGCAGGTCGGAACCTATGGTTAGCTGGTCATTCTCTCGGGTCGGCCATTGCAATGCACGCTGGGAAAAACATGGCCAAGAGAGGTATCAATCTTGAAGCTTTTCTCTTCAATCCACCATACCCATCAGGCACGGTTGAATGGATCCCAAACGAGAAGCTGAAACGAGGTATCCAGATCGCAAGCAGCGTTGTCGCAGCCACAGTCGCTTTCGCTAAGAAAGGCTGTGTCGAGAATTCTCGAGAGCACTTTGCACAGATATCATCTTGGATTCCACATCTTTTTGTGAATTCAGATGATCATTTCTGCTCAGGATATATTGGATATTTTGAACATCGGGAAAATATGAAGAAGATGGGTGCAGGGATCATTGGGAATTTGGCAACAAGGAATTCTGTTAGAGCCATAGCATTGGGAACTCAGACTGAGCCCTTGCACCTCCTTCCGTCTGCAAATTTACTGGTAAACTCTGTTGATCGAAATCTAACAGCATGTCCTCTTAAACGCATGCGACATGCACATGGTATCTATCAATGGTGGAGCCAACATCTGAGTTTGAAATCCAAGGAGTGTCGTTACAGGCCCTCCTTTTCGTAGGAAGTGGACTGAATTTTGTTTCATCAGCAGCAGAAAGCAGTTGAGTTGTTATTTACCTTGGTAGGTGATGCAGGGGCATAAAATGAAACCAGCCATGGAAGTCAAGGGAGCCATCTAATGTGTTGCTTAGACTTTCTTAGTAAGTTGTGTCTTGGAAATGTGTTTCGACTTCCTCGTGACTAGTAACTTGCTTTGGGAATATGTCTAGTATTTTATTTTGGGTCTTGTTTGAGAAGCTTTAATGAAATTGTATGCAATGAGATAATGAAGGAGGTGGAGTTTCCTATCCAAAAAGCATTTTTCTCAACAAGTCTTCTTGCTTGGAGTGATTTCTCTGGAAAAATCAAGCATGTGGCTAGGTCGCGTTGAGTAGCATCCACGATTAGCAGAGTCGAGTGGCATCCGGGGATATATTTCTCCTTTCACTTCAGTGTAGGCCAAAATCACTTTCATCTCCTCATTAAAATGAAAGAAGATGTTGTCATCCTTTTCTCAAAAAAATGAAAAGAAAGGAGGAGAAGAAGAAGCAGCTTAAGCCTATTTATGTGAAGTGTGTCGCTAGATTAGCTATATGCACCAATTGCTCAAATCACACGTATTAGAGAACTTTGTTGACATGGTCAAATTGTGTATTTTTGTTGTCTCCCTTCCAAAAGCTAACGGGCAAAGGAAAAGGTTTTATGCAATCATAAATGAGCCTATTTTGTTTAGTCAGAAAGAGTATGTGTTTGTGCCCCTTTTTATATATATATAATTATAAACTGTAGCATAATAGACACCAAAATTTAAAAAGAAGAAGAAGAGTATAAAAAAAGAAAAAGAAAAAAAAAACTCATAAAACTAATAATACAGAAATTTAAATTTTAAATTTAAATTTCTAATTCCTCCCAACCAATCCATCAACATACATTTAAAATTTAAAATTTTTTCTTAACAATCAATTTTCAAATTTGAAATACAAAAGAAACCGCCGTCATGGCGCCGCCGGATGACACAGCGCCAACCACAAGAATGTCGATCGGAGATTATGGTGATGAGAGGAGAGAAAAACGACGCCGACAACCACGTCAGGAGAAGACGAGCGCAGAGGAGAGCAACATCGACCATCATACTCGCTGGAGGAATAAAACCATCACCCGCCGGTGAAGACCCGGTAGCAGCGCCGGGATGGGCACAGAGGGGTGACGGCCGGCCGGCAGTGGAGGAGCATAGCACCCGGCCGGGGAGGGGCAACCAGCGAAGGGAGAGGCCAGCGACCGGCCGAGGAGGGGCCCATCACAGGGGGGAACGTCCCGAACAGAGAAATGGGGGAGGGAGGAGAGAGAGAACAGAGAGAGGGAGGCGGATGAAAGAGAGGAAGAGAGAAAAGGGCGCGGCCTCCTTCCGGCCGCAATAAGAAGAGGGAGAGAGAGAACCGGTCCACGGCCTCCGTCCAGCCACCGAAGGGCGCCGGAACACAGAGAAGGGATGGAGGGGCTCACGCCTGGCCGCGAGGAGGGAGAGGGAGATCCAGCCTACCGCCCACCGGCGGGACCTGCCGATGGGGACCCGAACACAGAGAAGAGAGGGAGGGCTGGTCCACCGCTGAAAGGGACCTGCGAAGGGAGAGAGAGAGAGAGAGAGAGAAAGATGGGGCCTGGCCTTCCGCCGTCTGCTGCCCGTCGGAAGGAAAGATCCACCAAAGGGGCCAGGACACAGAGAAGAGAGGGAGGGAGGGAGAGAGGAAGGAGAAGAGAGGGAGGGAGGGAGGGGGAAGACGGAATCGGGCCCACGGGTGCCTACCGGAGGGAGAAACGACGGACGGGGGCCCGGATCGGAACACAGAGAAGAGGGAGAAACGGGGTCCCGGACCGGAACACAGAGAAAAGAGGGGGCCGACGGCCGCCGATCGGCCGTCCAATACCGGAAAAGAGGAGGAAGAGATACAGAGATTGAAAGAGAGCTGAGATGGGACAGGGAGGGAGGGAGGGAGAGGAAGGAGCAGAGAGAGGGGCCCGGCACCGGCCACCGGATGGGAAGGGAGAGGGTGAGTGGCTTTACCGGTGGGGGTTCCAACGGCAAGGAGAGAAGAAGAGAAAGGAAAGTCGCCGGAGATGGCCTCGCCGGCCCTAGAGAAAAGCAGGAGAAGAGAAAAGAGGAGAGAAAGGTGAAGAACGAGAGAGAGAAGGGAGGAGAGAGGAAAAGAAAGAGGGGCCTGTCGGCCGGCCGCCGGGGGAAGGGATCCGCCGGAGTTGTGCTCTAAGCGCGGGGATATGGGGGAAGATCTCAGAGCTTCTCTCTAGAGAAGGATCCACGCAACCGTATATTGACTTTTTTTTTTTTTTCGTAACTTATCTAGGTCTTTATTTGTGGTTCCATATTGAGCCGGAATGACGTTAAAATCTCAAACTCGGCTCTTGAATATTCTATATTTTATCACGAACTTTTGCATTTTCCTTCTTTTTCTATTTTGCTGCCATTATTTATTGTTGGCTCAAAATCAAATGCTTGTTTGCTTACTGTTTCTGCATGCGATAAACAATGAGAATGCTTCACTACCAAGACGGAGGCTAGCAACCAACTGAGCTAAGAATTGTTGACTCTTTCCATTTCCATCCACCAACAGAGGCTACCAACCAGCTAAGCTAAGAGCTGCCAGCTTTTCCATTTCTTTTTATATATGTTTAACCTTCCCGAATTTCAAAAAAAAAAAAAAAAACTTGCCTATCATACATTATAAATCATCCTTTTCTTATTTTTAGAGAACTTTCCTGAAGAACCAAACACTAAATCCACTTCATTACACATGATTGCTCTCATCAAAAGAAATCCATTGCATGCTTTCCATATCTTGAAGGAACGGAAACTTGAACAACAAAGAAACTTTCAAAACATTACTTCGTTATTAACACAAAACGGGCCAAAGTGCTCAAAGAAGGCCAAGGAAACAGAAAAAAATTGGATGGGAACAGTTCATCTCCTGGGAGAACTCCTGTTGTCTCCCATCCAACAACAAAGAAACTTTCCAAACAGGACACTGTTATTAAGACAAAACTAGCCAAGGTGCTCAAATAAGGCCAAGGAAACAGAACAAAACTTGGATGGGATCAGTTCAGCTCCTGGTAGAACTCTTCTTGTCTTCCATCCCCACAGCATTCTTAACAGCATCAGCAGCACCCTGGGCCATGTTCCTCGCCTGCTCCCCAGCCTACACGAAAAAGCTTCAAGTCATAAAGCACTCAAAAGAAACCTCGTAGGTGGATACAAGCCAGCTTAATTATCTCACACAATGCACTGCAATCTTCCCCTACTGAAATAAACGTATCCCCAGATGCCCCTTATCATGGATAGGAGTCGGATGGTACCTCTTGGATGTAGCCCCCAGCTTGGTCCTTAGCCTGCGATGCCTTATCCATCATCTCATCCTTCTTTACCTATCCATCATCAAGTAACAACAAGTCACGCACACAGCAAGTTTTTGCTCGGATGCACAGAGAGCAAGTTAGTCTCACTATTTAAACATCAAAATCATGACACTCTCACTCTTTTTTTTTTTTTTCCATTTTTTTTCTTCTGCTTCGCCTGCCAAAAAGAATGATTGATAATCGGAGCTCTCTTAACTAGCTTCGGCCTAATCTGTACTGAAGTTTAGCATCTTTTAAGAAAGTCGAGACTTGAGCTATTAATTAACCTATTTATCTCGAAAGCTTTAGTCGATAGAAAAAAGATCAACAATATATATCAGACTTAATATTCAACAATGCACAGCCCGGACCGTGTTATCTATTCAATTTATCCCAAAAACTGTGTTAAGCTTTTTTACCCTCAATATATATATACATATATGTGTGTGTGTGTGTGTGTGTGAAAGTAGCGACTTAAGCCAAAGCCTAAAATCCGTGCCTGCTACTATCACATAGGATTTTATATATATATATATATATATATATATATGTTTGTGTGTGTGTGTGTGTGTGAAAGTAGCGACTTAAGCCAAAGCCTAAAATTCGTGCCTGCTACTATCACATAGGATGTGCATTCACTCACCTGTGCATGGCCAGCAGCTTGGCCAGCCTTGCACCTGATATCCGACTGGTTGGAGGCCATTCCTTCGCTTTCTTCTCTCAAGAGAACACAACAACCCTACAAGACTTGACAACAAGAGGTAACCCTGAGAATATATGGTAGCAAAGAGCAGGGGAATGGTATTTATAAAGCGGAGCGGCCCGGTTTCCATGTCGACCGTTGCGGGGTCGGTTGAGATCAGTGCACGCGCCATGCACCAATGGCTCCGTTTGACGAGGGATCATCGTATGATCCGTTCAAATGGTATCTTGGCTTTAGACCGAGCCCGAGCCTTAGGAGACTAACGTACGTGTGTTAGAAAAGAGTTCCCATGGTTGGTCTCCCAATTGAATCATTTATATGTATGTTTGGCAAACAAAAGAAAGCAATAAACCTATTCTTACGCCACATACAAATGTAGCATACGGCTAGAAGAATTTATCATTGAACCATACGCATTCGATCAAGTGAACTTGTGCTTTCCTACCAACAAATTCTCAATGTGCGTGTCTCGGTTTAACTAAGAGTTGAGGGAATCCTTTCAGGGAGAACTAGAGAAAAATCCCTTGTTGAGTTTAAAGTTAAAAGGAACTCTCCGCTTGAGTTTCGCGTAAAAGCAACTACCCATTTCAAACAATACACAAAAGTAGCTACTCTATGGAATGAAATTACTGTTATATTACTCAGGGTAACTACTATAGTCCCTAATTCCCTCCACCCAGTTGTGTTCTTTCCGCCAAAAGAAAGAGGCGACAGTAGCATTACCCCCCACCTTTCTCTACTTCACATCCTTTCTACTCCGCTGGTTGTTGTGCTTTTGCCCTTCATCCTTTCTACTCCGCTGACTGCTGTGCTCCTTCCTCTCTCCTTTTTCTATTCCATAGGTCGGCAGCCGGTGGCTAACGGCTGTGCTCCTGCACTCCCTCTCTTTTCATCCCCATCTCTGCCACAGCTTCAACCAAAGCTTCATTCTCAAGAACTCCTCCCACCACTTCCACGGCGACTCTCCATCGTGACTTTTTCCACAACCCCTAACATCTACACCGCAACGATCCCAAGCTCCCGTGTTAAATCCCAAAGCTCCTTGACGGACCCTCAACACCCGCACCCCAAACTCCAATGGCTTCATGTTCTACCGCTAATGCAAGTACAAATGCTAAATTCTCCATCATTTGTAAATACAACATCACTTGTCGTATCTTTGGGGTGCACAAATTGATGAAACTTTCGGACATCTACGACATTTTCTCACACAGATGGAGCCATATAATACCTAGAAATATCATCGTAAAATACCTTACACCCTTTACAAAGATACAAATGAGCTTAATTGAGGATAGCAATGTGATCAGCATATGTCATATCCATTATGCAATGAAAAAGAAGGTCATCGATATGATTTTAGAGAGCAAAATTTAAACGAGAGAGGATGCTAAAGAGGATCCAGGAATAAGCACATCAAAGTACTCCCATCTGCCCTTCTGATACTAAAAAATGTGAAGTATATTTAGTTGATTCGTCTGATACTAAGAAAATCCTTTTATTTACAAGATTTAAAATGCAAAATTATACTGTATTATATGTATTTTGTACTGATTCAACCTTTTTTGATACTAAGAAAGTCGATCTCTATACTACTACTAATAAAGTCAATCTCCATATTGTATCTAAAATAGAATTCTATACTGGATTACTCGTTTATTGTACTATATTACATGATTCTAACACTATGCAGTCCTATTTATATACTTCCTTGGTTAAGTAACTGTATTGCATTGCCCCTGTTAATTATGCATTATTCACTTTTAACACTATGATATCCCTTTATGATACTACATTACTTGCTTCTGGTACTACCATTTGTTTTTTATATACTATGTTAGTTACTTCTAATACTGCGATGGCTCTTTTTACACTGTAAAGCTATCATGAACCTTTTATAATCTTCTTAATCAAAATGGAGCAAATTGTTTTAGAATACTAAGAATGAACATAAGTGGTACTCACAAATGTTATTCCATCATTTTTCATATAGGTCGGCACCAATTGGCAATGAGAATTGTGATAATATGGATGATCTCGATGACAATGCCACTGGTGTTGAGACAACAATTATGACGTATTCTATCCTACTCAAATGGCTCTTTGATCAAGCAATACATCTTTTATTCTGACCATCAATTTGGATGTACTAAAGTGGTCGAGGATTGATTTTCAGAATGTCACCATACTTATTGTCCATGACATCTTGTGGATAACTTTAGGTCAAGGACCGGCCACAATCGATCCATATGCATGAAGAGAATCACTTAGGAGTTTGAATATTTTATTTTATTTTGGGATCATATTTTGGGATCTTATTTTGGGATTTCGACCGCATTTGATACTTATTTTGTTATGGTGATACTTTTGGATACTGATATTGTGTTATTGCCACATGATACAATTGATGATATTTTTGGATACTTTGCAATTGGCTAATTGTACATTTCTTAACGATTCTGAGACTGTGTTATTATATTATGATACTGCACTCTATAATTGATGATATTTTTATCATAAGAATATTGAATATTAGCGATGGTATTAGTGACGGAAAAAAAATTCCATCGCTAATAACACTTTTCAGCCACCACAAAATCAATCAAAAATCTTACCGCTGCAAATACTATTAGCGATGGTAATTTAATTATTAGCGACGACAAAAGCCATCGCTAATAGTATTTAAATTTTTTAAATTTTTTTATAATATTTAAACATAAAATAATTACTAGCGATGGCAAATTGGGGATAAAAATTTTTTCATCGTTAATAATTTTTTAAAAAATCTTTGAATAATAATTTAAAAAATAATTTTTTAAAAAATATTATTAGTGATGGAATTAGCAATGGTGATATTTTTTTGTCACTAATAATCTAGAAAATGATTTGAGTTCAATTCGAATCTAATTTGTAATCCTGTCAAACCAAACTTAATTAGGCTTGGATTCCAAATCCTATTTAGATTGTAAAATTTAATTACCTTCAAATTAAGTTAAGTTTAATTAAATTTAATTTGATTTAAATCAATTAGAAAAAAATAATTTTTAATTTATGTTTAATTCGAATCTAATTCGAATCCGATTCGAATCTAATTCAAAATCCTATCAAATCTAAATCAATTAAACTTTGAATCTAAATATTAATTGAATTGTAAAATTTAATTATCATTAAATTAAGTCAAACTTAATTAAATTTAATCTAATTTAAATTAATTAAAAAAAAATAATTTTTAATTTGGATTCAATTTGAATCTAATTCGAATCCGATTCGAATCCAGTTTGAATCCGATTCGAATCCAATTCAAAATCCTATCAAATCTAATTCAATTAGACTTTAAATTCAAATCTTACTTGAATTATAAAATTTAATTAACCATAAATTAAGTCAAGTCTACTTAAATTAAATCTAATTTAAATCAATTAAGACTTGATGCATGATTCAATTTAAATCTAATTCGAATCTAATTCAAAATCTTGTTAAATCTAATTCAATTAGGCTTTGAATCCAAATTCTACTTGGATTATAAAATTTAATTAATTATAAATTCAGTCATGTATAATTAAATTAAATATGATTTAAATCAATTAAGACTTGATCTATGATTTAATTCGAATACTTTCGAATCCGATTCGAATACAATTTGAAATCTTATCAAATCTAATTCAATTAAGCTTTGAATCTAAGTCCTACTTAGATTATAAAATCTAATTCACCTCAAATTAAGTCAAATTTAATTTAATTTAATTTAATTTAAATCAATTAGGACGATCCATGATTCAATTCGAATCCAATTCGAATCCGATTCGAATTCAATTTGAAATCTTGTCAAACCTAATTCAATTAGGCTTTGAATCTAAATCCTACTTAGATTATAAAATCTAATTAGCTTCAAATTAAGTCAAGCTTAATTAAGTTAAATCTGATTTAAATTAATTAAGACTTGATTCATGATTCAATTCGAATCCAATTTGAATCTGATTCGATTTCAATTCAAAATCCTCTCAAACCTAATTTAATTAGGCTTTGAATCCAAGTCCTACTTGAAATACTAAAATTCAATTAGCCTCAAATTAAGTCAAACCTAATTAAATTAAATCTAATTTAAATCAATTAAAACTTGATCTATAAAATAATTAAGTCCAAAAATTTAATAAAACCCAATAATGATTTTTAACCACCCAAAAAACGATCAAGAAGAAAAAAAATAAAAATAAAATTTAATATTAATAAAATTAACAGTATTAATGATAATATTAGCGATAGAGTAATTTATCATCGCTAATAATTTTAAAAAAATATTATTTTAAAAATTAAAAAAAAATAAAATTAAAATTAAATATTAAAAAAATTAATAGTTTTAGCCACGATGAATGGGTATTAGCGACAGAAACTATCATCACTAATACCCAACATGTAAAATGAAGTTTTACCGATCGTATTACCGATGACTTCGTTGCCGTCGGTAATAGTCCAGAAAAATACACCCCCAGCCCGTCGGAGGGACAAAAAATATCATGCTTATTCTCCTCCTTCTCATAAATCCCCTCTCGTTCTCCTCCTTCCCGACTTTTCTCCACCTCGCCGACACCTCCTCCTAATGCATCCTTCCCGACATTCCCTGCTCCCCGTGCATCCTCCTTCCTGGCATCGCGATCCCACCGGTGCCTCCTACGTCGCGGCCCCAAGTCCGTCGCCCCGACCCCACCTCACCTGCAGCCACCCAGACCCCATCAATGCCTCCTATGCCACGGCCCCAAGCCAGTCGCCCGGCCCTGTCTCGCCCGTGGCCCCCTCGACCCCACCGGTGCCTCCTAAGCCATGGCCCCAAGCTCACCACTCCGACCCCGTCGGTGCCTCCTATGCCGCAGCCCCAAGCTAGTCGCCCCAACCCTGCCTCGCCTGCGGTCGCCCCAACCCCACCAGTGCCTCCTATATCACAACCCCGAGCCAGTCGCCTCAACCCCACCGACCTCCCCATGGCCTCATCCCCACCAGCCTGACCATGCGGCCCCTACCCCACCGCCTCCAGCCCATGGCCCCAACCCTGCAGCCCTTGCCCTACGGCCCCATCCCCACACCAGCGTGCCTACTATTGTGAGTATTAGTGACGGCATAATAATGGCTAGTATTATCTAATAGTAGTGACGGCATTAGCGACGGCAAGTACCATCACTAAAAGTTAATTAAATATTGATTTAATTAATTAGTTAGATATTTAATTAATTAATTAATTAGATATACGGGACTTAGGTCTTGGCATGTAGAGTGCTCGAATCGAGGAAATGTGCCGGGCAGCATTGCAAATATGGGGCTGGAGCGTGCCCTGCGTGCCCGAACCTCGGGTCACAGCTGGCATCTAAGGCATCTAACCCTCACACACCCTATGCGCTCAGGTCGATGGAAGGTGCTGGACTATAGGAGCTCATCAATCCTTCGATGATGTGGAATTGGATACTCCAGAAATTCTCCTATGTGAAGATGGCCAACATAAGGACGTAGATCCAATTGAGATTATTTTAAAGGACAATCCTCCCCAAGAACGGGAAGAAGAGAAAGAGATGGTAGAAGAGAAAGAAGAAAGAAAAAAGAGAAAGAATCGGAAGAAGATTCTGAAGGATACCAAACATCTGAAGAGGTCGATGAATGGTACTAAGTATATAATTCTTGGATCATTTTAATTACTTGTCTTGTATCATTTTAAATCTTGCATTGCCATCCATAGTTATATAATTAATTTGATGAATCTATTTATTTTTATTTTAAGAGAGCATGCATCATATCTTCCAGAGGCCGGAGTCACACCAGCTGAGAACAGAGCTCTCGAGGAAAGAGCGATCACATGGCTAGCTCGTATGGTTCTGCAGCTCTCACATCGGACAGTAAGCTTTAACACTTTATATATTCTCGTTTATGTTATTTTATCATTTGTTAACTAATATAACATTCTTTGTATTAGATATTTTGCACTCAGATTTGGATGACAGAGGGTTACCAGTGACCCCATAGTCGCATGCAGCAGCGACCGTCGGCTCTCAGACACAGCACCATGATCGAGGTCCCATCTGGCTCGTGGCACCTCTGACTCAGTCGGAGGATAGAGAGATCATCCATATCCAGAGCCGCTCGTAAGTACTACATGTTTAATTAATATGTTTAGAATTTAATAATTTTAGAGTTAACATTTATTCTTCGAAATCAATTTTGTAGCACATTCAAAGAGCCTTCTAGATCTCATGTCGTTATCAAGATTATATGCCAATTGATGCCGCGACTGGTGAATGAGTTCTCGAATTGATCGTCGGGAGCTCGTGATGCAGTCTGAGAGATATTTCTCATAAGTCAGAACTAGTTTAATTTTAAAATTCTCGATATGTTGGTATTTTAATTACATATTAATACATGCTTGCTTCTATCTTACAGGAGTACTACCGATTCGAGACTCCCCAGGATGAGGAAACTGGCTGTCGGACCTTCGAGAAGATGACCACACGGAGGCTCCGAGATGGCCTTTATAGCCTTAGGCAGTCTGCCATCCAGCACTCTGATTCTCAGTCACCATCGAACTGGAGGTCCTTCACGGATCACTGGATATAGACGGACCTATGGCAGGCCCTCTGCGATCAGTGGAGCAGCAAGGAGTACTCCGATAGGTGGTAGAGGGTCCAATAAAATCGGACCACCAGTAGGATTTGATCAGGCATACGGTCGGCTCGGTCGGCACACATATTATGACCGATAGGCTAGTAAGAAATCTATACCAAAACTCTTCACTAGAACTGTAAAAACTCTTATATGCATATTTTAATTAATTTAATTATTATTTACTTATTATAGATACGACAGCTGAGTCACTCCAGACCAACTACAGTTATGATGGGCCACACACCAGTTTAGGAGGACTAGTGACTATTTAGATTCTACGTCACGACAGATCACGATAAAAATTTTAAACTTTATTTACTAATTAAGTTGTTATAAGATCTGATTTTTATATTAAAACTAATATATTTTTGAACTGTACAGATGTGTTACGCGACGTACGTTGCTGAGAGGTACAGCAATCACCCATCTTCTCACTCCCCTTTTAACCTTGAGAGATGGCTCAGCACCACCAAAGGGGTGAGTAGAGCCGAGTCATAGAATTTGACCATAGCTTTGATCTTTTATCGGCTCGATATCCTTCGATATCCTCATAGGCCTCGACGTCTCAGATCTGAAGCGATATGCACATGGAAGAGGTCGTGCAGAGGCTTCTGAGCCAGCGACCTCAGAGCCTCCTGGATGCCATCCATGATATGATTGTGGAGCTTCTTCGGGACCCACAGCTGTGCGACCGACTGGACTCATCATCCCTGCCATCACATCAAGTAATTATATTACTAAATTTTTTTACTTGTTTTAAGTTTTCATATTTAGAAGCTTCATATATTTAGGTTAGAGTCAGAAAAGGGATCTAGGGATTAAAAATTCAATCTAATCATCCAATCAATGGATCGGAGATGTCTATCGCTCCGTATCATCGAATAAAATATGTAGAAATAATCTATTTGAGAATGAAAGGAGCATATTGAAAGACACATCTCTGTATCGAAACTTACTAATATTATTTTATTTTTTTTAATTACAGGATGCTGGGGCACCCAGCTCTCATCCACCAGTTGCTGGAGAGGAGTAGATGGAGGAGGAGGCAGATGACGATGAGGATCGAACTTTATTTTTTTTATGTATTGTATTTTTTATGATACTACTTGTAAAAAAAATTATATAATTTATATTTTTAATATAATATAAATAGTTTTTAATTTTTGATTGTCATATTATATTTGAATTTTAATTATAATAGGTATTAGGATCATAATTCATTATGATTAATTAAAATAAATTTTAAAAAATATTATTATTATTTTTTAAAAAAAATTAATTATTAGTGATGGCATTAGAGATGAAAAATATCAATCGCTAATACTTATTAGCGATGGTATTAGCGATGATAATGCCATCACTAATATTTTTTAAAAAATTATTTAATTTAAAATTTAAAAAAATTAGAGATGGTATTAGTGACGATATTTTTGATCGCTAATAATTATTAATGACGGTATTAGCCATAAAAATACCATCGATAATATTTTTTAAAAAATTTAATTTAAAAATTAAAAAATAATTAGTGATGAAAAAATTTCATCGCTAAAGCACCTTATTAGCGACGGCTACGATTTCCATCGCTAATAAAAGTATTTAGCGATTAAGTTTTTTCAGATTAGCTATTACGAAAGAATTAGCAATGGCGAGATTATTAGTAATGGTATTTGGACTATCAGTGATGGTAACTAGCCGTCGCTAATAGTCTAAATTTTTATAGTATTTTGGATATTGTAATTGGCTAACTGTACTTGTCTGAATGATATTGATACTGTGTTATTGCGTAATGATATTGCACTCTGTAATTGGTAATATTTTTTAGATGGTCAATTGTTGTTGCCTTATTTGAAGGCATTTCATACTGTGTTATTGCCTTATGTTACTATAATGAAGGTATTTGATATGTCTTGATGAATTATTTATCATCTTATGTTAAGAACTCTAGTTATATTATTTTATTTTATTTGCCTTATTTGTTTAACGTGGTCGATATTTTTTTTCAGTATTTCATTATCCTACAGCAATGATCGTCAAGAGTGTACAAGATAATAAGGAGGGCTAGGATCATTATTGTACCTTTAATAATGCTTTATTATGGAAGGAAATTTGATGGTTGTGTACCATCAACAAACTTTTGTGTGCTTGTAGTCATGATATACATCCTTGTACCATTATTAATCTTTTTGTAATATTCCTAGTGTAGTATGATTTCGGCTTAATATTGTATGATTTATGATCAAGAAAGTATTCTTTATTCACTATGCAGGATGCTTTATGATCAAAAAAGTATTCTTTTCCACTATGCAGTATAGTTTATGATTAGGAAAGTACTCTATATCCATAATGCAGTATGGTTTATGATCAAGAAAGTATTTTTTATTCACTATGAAGTATGGTTTATGTCAAGAAAGTATTCTTTATCCACAATGCGGTAGTATGGTTTATGATTAAGGAAGTATTCTTTATAAAAGCATAGCTTTAAGATAGGATTATCTAAGAGCATTAATGGTGTATCTCATTGTGCAGCATGGCATTGGAGTGTGGCATTCTCTTTGTGCAGTATCATTTATGATTAATGCAATATGTTATTTTCATGGTGAAGTATTAATCATAGTATTAAAACAACAATATGTCATAGTATTATTAATAATAACAAAATGATAATTTTTTCAAGTTTATCAAAAATCAACTCCTGCCATAATGTTATATATCTGAAAGAACATATCATAGTATTATGGCTTAAAGTAGCACCAAAGTAATCATTTTTACACACTCAGTACTTCTAAATTGTTTAGTCTTGTGAAATGATCCGTATCTGACTGGAGGAAAAGTTGTTGGAGGTAGAGGTAAAGGGGCAACATCCGATAGGTCATCTTGATTAAGGAAAGACTTTCAAGCTTTCTTAAGGAGCACCCAATAAGTAAGTTTACAATATATGAACTATAAAAAGTTGTTTTTCACTATGCAGTATGGTTTATGATCAAGTATTCCATATCCACCATATAGTATAGTTTATGATCAAAGAAGTATTCTTTATTCATTATGCAGTATGGTTTATGATCAAGTAAGTATTCTTTATCTACGGTAGTGTTACCTTATAATAGGTAGCATTGAGTTGGGATTATCTAAGGACGTTAATAGTATATCTCATTTTATACTTGAAGAGCATTATGGAACATTTTTGAATTCATTGAATAATAATTAAGGATATTGGAGAAACACATGGATATTGTATACGGCTAAAATTATTGTAACATTGAAGCATGCCATGGAGCCGTACATTATTCTATAACATCCAAAGGTATTAGCAAAACATAATGGTTGAGTCGAAACATCACGTATAGTAACCTTGTAATGTATCATAATATTTAACATCGTCTTAAATGTTCACCATGACTTTTGTGTGCGAACCAGATGGTGCTTGGCATAAATGAACATAGAACGATATAGTATTCTTATTCAGAAGTATGGTATGCTCTCATTGCAGTACTATTTTACAGTAGTGAAGTATTTTTTATAATAGTGTAGTATTACTCTTTATTAGTATAGTTTACTTTATAATAATGTAGTGTTAATAATAGTGTAGTATTATTTTGTAATAGCTTAGTATTATATTATAATAGTATAGTGTTACTTTATAAGAGCATAGCTTTAAATTAGGATTATCTAAGAGCATTAATGGCATATCTCATTGTAAGTATGTCATTGAAGTATGGTATGCTCCTTGTACAGTATTATTTATGATTAGTGCAGTATGTTATTTTTACAGTAAAGTATCAATCATAGTATCAAAATGACAATATATCATAGTATTAATAATAACAAAATGATAATTTTTTTAAGTTCATCAAAAATCAACTCTTGCCATAGTATCATGTCTCCGAAAGAGCATATTATAGTATTGCGGCTTAAAGTAGCACCAAAGTAATCATTTTCACACACTCAATACTTTCAAATTGTTTAGTCTTGTAAAATGATCTGTATCTAACTGGAGGAAGAGTTGTTGGAGGCAGAGGTAGAGGGACAGCATCCGACAAGTCATCCTGATTAGGAAAAGACTTTCAAGCTTTCTTAAGGAACACCCAATAAGTAAGTCTACAATATATGAACTATAAAGACTTTCAAACTGTCAGATTATATGAACATGACATTAAAACATTATAAATATTCTCTACATCAAAACCAACACTATAGTGCTAACACAAGACTACATTGTCGAGACTCTTTACTATTTAAGCATTTTAACAACGAAAATTACTAACACTATGACAACACATCGACTTAACCACTTAATCTGCATTTCAAGTTTATTCAATTTCTACTCAACTCTACTAATTTGGTATTTTAGGTCCACCGATTGGCAGTCGATCTCATCGCACCAAGCAAAATAATCACATTTATTGTCTTGAAATAAACAAACAAAATTGTTAATATACCAATTGCTATTTAAACTAATATGTAAAGACATAACACTTTATCTTCATACCCCCATTTTAGGGCATGAATAGAATCTCCTATTGAAATTTCTGGTGGTCCGAGACAATCTAACTACACATGGCCCCTTTTCATACGGACATCTCACATCGGAAGCACCAACCCAGGATGAACTCTACGTCAAATTCCTCAAAAATAAAAAATAAGTGACGATTAGGACATTCAAATCACCTCAAACATAAATACACTTATCGCTGTACTCATGTCTGCATCCAATCGATCCAATGTCCGAAAATTTTTTCCGACATCATCGTCGAATGTCTGATGACCTCCTGGGGCTCCCTTTCCTCAGGAATATGGATTTAAATCTAAAGAAGAGGATAACCAAATGGCAACGATTAAAACTCACATAGAAGACTGAATAAGAGATTAAAGTTTTATTTCATTACTACAATCCTAGTAGGAATTGTGTGCATCAAATGAGCCTAACTTTGAATTATTTCATCTTGAAATCCACATGGCATAAATCTGGACATATTCCAAATAATATATCGACAAGCAAAATAAGGATTAATTATAAGAAAATTTATCATATATTAAAGTCTAAGATATCATAGTTTACTTCTAGTTGATAACTTAACATTACAAGAGCCAATTAGTAAGAGATTCATGCTTTCCATCATCTTTAGTAAATTGGGATAGATTCTAAGTTTTAAAAAAATCATCATAGCCTCCAACAAAAAATCAAATAATGCATCAAAACCTATACTTCTAACATACCATAGAAATATCTAGTGGAGGTCTTGGCATTATACGTAATGTACAAGAAAGCATCTAGTGCAAAAGATAACCCTCTTTTCTCATTCAAGAATCCTATGCCCTAAAACCATATAGAAGTATTAAATATGCATAATAGTATACAATTAATGCACAATGCAGTACAAACTTATATCAATTAAGCATCATTGAGTATACAATTTAAATTATTTCTCAATCAATCATGAACAACAAAAATTTGACCAACAAATGAAGGAGTTATGACCAAACGGAGCTGAGCTTCCTTAAGAAATGATATTGCTTTAAGGAAGAGTGCAAAAACTAGTCTTGCATATATACCTCTTGCTAATTTTGATAATAAAATGGATAGATCTTCTTCACCTGCAAAGATTGTGATTCTTAAACCATGTTCTGAAAGAAGTGATGATACCGAAGAGTCTTTGGAAAGCTCACCTGAGAAGATAGAAAAAGAAAATAATATGCAAGACTTTCTGGAAGAGGTAAGGAAAGGGCTCAATTTTAAAATCCGATGAAAATCTAAACATGATAAAATAGCAAGATGGACTAATGTTGACACTTGCTCTAGAGAGAGACTAATTGATCCAAAACAAATAGCAAAAGACATAGCAAAACAAATAAGAGAGATTGTTGCTAATGACTTTAGGACTACATTGGTTTTGTCAGACTCAGCAGGGTCGTATAGAAGCAAAGCCCAATTCAATGGACCAAGTTCTCCGGCATTCTTCAATAGAGACGCAAGAATACTGCCATCAAACGGACATAAGAATGTCCTAAGAAATGATACAGATATCAACACTCCTTTGACTGCTGATGGAAGGCCAGTTACTTCAGTCTCTAGAAAGGAAGCATACATTTCTAGAGTTTTAATTGGGGACAAAAAATGCTTACCAGTTGGAATTTTTTGCATCGGCCTCTTGGCATAGACATTGCTTTGATGTAACGGAGAGAGGCAGAAGCACCAACAGGAAGGTGAAGAGTATGCTCTTTCAATGTGATGGGAGAAGGCGGTAACCAGCGGGGGGATCAACAAGATAGAGGGAGACGACCACTGGTGGAGAGATCAACAACGTGAGGGGATCATATTAGATGGTAAGGAGGAAAAAGGGAACACCAACTTGAGGGGATCAACGGTCGGAGACAAGCGGCGAAGCATCGAAAGGGGGGGTGCGATCGCATTGGAAGTTGGGGGACGTGCGGTGGAGGTTGAGATGATCAGGGCGAGAGAGAATGGGAGTTTATATTTGTTTAAACGTCTGTAAGGATAATTAAGTAATGTCACTGTATTTGGGTAGCTCATTTTAAATTATATTTCTAACGGATAGTAGCTTTTACTTAAAATTAAAAAGGGGAGTTGCTTTTATATTGAAAGTGGAAACGGAGATTTTTGTCTAGTTTACCGATTCTTTTATCATGTCTTGGAGGAATTTTGAATTGTTTAATGAGGGAACTTGTGGTTATTTTAGCAGTACTGATGCTCATAGCTCGTTGAGTATGAATCTTAATTGCTGTGATTTGCTTCCAGGGGAAGATCATACTGCGAGGTGAAGGCTGCATCAAGAGTTTACAAAGGGTCTTGTTAAAAGATTGGCATGGATGTACAATCTATTGTTAATTGTTAATGATGGTAGTCAAAGCAATGCACAAGTTGCCTGTGATGCGAAACCTTGAATGGTTGGTGACTGCATGTCATATGTCTATATGAGAAATTTTTTGTGCACCGCATGTGGTGTAAAAAATCTAACGTGGAGCACAATATTTTACGTGATTGATCTACGTAGCCACATTTTCCGATGTCCATTAAAAAACGTGACTATGTGGACTAATGAGAAGGGATGGTACACTATTATTGCACTGCATGCGGTGTACAAAAAACTTCTCATGTCTATACTCATACGTTTTTTTCCTACTTTAGGAATCTTTCTCGTATGTAGACATTCATTTATACTTGAGTCTTGTATTTTTTTTCTTTTCTTTTCAAGAGAATTGTGTGGCTTATGAACATTTCAGTAATTAAAGGCAAGATAAAATTATATTAAACAAAAAAAAAAAAACTTTGGCTTGCAGAACATTTTAGGTAAACATTGAACACATGAAATATGGGATAAATCAACGCATTCTAGGTTATTTTGAAATTTATGCATAAATAAATTTGTTTGCAGGCGTCTCAAAGTATCATAAGCAGAAAATGGATAAGTACAAAATACATACGTGTGTGTGTGTGTGTGTGTGTGTGTGTGTGTGTTGTGCTACAAGATATATAATGCTAATTGGTGGTACACATGAGTTCAACTTGCAGACGCAATAATGATACCTGTGTGTGTGTGTGTGTGTGTATTGTGCTACTAGATATATAATGCTAATTGGTGGTACAGATGAGTTCAACTTGCAGACGCAACAATGTGGACAACTACTTTCCATGTCACCCAATAATGTGATTCGCATCTCAGGTGTCCAAGTGACCTGTTAGCTATCCAATCAAATTCAAGCAATGGTTTCTCTTGGTGACTGAGGCCCTCCATTACATTTAAACAAAAGGAACGGGCAATTTTATTGCCAACTTTTTGAGAAAGGATGATCATAAAAGGAATGGCGATGGCACATTCAGGCAGGTAAAAGAAAGAACCCATGCGATAAAGGGAAAAAGGACCGGCAATTTAAATGCCAGCAGCAGCAGCAACAACATGATAGCCATCATCTACACAAGAAATATCAGATTTATTCATGATATATACCATCCAAGCATTCAATGAGCACAAACAGTTTTGATATGATCTTGAGTTTCTGTTCGTCCACTCAATATTCCATGAGACTTGAACCAACCGAGAGGGATCGTAAGAGCTGCAGTCCAAAGTCTCAAGAACCTCTGGCCTCTTGTGCTATGGCCAGGGCATGACCATATCAATAAACAAGAGCGGGGACAGCAGTTCTAGCAGTCACCCACACACTTACAACCTGCTTTCGGACTGACTGACAATAAACCATCCACATACATACATCTGTAAATACATATATATAAGCACAACTGCTGGCTTATGATGTGAATTCATCAAGATAACGATCCATGATTTTGGACACAGACTCCAGGAATGCAGTTTCACTGGTGCCTGGAAGAACAGCATCCTTTGCTTCACCGACGATTTCTTCAATCTTGGATTCTTTCTTCACCGTTTCTCTGCACAACATATTCCCGATATCATATGGCGTAAGCCCCATTTCTGCACCCTTCTTCAAAAGCATAGTGGAGATGCGAAGAGTGCGAGCACAGTCAACTGAAAGGTCCCAGCCATAGAATTTGAGAAGAGCAATATCTTGCTCAGCATCCAGCGATTTTATGTAGTCTATGGTTTCGGAATTAAAAGGCTCGCGAGACTGAGGCCAGTAGAGCCACTCAAATGTGCAATCTTCAAACTGCACCAAGCACATGAATTTAGAAGTAAGATATGACATCTAAATACACTGGACACATCCAAAAATCAGTGGGCATCAGGAGGGCTTAGGCATCAAGAAATTATCAGATCAAGAATTAAGCTAATGATGGATAAAACTTTGCAAGATGAAATTCAACCTAGAGAAGAGATTATAACTTAATCACAAAGATATAAAATGCATGCCAGCCTCATAGACTCATTGGGGAGGATTGGAAGGATGATGATGCTAGTGTTCTTTAATTTGTCAAAAAAATAGAACCAAGTTGGATAGAGAAGCTCAATATGCAGGTTATTATAGTTAGGGATCTCACATCAGATGTACTTGCTCCTCAGAACTTCTAACACCTTCCATATCACTGCAGCAAATTACTGTACCCGATCTACGAAAGAAGTTGTCATGTGTCTGTCTCTAGAATATACTTTATGTATTCCAGGATTGGATTGTCTATATTAAAGATCCTGTCCCCATTTAAAGGTAGCATATCCTGCTTAGGAACATAAATTTTTACTTCTTTATACTATTTATAATATAATCGGAAAGGGTTAAGGCCAGCCTCACATGGTTGGCTCAAATCCTGAAACCTCCCTCAAAAAAAATTCCCGTGCAAGGCAGAAAATAAAGGAACAAAAAAACTTCCACATCTCCGCCATTTGAGACATCAAATATTTCCCCTTCCCCCCTTCTCATCTTTTCCAATGGGCCCCACCATGCATATTGTCCAGGACCAGAACGCTTTCAAATCTTCCCTGAGTGTCATCCCTAAATCCTAATCACCTCATTTTTGGCCTCTTCCCCTCCAACACCCCCGTGGCCTTCCTCTCGGAGAGAATTGCACAAGTTTAAATAAGAGTTTATATATTGAATCTACTTCAAAATCTAATCTATATTTATTCTGGTCTATATATTTACATTTAATAGAAGAGCTTTCCTATAGCTGGATTTCTCATTTATGGCATGCAATATCAAATGATCCTTTTCTAATCAATCCCAGGTATCAAATGCCCTTCTCTTCCTCATCTAATTATGAACATCCATCCATCAAACATTGCTCTTATCTTTTTTCTAGATTTATTTTATCTATTCTTTTTTTAAAAATCAGAACTGTCCATTGAATACTACTCTTCTAATCATAGCCATACATTAAATGTTTTTTCTTTGTGTACCCACATGCATCAGATGTGTCCAGTTCTAGTAGGGATAGATTCATGTTTTTATTTTCAAGAAAGCACAATCAATAAGGAAGGTAAAAAACTGATAGAGAAGTCAAAAGAAAATACCGCAATAGATGTTGAACAATAGCATTAATGGCAGGGCACAGAAGAGTTTGAATAACGAAATCCACATGCAGCAAAGAAATTCTAAAAACAAAGAAGTACAAGGAGACAAAAGTATGAAAAATTAACAAGTGGCTGCACAGGCATGTAGAAAGATCTAATTTCATATATCAAAATTGTCTTTTTCCTAAAATGATTCAACCGTTCCATGCATATATTATTGCCCGAATTCCCTTTCTTAAAAAGATATTACTGCCCAAAATTAATTTGTATAAATGAAACTTCACAAACAGCCAGATAAGATTGGATTATCATGTGGCAATATTCCAAGATCTCAAAAGATAAAAGTATATACATCAAACCGCACCAATTGCATGCACCCTGGCTATTAACAGTTGCCCTTCTAGAAGTTAAAGGGTTTCATCACTCTACATCACACATCTAGAAAGCATAATAAATGGTAGAAAATACAAAAGTAAAGCAATAACTGAAAATGTAAACACCAAGATGTCTTAGTATTGCAAAGTGTCAAAATAAAAAATAAATGCAAACAACAAATTAACTTTAATATGAAACTAACTGCAAATATTGTATGGCATAATAAAAGCACGATCATGAAATTTTTAGGAGGTAATATTCGCGTTATGCTAGGGAGAAGATCACTGAATCTGCATACTCACATTCTCAGGCAAGCAATATCCATGATCAATTGGAACCAGCACCAGTCGGCCTTCTTCTTCCTCACAGAGTAATATATTTCCAGCATGCCGATCGGCATTAGCTAACCTTATGTCCAACACACATATTTTGTGAACCTCCTGCACTGGAAATGCCCGAGGACCCATGTCCTCACAGCTCCCATTGTTCCTCACAAACATCTGCAAGGATCCAATCTTGAAATTCTTCGGTGCATGCTCATACCCTTCAGGATGATTGAAACCTTCATGCAAGCACCGCACCATGAATGTTGGAGGAACACCAGAAAACCCAATATCAAAGCCCGAGAATGACCGGCGCCCACTTACAGGGTGGTCAAGAATGTAAGCTGCAACTTCCCTGAGCGCACCCTCTCCAACCCGAGTTCCTCTCTTCAACCCTTCACCATTTGTTGACAAGGGAAGCCCTCGAGGATTATTCTTAGCCATCGGCTCCTCATCAATTGGCTTAAAAACAGCAACAAATCCCTGACCCAATGCATCCTGCATAAAATAAGCTCCCCCTGTACCTTCTGAAGACATGACAGGCGGTTTTCCCTTCTCCAATCCAGCAATAGTAGCACGAACAAGATCATCAATCACCGCAGGCAATTCAACTTTCGGGTTAACAATGACTGGCTCAACCCAAGCACCTCTATCTGGTGGTTTCCTGGTAAGTATCTGAAGATCATCTGAACCCACCTTCCTCTCAGGTGCTATGACAGATAGCTCAAAATCCTTCTCGACAGGCCTAGTCCTTACTTTTGCAGATCTCCGCACCAGCAAGTGCATCACGGCATCATTGTACTTACAGATGTCATGAATCAGCCGCCGGTCATCAAGCTCCTCGCCATCATAAAAGAGTTCTCCATCGTCAAGATCAACAAAACCTCTATCCTTCTTTGCAATCTGATTCTTAACATATGCAACATCCCTGCCACGCTCGACATGGAACTTGAATTTCTTCCCACAGGCGGTCTTGACAGTGATGGCACGGAGATCAGATACCCGGATGACAAGATGGAGGACATTCCCATCAGACACGCCATAGTCCCGGATGAAGCAGTCATTCCGGGCGAGCTCCCGGCCATCGAATACCAGCTTCTGCTTCTTTACCACAAATCCCTTGCATCTCTGGATCCTAAGCTTAACGGAGGAGATAGAGTCGGACTCCAGGACCGTCATTGGGAGCACCGAAGCCCCCGGGACGGCAAGGTAGATCAGGATCGACTCTGGGGAACAATGTGGGTATCCGATACCCTCGGAGAGGAATGAAGAGAGGGCAAGATCGCCCCCGACGGGGCTGAGAGTGGCTCCGGCGGACGACATTTTCCTTCCCAAGAACGGGAATTTGACCCTTACTCGTCCCTAGCGGAACGAACCACCAAGAACAGCGGCACGAACCACAAAAGAAGGCGAGGGCGTCTCAAACCCTAGAACCCATCAGCAATCCCGATCAATTCTCCCCCCCGAAAGATCAAATCTTTAAAACCCTAAAAGGCCAAACCCGCCCTAATCCTACTGCAACCTCTAAAAATCTAAACTTGAACAACAAACGAACACTTTTGATCCGGATTCTCGCGAATCCTCATAAAAGCCCTAAATTCAAACACCTCCCCCTGTCTCCCAATTAGAAAGGAACAAACCCTAAATTGGAAAGGAATGCTCCTTCCCAAAAATTAGGGTTTCATCCAGTAACAATGGGGGCTAGGAGATAGATTAAGAAACAAAATGGGGTGAAAAGGAGATTAGAAAAAGGGACGATTGCGGAATTTTTAGAAGCGGAAATGGAAGGAAACTGGGGAGAAAGAAGGGGATGGATTCTTACCTGAAGCAAGAATCGAGGGCGAAGAGGCAACGAAGGCGAGCTTAAATCGAGCGACAAATTTAGGAAATTAGCAATCGATTGGGGACGGAATGCATCAATTTAGCGTTTCCGTTCGGCTCTAATTCGCTCCTCGCTGGCTCGTTCCAAGGCCCCCGCACTTCGCTGCGAGAAGTCCGCTTCTGTTCGCAGCGGTTTAAACGGCCAAATTTTTCTTTTTTTTCCCAAATAATGGATCGGAGAGAAGGAAAAAAAAAAGTCGGGATGGCGATGGTTGGATGCGGAACGTTGGCCACATGTTCGCTGTGGACCCGGGCCTGACAAAGAAAGGTTCCTTCCTTCACGGCGTTAAGTAATGGAATAACTAAAATGCCCCTAGATGGGACAAAATCTAACGACCTCGGTCGCAGGATACGACCTGAAAGATCTGGAATATAGTTTTAATTAATTAATGAAAATATCTACGTGGAGTTGTGATAAAGAAAGATTTGCTTGCTTATTTTTAAATGCGGTTTGACCGAAGATTCTAGTTACTAGGTATTTAAGCCCTACTTAGGCGTACACAATCTTTCTAGCCTTTATTTATTTATTTATTTACACAACTGATTAGGACGACCTCTCACCATCCGTTTTGTGTAAATCCAACGGTTTGCTGGTGAAGTGAGAAAGGAACATCGATTGGAAATCATGTATGTTTGATGTGCATCCAGGAGTTTATATTTTAATCAATTCAGCTAACGATTATGGTGTAGAAAAGAATATAAACATGAAGGTTGCCAATGATCACCCAGCTATTTCCACATGATGTGTAACTCCTACAATATGTTTGTGCTTGTGGCATGCATGCCTGTCTACATTTAGCCATCATCCTTAGTAATTTTAGTCACAGCATCAAAAATAAGGGTCCTTCTTTTGATATTTAATTATTATTTAATTATATAATTTTTATTAAAAAGAAAATGAAAGATCAAAAATTCATATTTTTAATAGTTATTTATTTTTTATTTATAAAAAATATTAAATATATATTTTAAATATATATAAAATAATATGTGCATTGCGCATGCCACTTTCTAAACTTGTCAACCTATTCACCATCCTGTAGACTCCATATGCATGTGGAATAACCATGTTAAGGTGAGACCTTGTGCCATGTTTCAAACATTAAGCAAGCATGAGGTTATCAGTATCATTTATATTTAAAATCTAAAAGAGACAGAAGGGCTCATACAAAATTTATAAAATATTTGGGATAGCGGTAGCATTGGCATGGAATTGTTTTAATAGATGGAATTAATCATCAAGTATCCTTAAACAACACTAAGGAAAAAAAAAAAAAAGGCATCTGCAACACATTTGTCAGGAGTAGATTTAGTTGATCGAATTAATCATCCAAATATTCTTAAACAACATTGAAAGAAGAATAAATAGCATCCACCATATTACTATTAAACCATAAAATGTACAAATAAATATGATCCAAAAAGACCACTAAACTCAATATAGACAACTCTAAATATTATGAGAAGAATTAGAAAAGTTTTAGAAGTAAAATCTATCACATCGAAAGTCGAAGCATGTATTGATCCTAACATAAAAATAAAGATCTGTCTTGTATAGGATTTAATTTTATTATTATTATTATTATTAGATACATTTATTTCAAAAAATATTTCTTTCTTTTAACTAGAAAAGAAATTTTACTAAATTACACAAGGATGGACATCATTAATATAAATAAATACTTGCAACTCTATTTTATGTGAAATAATGAAAGAAAATGTATTGAGACCCTACTTCTGCTAGTTTTTTGTATCCTAATTTTTCTTTAAAAGATTCAAATCACACAAGTTGAGCCCATTTTGTTCCTTCTTTTTAATTATAGAAATAAAACTCAAAATATGCATTGATTACTAAAGAAAAATATGATATTTAAAATCTTGCAAACATTGATTATCAATTGTGTATTTGTATGATGCAAATATTCAAAGACATCTAAAAATAATAATACTAAATAATACATAAAGCATATAAATTCAATTGTATCTCTTTGCAAATTTAAGAAATGAGCAATTGATTTCTTTTATAA
This sequence comes from Elaeis guineensis, assembly GCF_000442705.2. Classification (NCBI taxonomy): domain Eukaryota; kingdom Viridiplantae; phylum Streptophyta; class Magnoliopsida; order Arecales; family Arecaceae; genus Elaeis; species Elaeis guineensis. The sequence continues at coordinate 114,143,134 of NC_025994.2, forward strand.
AGTCATTTCTCACAATTTAAATTTTGAGAACATTGGTCAGAAGATGAAATATTTTCTAAAATTTTTGATTTTGATAAATTATTTTGAAGGTGCTGGTTAGTCAAGCCAGCAAACTCTCCTTATTGCAAAAATAATTCTAGATTAGAATCACTTATTTACCAATATTTGAAGGATTACGAATATATTCAAAGAATAATAATTTCTTATCGCTCGTTTGATGCGAGTCAATGGTACAAAACAATATTTTTTTTAAAAAAAATAAATTTATTTTTGAGAACCACTTTATTTTCCGCTTCCGTACATGATTCTCCCTGGCCAAACAAAACGAGCAAGGGAGTGAGATATCAGCGAAAGACATGAAAGGTGTTTTTTTTTTATTTTTGGTAACGGAAAGGTGACAGCTATGTGTCAACCTCCATCAAAGCAAATCACGTGCGAAACCTACCGCTTTCTTGACTTTGGGCAGGCTCTCGGAATCCAACAATGTGGCCCTGCCCCGCAACGATATTTTGATGCGGAATGCTACACGTCCTCGCGCAAGTGCGGATGCACTCTAACTCGGGCACGTGTCCATCCTTAAACATTTAAATTCTTTTAAGTACATATCCTCATAAATATATAAAATTATATAAATACTTTTGGTAAATTATTATTAATATATTTTTTCGAAAAAAATTATTTTTATTGTATACTTTTTTAAGCATGTACATCTATGTCATCTAATACAACTTAAAATTGCAGATAGATGCACAATAAATTTAAATATAAATATTTTAATAAAAATTTTACTTAAATATTTATGTAATTTTATGTGTATGATGCTTAAAATAGAGTAAAAAGAAAACAACGACATTGAACCCAAGTTTCTCATCACCTGAGCCCCCTCCAACCTCATTGAGTCCACCACGACCTGCCACCGGCCATAATTTCCCCAGCACGTAAAACCGACCTTCATCACCGTCTCTCCCCATTGATTCCCCCCTTTCTTTTAATATAGGGGTTTGCAAGATTTAAGCTTGAGGTCAGCACTTTTGGAATGCAAATCTTTGTGAGAAGTGATAAAAATTGTGACTGGACTCATTCTTGGTGTTCAAAAACAGCTATAGACTACTGCATCAGACTCTCATGTTCGGGAGTATTGAATTCCAGTCATCTTTTTCGGGCATCACATCATTATCAAACGTCCCCACATTTCATTTGGCTATGATTCTAAGTCGAAACTCTGTTCGTGTCTCATTTGATTTCCAATAAAAACATTTGAGGTGGTGGAGATAAGAAAACATACGATTGCTAGCTTATGAAACGGAATTCCTCTCTCTCCAAGTAGAAGTTTTCGATAACTTGGGAAAAAGGTGTAGGGTGGAGCTAGTTCGAAAGAACAACAAGATCCCGTTTTTTGGTGGGACTAGGATGGAGGTGACTAGTGGGTGCTGGATTCTGGTGATAAGGAAAATAGCACCGATAGCGGGTGATTGTTGCATGGCTGGTGCCAATTTTGGTGACAGGAGATGGAAAACTGAGTCGTCTGGGGGAAAGGTGCAACCGGTCTCAACCAGTACAGTTTCTTTGCCCAGTTTTAATTTGAGGTATTCTGGGAGGACAGGTTTGAGCCTGTCAGGGGAACGCTTTGCCACATGCTAATGAATTGTGAAATTGTTAGAATTTGATGCTTCAAGATTCAGTCCACATTGAGCCCACAGTGAGGTTCGCGGCGAAAAACGGAGTCCAACGAGACCAAGATCACCCGAAACGGAGCTCGGATGGAGGAGATACGAGCTTTTGAAGTCAGCACGAGAATCGAGGCGGCGGAGGACCATCGGCGATCGGCGGCAGGCGGCAGCGGCGCGGCCGCAGGTGGCGACGCGTGGGACGCGCGACCCAGGCCGGTGCGGGACGCACGACCCAGGCCCGCGCAGTGGGGGCCCGCGGCCCAGCCGGGCGCGCGGCCCAGCCGGGCGCACGGCCCAGGCGGGCGCGCAGCCCAGGCGCGCGCAGGCCCGCGCGCAGGCGCGGGCCGGCCCAGGCCAGCGGCCTGCTGGTCCCCCTTGCCCCGGTCCACCGTGGACCGAGCGATCCACGGCGGGGTCTGTGGACCGCGTGGGCGTTTCCCACGCGTTTCTCGCGGTCCATGGCACTATTCCGTGGACCGGAGCGCGATCGGACGGTCCAGAGAGATCCCGATCTTGATCCGACGGTTCAGGGTATTTTTTGGCTTTGTTTAGGACTCCTAATCCCTCTCTAATCAAGTTTTAAACCACGTTTAAGCCTTTAAAAAGGCCTGTGACGAAACAGAGAGGTAGGTGTTCGGGTTTCTCGCCGTACGAAGTCCGTACGAACCCGAGGAAAGAGAGAGAGGCGAGAGTGCTGAGAGAGAAAGAGCAGGAGGCTCCTGGACAGCGGTCGCCAGGCTCTTCAGGGGTTCAGGAGGGTCTTCAAGAGAGAGAGAGCTTTTGTGAGGGGAACTTCAGGTGAGAGAGAATTGGGTGTACAAGGTTTGAGGGTGATGTCTCCTCTTGTAAAATTTTCTTTTCATAGTGAAGTTTGCATGTCTCGTGGAGGCGAGCCATTTTGTGGCTGATCCACGTATTTTGATTGTTTTTCTTTTGTTTTGTTTCTTCTTTCTTCCTGCTGCATCGCGTGGTACTGAAAGGATCTTGGGAGGTGGTGTCCTGGTCAGACATCCACCCAACAAGTGGTATCAGAGCAAGGCGGTACAAGGACGCAGATTGCAGTGGTGGTGAGCAAGACTGAAGATGGAGAAAACAGGAACAATCAAGATGGAGATCAACAAGTTCGATGGTAAGAGCAATTTCTCCTTGTGGCAGGCAAGGGTGAAAGACGTGCTCATCCAACAGGGGTTGATCGATGCTCTCTTGTGCGATGAGAAGCCGACCACCATGGAGGTGCGGGATTGGAAACGGCTACAGATGCAGGCGGTGAGTACCATCTGCATGTACCTAGCGGATGAGGTGGTGATCCATGTGCTGAGCGAGACTTCCCCGACGGTGCTGTGGTCGAAGCTCGAGGAGTTGTACATGTCGAAGTCTCTCACCAACACTCTTTTCCTCTGGAGGCAGTTTTACCAACTGCGGATGACTGAGGGACAGAGCGTGCAGGAGCATCTGAGCCACTTCCAGAAGATCCTTACCGATTTTCTCAGCGTTGGCGAGAACGTTGAGGAGAAGACCAGGGCGCTGGTTTTGCTGGCGTCGCTTCCCCCTTCGTACGAGTCCTTGGTGACTGCTCTTCTAGTGGGGAAGAGCACTATCAAGATGGACGAGGTCACCGCGGCGATACTCCAGAACGAGGTTCTCAGAAGGGAGAACCCAGCTTCGAGCTCAGGTGGTGGTAGCTCAGCTTTGGTGGCTTCTGGAGGAGCAGGAGGCGGTAGACGGAGCGACAGGAGATCGCAACGAGGGCGGTCTAAGTCCAGGAGGGACTTGAGCAAAACCAGGTGTTATCGGTGTGAGGAGTTGGGGCATCTAGCCAGAGATTGCCCTCAACTGAAAAATCGGATGGTGGCTGCTGTAGCGACGGCCGGCAGCGATTCAGATAGAGATGTCCTGGAGATATCTGACGAGGTATCTACTTCTTTCCAGCAGTGGATATTAGATTCTGCATGCTCCTATCATGTGTGTTGCAGAGAGGAGCAGTTTGACTCCTTGGAGAACAGTGAGAGCACTGTATATCTGCCGGATGGATCGAGCTGTGCGATCAGAGGCATTGGGACGGTCAGCTGGAGGACACATGACGGTGCAGTGAGGAGATTGGGGGAGGTCCGATACATACCCGATTTCAGACGGAATCTTATCTCACTTAGCAGACTGGATTCGAGAGGCTACAGGATGTAGCTGGTGGAGGAATCCTGAGGGTGCTACGCGGCGATAGGATTGTGCTGGAGGGGAAGAAGGAGAGCAGAGGACATTATTACCTGGCAGGGAGCCCAGTGCGAGGTGGAGCATCGGGAGCCAGGTGGAGCCCAGAGCGAGGTGGAGCTCCAGGAGACGGATCGGGCACGAGACAGGAGACTCAGGAGGACGAGAGGCGACGTCGCAAGGCGAGATTCCTATTGCCGCAGGACGATGCCCCGAGCAGGTCTCAGGTCAGGAGGAGCACAGCATACGATGGAGATGGGATCGAGTAGCCTGGCTCGACTCCCATGTTTGCCCATCCATGATCAGCAGGCGATTTTGCCCCAGGACATGGGGGCGAGGAGATCCAGAAGCTCTCGGAGTTTGGAGGAGGCCGAATATCGAGTCGAGATGGAGATTGTTAGGATTTGACGCCTTGAGATTGAGCCCACAACGAGGTTCGCGGTGAAAAACGGAGTCCAACGAGACCAAGATCACCTGAAACGGAGCTCGGATAGAGGAGATACGAGCTTTTGAAGTCGGCACGAGAATCAAGGCGGCGGAGGACCGTCGGGGATCAGCGGCGGGCGGCAGCGGCGCGGCCGCAGGCGGCGGCGGCGCGGCCGCAGGCGGCGGCGGCGCGGGACGCGCGACCCAGGCCGGCGCAAGACACGCGACCCAGGCCCGTGCAGTGGGGGCCTGCGGCCCAGTCGGGCGCGCGGCCCAGGCGCACGCAGGCCCGCGCGCGCGGGCCGACCCAGGCCAGCGGCCTGCTGGCCCCCCTTGCCCCGGTCCACCGTGGATCGGGCGGTCCACGACGGGGCCTGTGGACCGCGTGGGCGTTTCCCACGCGTTTCTCGCGGTCCATGGCACTATTCCGTGGACCGGAGCGCGATCGGACGGCCCAGAGAGATCCCGATCTTGATCCGACGGTTCAGGGGGTTTTTTGGCTTTGTTTAGGACTCCTAATCCCTCTCTAATCAAGTTTTAAACCACGTTTAAGCCTTTAAAAAGGCCTGTGACGAAACAGAGAGGTAGGTGTTCGGATTTCTCGCCGTACGAAGTCCGTACGAACCCGAGGAGAGAGAGAGAGGCGAGAGTGCCGAGAGAGAAAGAGCAGGAGGCTTCTGGACAGCGGTCGCCAGGCTCTTCAGGGGTTCAGGAGGGTCTTCAAGAGAGAGAGAGCTTTTGTGAGGAAAACTTCAGGTGAGAGAGAATTGGGTGTACAAGGGTTGAGGGTGAGATATCCTCTTGTAAAATTTTCTTTTCATAGTGAAGTTTGCATGACCCGTGGAGACGAACCCTTTTGTGGCTGATCCACGTATTTTGATTGTTTTTCTTTTGTTTTGTTTCTTCTTTCTTCCTGCTGCATCGCGTGGTACTGAAAGGATCTTGGGAGGTGGTGTCCTGGCCAGACATCCACCCAACAGAAATAAATCAGCAGGTTAGCTTCAGATCCCACTGAGGTCGAACCTATTAAGCCTTGATGGCTAAACCTGACCTCGACCCGACCAACCTGGCGAATGCCACCAAGAAGAATCATGGTTAGAACCTGAAAAATTGTAAGGGCACATACCTTTCATGCCTCGAATAGATGTTAATGTTAATTGTGATTAACCAATAACCGTTCTTTGCTTTCATGTTAGTTGAGCATTTTTTTTTGACAAAATCATCTTTGAACGTCTGTTGTCTTCAGCAACATCAACACCTTAGCCACAAAGAAAAATAATAATAATAGTAAAATAACGGCAATGAAGACAACGGTCAGGAGCTTAATTAGGGTAAACGGCAGCTGGATGGCACATGAGGGCATGACTGTTGGTTTGGTTGGTTGATCCAAGATAGTCGAGCTATTACGAGTGCCACACTATAATATGAGCGCATATCGATGTAACTCGGGCAAACCAGTTCAAATAATATTCTTCAGCATAGGACATGCTAGCTTGAGCAAAAACAAGACGGTAGGAGAATGAACCACTGCAACAAACCCACATCTCCCAGATCTTTAGCTTTGATAACTATTTTCCATCTCCAGAACATCAATTTTACCATTTTGAGCTTTGGAGTCCATCCCTTGCAACTTGGAGAAAATGTGTTTTTGTGCTGATAATGCCAATGATTGTCACAGTCATATATCATCATCTGAGGGAGAAGATTAAAATCTGCACATTGTTGCCATCTTATTCACTAATTCTGCTTCCACTTAACACTATCTAGTCTCTTTTATTTTTATTTTATTTTTTTCTTTCAGGGCAATCCAACTTCTCCTATTAGAATACAATATTACATTCACGTCCCCAAATTCAGAGAGAGACCAAAAAAGAAGCCACCACGATATCACAGGCGACCTGCAACTTACACTGGACTAGACTCCATTACACAACTGAAAGGTATATGGTGCATGAAGTTAAAATATACATTGATACTTCTTATAGATATTATAGGTACTAGCATGTTATCTGGAAGTATCCATGCGCAACTGGAGTAACTGGCTCATGATGCTTGATCTGTGATGTACCATAAGGTCACTCGATAGATCTTGCATATCAGTGCAGCAGGTCGGTCGAGATTGGTTGTCGTCATCATCTTCGGGAGGAGCATCAAGCATTGCACCCTCGTAGAGATAGATCATTCAACGTGTTAATGGAGCCAGAAGGCATCATCAATTTTGGAGTGAACAAATATGACAGCAGCGCACATCTTTATCAGATTGTCATGTCTTCATCCTTGACTTCAGAATTCATAACAAAGCTGGGAAATGCCAAGGTTATGTCCCTGCAAACCAACATTATTCAGATCAATGAAGATGAGATGGAATGGACCTCAATATTGGAGATAATAGGCAATCCAAAATGCACTTATAATTATAACAAACTCGCATAACAAAATGATGGATAGCTCAATCTGAAGAACTACTCTTTATCTCTCTTTTCTTGAATTGACAAATTCATTCTCTAGCTTGAGAATTAGTTAATTGAACTAATAAGTGGACCAGAAAATGGAACTACCACATAGAAGTACTGCAGGTGGAGATGCTGAAAATTAACATTATGGTTAACCAATATCTATGATATGCACGAAAAGGTCATATATATGATTGCTAATAATTTTTCAGATATAGGTTGGAAATGTCAGTGAATACAGAAATTCTGGGAAAAATGTTAATGAATAGTTTAGGTAAAGAAATTGTGAAAGCAATAAAGAAAATGTTGGAACAAGGAAAACTGAAGGTTTAAATCCAGGAAACTGGCATTATAAAGTTGTAAAAGGAACATTCACTGATGCAGATAAGTAGCATGATCTTGCAAGACAAAGGGCAGGTGAACCAGAAAATGCAAATTTGAGAAAAGAAATCATGGAATCACAACTTTTCACATCTCAAACGACACCTGGACAGCATATCTTGATTCAGGTGGTCAAAGCCAATATATTTCTTACCCACAAGATTTATGTTGCCAAAAAAAATAAAGCAAACTATGGAGTGCTTGTCCATCAAGCTTGCGAAAAAAGCTCAGGAGGGATAATGGAAGCTTTGATAGCATACAGGAACGAAAACAAAGCTACAATACAAATCTGAATGGAAATAGATCACTTGGTAGGAAACTAATTGACTTCAATAGGTATGATCCACAATGAAAATATATATATTTATATATATTATGAATAGTAGGTAAGATGAAACAAGAGCTATGGGAGGTCAAGACATCTTAAACTAGATCATTTAGGGCCAGGCCAACATGGCCATCATATCTATTTGTGTTCCTTCTAATCATCAAACACCATATGTGGAATTTCCAAGGAAACCAGGCCAACCTCTATTTTGGTTCAACAAGATAACTTTGATGAAGTGATTTCTGATGAAGTAGCCAGATTCCAATAACATCCAGCAGTAAAAGATGGGCAGTGGATGAATCTTTTCAAACAAATTTGTAAAACTTTCATGAAAAACAAATGTAATATTGAAAATATAATGCTTGGGCATTGCAAAAGTGTATAAGAATTACATAACAGAGAAAATATTCCGACGTATAAAATTCAAGTTATGATCCCTCACATATAAACCATAGTTCACGATGGAATCTATATGTATGATCAGGATTCAAGATCTACACAGTTCACTTCATGTAAACTATTGCAATAAAAATATTAGGTTTGCGCAGATATTACAAGATACTAAAGAACAATAGATTTTAACTTCATCTGAAAATTTCTAACTAAAATCATCTGAGTCATGTGCTAGAACTCCGGAATCAGTACCTGCAAAAGTAAATATCATAACTAGGCACGTCCAAGAATACCAATAATCTAGTGAATTAATGTTGAAGTGTAGATCGATAGACCATTCTCCAAGAACATTTGAGTTCTTATCCCTTTATAGCACAAGTAACTATCATATATCACATAATATCAGGAAAACAAATACTTTCAGAAAAAATTATATATCTCACATGAACTTACCAAGATAATAAATTAAGCAAAATCATATAGAAAATTAGTTATAAGGACAGTAAACCATCCAATATGGAAATTTAGTCTAAGGCTCACTTTAAGTATGGAAGAGTCATGTTCCGCAACAAAGATGGATTTCTTTTAACAAACTCCTTCCATTCATCTAGGTCTATTATTCCATCACCTTTTGAATCTGCCTCACTGAATGTCTGTAGAGGTAAAGGAACAAGAAATTAGATACTCCAAACAAAAGCTACAACTGCATATAGCGCAGTCAATTAACATATGGAGGATATCAAATGAACAAGATTCTTTTCACCTTATCAACAATTTGTTCCACAACTTCATCTGAAAGAAACAAATCTGATTCATTCAAAAGAGCCAGCACCATCTCCTTCAACTGTTGAAAACATTAAAAAATGCCAACAGAACTCTCATTAGATGACATCAGACGCATGATAACATGTTTGAAATGAATTATTTGTACAGATTATAAGGATCTTCTGGAGTAGAATGAGATTCATTTGGGACGTTATATTAGAATCATGTCATTACAATTTTGATAAGCAGCAAGCTTGATCTCATTTATATGATATTGGTGATACACACAAAATATCTACAAATTTCAGAGTTTTTGACAGTCAGTTTTCAATCTGACTCTAAAACTCTACAAATCAGAGGAACTTTTCTTGCTAAGATAACAAGCCATGATACTATAGATGTTGATTTGCTGGATTCCTCACCTTCAATGATCCACTTACATATGAAACTAACAATCTCCACAGTCTTTGAAACTAAAGGACATAAATAGCATTATTCCCGTTCAAAAGCAATATATGACTTATTGAAAGGCTTAATGCAAATCATAAATTCATGTACAACCCTCTTGTTCTTATCCCTTCAGCCATTGTCCGCTTGTACCCTCCACCAGTTTTCTATTCCTAATTTTTTTATTCCCTGTCTACCATCCCAGTTCTTTTCTTTTTAGTTTTCCTAACATAGTGACAAACAAAAATCATAGAATTAGCATTTACTGTTTGTTATGTCTTTTGCATTCTCCCAGCACTGTCTCCCATATTGAAAAGAAGAAGGGAAAAAAAACAGAGAAAAGAAACCCCCTCTCACCATGACAAGAATGAGTTGTGCCATTTGCACTGAATAATGGAAACAATCAAATATCCTAAAGTATGAAACTGATGACCAGTAAAATAGCAATATACAGTATGAGCAGCCATTTAAGTGCTCACATATGCAGGTGCAGCTTGGCTTGATGACCATATCACGTTGGACCAATGCAGTCTCCTGTAGCTAGCCTCTGTAGAGCTGCTAAGCACCTGCATAGGCCCAGAAAACCGGCATATGCAGCCCAAATACATAAGGATTTTGATGATGAATTGCCGTTTTCTAAGCCACTTTCCATGGAAAAATTTTGACTTTTGAGTGCTTAATTGAAGAGTAGCAGTCTAAAGGCTATCTGCTTTCTTCACTTGGTAGATTGTTTAAACTCAAGTTACGTCCAATGCATCTTTATATTTCCAAAATACATCATGTTTTTGAAAAATAGTCGTGTAATTCTATGTGTCTTTGATTTGTTCATCATATTATAATTGGTAAAGTTGTTTGCTGCATTAGCTTATTTTAAATTTAAGCATGGTTCCTAAAGAAATATTTTAACTTTTAGGTTGATTTGTCATACTAATATAGAATCTCAAAGAAGCAGAAGTGTACAGCTAAACTTTCTTTTATTTTTTCCCCATACTTATTTCTAATTTCCACTTGCTCTTATTATTTTGATTTATTTTTTTGCTAAATATCTTTGTAGCATGAACAACATATGCACCCACATAGCACATATGCCCCGTGTGGTACCCCACCCTCCGGCATACCATGGCCAACTTTTCTAATCTTGCCAATGAATTAAATTATCTTAACTCCATTGCATATACATACCTATAATGATGATAATTATTTCAAATAAAGTCACTGACGCGCTTTCTCCAAAGAAAAGATCAGCTTTAGTAAAAGAACACCATTGATTCAAAAGTAATCTCCCTAAAGTTACAGCTGGAGTATTAAGTGCCTGGCCTTATAGCCATTACACCTTTTGGTGTTTTATTGCTTCTCTGGGCTGAAAAATTGAGTTGTTTTGTTGCCATAAACTCTGCCATCTCCATGGAGACCAGTGAGAACTCTATCTCTAGGTTGCATGTCAGTGCTCAGTGCAGTTTTTGATAGCAGATTGAATTAATTATGGCATGTTCAAAGGTGCGGACAAACATAACATGGTTACAGCAAATATGATAATTTACGTCGAGAAGAATGATGCTATTTTGCAAAGCAGTCAGATTAATTTAACATAAGAAGAACCTAAAGCTAATAATGATCCTTTTTTACTTAATCATTATAATTCCACAAAATACAATATACAAGCTGCTGTTTGAGCAACCAAGGAAATTTGGGAACAGCCAACAAGACTTTGTAACTTGTTAGGTGAAAAGGTTAGATATGCTAGTTGTTTCGGCAGTACATCATCTCATGAAATCTTACAATTATATGAGATAAATTTCTAAAATTCTTGAAGTACCTAGGTTTCCTCCTTCTAATGACATACCACAATTAAATTCTTCTATTATTCTGTAGTCAATATTTGATAATTATCAACTGAGGTCATGATGCCAACAAAAAAAACCACTGATGACAAGATAGTATATAGTTGATCAAACACCAACTAGTTTAGAGGCTTCAAACCATCATCTACAGTGCCCCTTTGACTACATGATGACACTTGCTAGAACTTCGAAGACAACGGAGCATGGGATCTATTACCATTCATCAAATTAAAATGATTTAACTATTAACAGCAATACTACTAGCCAAGCTAAGATAATAATGGCAACCACCTCCTCAATACCGAAAATCCAGAATAACCAAAAAGCATGCCCCAAAAACTAAACCTTAACACAAATAATGGAAACAAAGGAATACAACAACTAATGATAATTACCTCATCACGTTCAATGTATCCTGTCTGCCTCAAGTCATACAATCTAAATGCAACTGCCACAAATATACCCACATTTGTGCGTTATAAATCTACCAGTCATTAAAAATATCAAAAGTTAATCAGAGACTTGCTGGAAACAAAGTTAACATATTCTGAACTCCTTTATGAGAACTGCCATTTGAAAAGATGAAAACTTGAGTTTTCAAATCCACCGCTAAAAGAAGTCTAATAGAATCCAAAGCATAACATTGTTCCATTAACATCAAAGCCTATAGATTATATCGGCTAAGAAAAAGAATTGGAGGTCAATGAAGATCATACATGCAATTTTATCTTCTTCTGGGGCATCAGGGTGAAAAATGCTAAGTGATCGAACAAATTCTCCAAATTCAATAACACCATTGTGTTTGACATCAAACAAGTCAAATACCTGCAGAAAATTGTCAAAGATAATATGAGAAATTGAAACTTGCCCAGATAACATGAGAAATTGGATATATGGCACTCCTAATAGGTTGCATACACAAAACTTTACAATCATCCATCACATAAATAAATACTCTAGCACAAAGAACAAGATTGTTAAAACCATGGATTCAAAAAAAGCTAAAATGGATACGACCAATAGCATACTGTTGCAGCACAAACCAGCACTGGTACAGGTGCTAGGATGCCAAAAATAGCTATCCCATATCATACCATACCGATCTATACCAGTCTGTATTGGTGGTATCATATTGTCCGTATCGATCGATACTTATGGTTTTTCAATTTTGACTATGTTAGTTTTAGTATGTATAGTTGGTACCAGTACCAAATCGACACCATACAATTTTGATGAAAAAAAATCCCATTACAAAAAACTAAGGCATTTCACATGTCCTCAAAAATTATCAAAGATATGACTAAAAAGTAAAAATTGAAAAGAAGAGTAAGCTGACCCTGTCTGCGAAGAGATTTTGCTTCTTGCTATTCCTGAACAATGCAAGTTGGAATTCTTCCTGCTTAAAGAAATGATTTAGGCACTCATACTAGGAGGTATAAAACCAGAATTATGAAGCAAGTACTCTAATTACAGGGTGCTAAATAAAAGATGATACCTTGTGTATTAGCCCATCTTTGATTATCAAAAAACCCAATTTTTTATATAGCTCATACAAAGCTTCTACTTCACTCACAGTAACTGTCATGCAATACAGTGTAATTTCAGTCAGATACAGACATCCAGGGGGACTGTAATGTTAGCAATAAATGGAAAGAAATGCATCTATCATCCACCTAGATAATACTACCTCTGATAGTCATGTGCTGGACAAGCAGTTACAAGCTTATTACAAATTTGACAAACATTAGGATGCCTGAGATTCATGAGTTATAGACTCAAAGTTTAATGCACTGGCAAGGAAAAAAAAAAAAACACTTGATTCACAAATACATCCATGCTACATATCCTAAAGACAGTAGCCAGATACTGGAATGCCATGAAGATCACCATGTGAATATATATTAGATCCTCAAGCAGGTTTTGAAAACAAATTAAAAAAGATGAAGAAAAGGTCAGATACTCACAAGATGTGCCATTAGCAAGGATATACTCACAAGTTGTCACAGCAGCAAGGACTTTCGGATCTTCATATCCAGGTGTGTGTTTGGTGGGCTTTGTAGAAATGCAGCCCATCAAGCACGCAGGTATAAACAAAATATCAGATGAGATGAGAGACAGATGCCTTAGTACGAAGGTCCAGAGGCAAGTAAGCACCTGCCAATCAAGAGAGAAAAAGGAATTAATTGCACGTAACTGGCGGGGTGGGGGTTGATGTGCATATGCAACATTGAAGTGGATGGGAGAATGGACATGACGAGTGAATGGTTCATACATCACAGGAAAGGCTTCAACGGAGTTCAGACTAAGATCAATGACTTCAAAGCATCATGCATGAATAAAGATTATTATTGGTAAAATCACGTCTGTGCAAATATTTTGAGCAGACCATCTTATATCAGAAACTTCAAAAGTGTTTCCATTCCAATATAACTTTAAAATTTCATCCATCAGTATGGAGATCAGGGAATCAGATATGTGCAGCCCTATGTTGGGAGATATGGAGAGAAAGAAATGCAAGAGTCTTCAACAAAAAGAAGCCTACTCTCTTTTCAACCTTACAAAGAGCTTTGCATACATTTCACTCGAAGCCACTATGCACTAAGAAGTCGATTAAAAGTTATGCCAAGATGTGGAATAGCCTAGCGTCTCTTGAGCATTTTGCCCCTCCTCTTTTGTACCCCGCCCCTTTTCCACTCGTACATAATTTCTTCATCTAATAAATTTCGGGCGAAGCTTCTTGCTTCCTCCTTTTTTTTTTTTTTTTTTTTTCTTGAAAAAAAAAAAAAAACATATAGGATGAAATTGGTGAAAGATTGACGGTAGAGACAGAGGAAATTCCCTAGTCTTCCTTTGCTTCCAAAATCCTGGTTTCTCCGCTTCAATTCCTTTCATCAATTCGAAGAAGAGGTAATTGATCAAAATGACTATTTGAGCCAAAACAACAATCAAACAACGCGTAATGGAAGCTGCCGATATCCAAGAACCCACCTGCATGGATTCAAACCCTAGTACTAGATATCCAAGAACCCACCATGGAGAACAAATCATGATATAAGAGTCTAAAAAGGAAAAAACTTGAAGGCATTCCAAAAATTTTCTCAGCTTATCGAATGCATTACGACAACTGGATCAAATAAAGACACCGTTCCGATCAAGAAATCGAAAACAGAGAGAGAGCGAAAAAAGGTCAGTGACGAACAATCGTATACGAAGCCCTCCGCAAATCGATCGCCAAGGAGTTCGAATCGCCGAGCTCTCCCTTTATCCGGCCTTGGCGTGCGACGCTTGCCCCACCTCTACTTTTCCCCTCCTTCCGGCCGTTTTATAGTTAAAAAAGAATAATTTCAAAATTATGAAAAAAAGAAAAAGGACAACCAGAACCCCAAGTCAAATCCTTTGAGCAGCTCCTCGCCTCTCAGTTTTTACGCTTTAGGGAGAAATTGATTTGGATTTGGTCTAACTTCCTGTGGTCACCAAGCTACGTTTACTAACTTGAATGTCATCACTTTTTTTAATCCTCTATCTTTTTCTATGAAAACAAGATGCATACCCGATAGTGACAGTGTAATTTACTATATTTATTTATAAAATAAAATTATGACACCATGCTCGCGATTTTTCCTTGTTATCGTCTTTTATACTACGCGTTTATCTATGAAAATGAATATAAGACATGCACATCAATCAAAATTAAGAGTGTGCTTTACTAGATCTATTGAATTATATAATATTAATTTATTCAAATAAGAATTGCCACCATCTGTTTTTTTTTATGATTATTATTTGCCGCATTTTTGCGGCACCATATACGGTCCCTACACTGTTTTTAGCAAACATAGAAGCATCAAGAAGAGTTTTAAAGTCTAACATCAAGTTGATGATATTTTAAAGATCAAGCAACTAGAATGAATAAGTCAAGTAAATGATCTAATCATGTCATATAGCTTGGTATGTTCATATTTTAATCCTTAATACGATACTAGATAAGCTATGTAGTCATATATTATAGCTTGATGTGTTTATATTACGATCATTATTTTGATAATAGATCATATTTCAATATCTAAAGATCTCTTCAATTTCATATTGGAAGTAAGGCTAAAATCATATTAGATAATGATGGATTCATATCCATATTTATTTTGTTTAATAAGTATGGATGTAGATACAAATGTTAACCAAATAAAAAAATTTATATCCATATATATTTTAAACGGATATAGATATAAATTGGATAATAAAATTATGAATATAAATATGGATATAAATTAAATAACTAAATTTTATAATCATAAAATTAAAAATATTGCTAAAAGAATGGTAAATCAAATTAATAACGTATTAATATAGTTATTTTTAAAATTTATAAATATTATATAAAATTAAATAAAATTATAAATGAAATTGAATATTTGAATACGGATTGAATAATTATCTATTCATATATATATATATATATATTTTATGAATATAGATATGAATATAGATATTAATCGAATGTTTAAATTTTTTTTTTTGATATAAAAATACAACATGATGGATAATGTCTCATTCACTTTCACTGCTATTTAGAAGTTATGCATGAGATCCATTCACCTTTAGTCTACCCAGGAATAAATATTATATACTGCAAATATGCGGATAGGATTAATACGTGGGGCTTTCGACTACTTAAATAGCTAAAGATTAAATAATGTAACGCAAAGTTGCGGATAGGTCCAAGGGGTGGAGCGTTCAACTGGAGTAGACAACTTAAACAGCCAAAGATCAATTAAGTACAGATGGTCTGGACATAAAAAATGTAAAGTAGCATCAAGAACGGCTGGCAAGCATGAATTTGGCTAGCAGCTTCTGCTACAATAAATTAGTCAGCTTTGTTTCTAATTCAAGGTCCTTGGAGCTTATAAGGGATGATCATCTTAACGGCTCGCATTCTCTGTGGTGGATGTTTGTACATAGAGACTATATAATCTCGATAAATGTTACATCATTTAATTTGGAGATAGATAATCATCAAACAAAATGCTCAAAGGTGCATCATAAATAACGTGCGATATGCAATACATTGTATATCATTTGACAGCTGTATATCACAATGATCAGATAATGTGGTGGCCATCAAATAGCTCACTGGGGACGGTGGGGATCCTAACTCCATTGTGACCAAGCTACTACCAGACAACTAATTTTATAGACAGGATCCAACAAGCCGCTTGAACCATTCTAGACTATTCTACCACTGCTCGTAGCCACACAACGAAAATCTTTGTGGCATCACACTCGTACCCCTCACCATTTACTTGATGAGAAGTGCTTTCCTTCAAATTATGAACTTGCTAAGAGCCTCTCTTGTGGAACAAAGAAGGTATAAAAATAATTGCTAGGGGCCAAAAGAACAAACTTGATGGTCGATGGTTGGCACCAAAAATAGAGGATGGCTCATCATGACTCGTTAGCTTTAAATTTAAGGGCACGATCAAATCAAGAGTAGTTGGCACCAACAATAAGCCAGTGGGTCGACTTCATAGAAGCTTCAGCTCCGCTGAACATCCAACGGCAAAGTAAGGGTATAGTTTCACATCTCCAATGTTCATGTTTTGAAAAAAAAAAATTATTTTTGGTTGTTGTTGTGATGCATATTTGAGCCATACCATGGGAGAAATTATTTTCTACAGTGCATGTATCACATAGCTATGCATACTATCAATCATAGCTGTACGTTTGTATGGTAATACATTGAAATGCATGCTTTATGAATAGAGTTGTTATGAAAATTAAATGAGCAACTGTGATTGATAGCATTCAGAGGTGTATATGATGCATGCAGAATAATTTCTCCTACTATAGAGATAAAAATTTAACAATCAACCATCCCGATCTATAGCACAAACTTCCTTGAGTAATAACAATCCCCCTTGTCCAACTTGCAAGAATGAAATTTTCCTATGCATGGAACTGGCTTCCCATTCCATTATATTGATTAAAAAAAGGGTCCACGCATGCCAATAAATCAATCACTCATGCAAATGCAAGGCTAGCCATTCACTCCGTACATATGCAAGACAAAATTAACTCTCAGGATATAAAAATTTAAGAAGTACAAGGCTTCGCCGTTTGAGGACACCAAGCCACGCCTCAGCGGGGCCGGAACTTCTGAGAAAAATACTATAAATCTTCCATTATATATACTTTTAAGACAGGGCGTAAGTAGTTCAAGAATATAAAATTGAGCTACAATCAGCTCCACCTGGATTTATATGTATAGGAGCGAAGGAAAACTAATATTTAGAAGTCTGTAACGAATAAAGGAAGACTCCCTGCAGGTTAGCCTCTGGGAACATGAGAAATAGGGATCCTTGAAATGTCACGTAAACAGTTGTAAAGAATCGGGCAAGTAAAAGAGTCTGGTTCCTTTCTACCAAAAAAAAAGAGTCTAGTTCCTCATGACATTTGAGATGGTAGACCTATCACCTAGGAATTGCCTTCCACCCATAAAAATGCATCCGGGTTTGATACCTTCCTAAGCTACATGCCCAAACTTCAGAGTCAATTACACTCCTGATGATGAAAGAAACGCTTCATGATAACAGAACCTTATCTTGGAATCCAAACATAAATCGGGATCAAATGCACCAACGAAATTAAGTTTGATATAAAAGCATATGCGACCTAACTAGTGCTGAAATAGGTTGCATCAGATTGCTTTTAAAGTACTTTGTTTACTTGTTAAAAAAAAAATGGGTTAGTTCTCCATAAATATGTGTGACTTTAAAGGACTATAGAGTTGCCTCTATTTTCCAATAATCCCATCGAAGTAGATGAGCAATGATTTGTAAAAGTACTTTTCCTGTTCTATAGTTAATAGGCAGGTACGAAGTTCCATGATTATGAGGATTGGGCCAAAGAAAAAATTATTAATTAGACCAAATTTATCTTAGACCATCAATAATTTATTAGTTGGACCACCAAGATTTTAACCCTTTTTCCACCTGTGAACTAATAAACTATTAATGTTTAATGATCTACCGTGAATTCGGTCCAACTATAGTATCTTTGCAATCCAAAAAGGCTAGGCGGCGGCCCATCCTGCCGCAGGCAGACGTAATTAATTAAGACGATCTTTTTTCAAAGTTGGCACCGAGGCTCTCATGGCTCGCTCGAAAGCGATGGGGAGGAGAAATTATTGCCTGGACCAAGATAGACCACCCAAATCTCATTGTGGATAACACGCCACATTAACTTTTGTATCTTACTAATTTCCGATTGCACATTATCCACAGTGCATGTCCTTCAAGATTTGTGCCGATCTATCTGGATATGATCCGAACAATAATTTTTCGATGGGGAGAGGATCGTGGGTGCTATTGGAACCAATGGTGGTACTCCATCACTGACGAAGATGTGGGACGTGGCCAATCAAGATCCATTTACATCACATTCCATCCCCCGTAAAGGAGGACGTACATCCACACACACACATGCGCGCAAGCGAATCCTCAGTGATTAATTGAAAATAATCTATCTACTCTTATACAAATTGCACATTAAATTTCTGATGTATACATTCTTGTCTCGATCCGAAAAAGCATATGAGATAGTATGCTAATAAAATAGAAGACCAAACAACATCTCTTTTTAATAAATTTATTAAAATATTACATCTTTTCTACTTAACATCTGTTTTTTTTCCCATCTCACTTCTATTGTTTAGATTTGTGTTTACTAGGTAGTAATAAAAGTAGGAATATCTAGTTTATCCATTTTGATAATAAAAATATGAAAAATTTATTAGCTGAAATGAGAATTTGGATCATCCCTTCCATATGATTGGGTTGGATAGATTTGCTAGCAAGATCTAAGCTAAAAAGCAGTGAGGTTAGACAAGCACCAAGTTGATGAGGTTGGACAAGATCCAAACTGAAGAGAGCTCGAGAATGATAAGTGGTGTGCTCAGACTAGTTGAGCACTAGCAATCTAAGCTAAAATCAAGGAAAAAAAGTCCATCTGCTCAAGTTTATTGGACGTGGGATCCTCTGATACTTAAATCATATAAGAATTATGAGAGAAACAGTGAAAAATTGAGAATATCGTAGAGCGGAAGAGAGATAAAAATGCATATTTAAGGTTCCTCAGAGTTGGAGCATTATTTTTATAATATGAGGGTTCATATCTATTGCCGAGTTAGACAAAAATGAGCCAATAGCCCACACATCGCATGCACTATAGATAATGTTGCAGATTGTATGGTAACCGCTTGGTCATGCAGATGAACTATAATAGTCCCACACAATGCCTCATAAATAGTGAGATTTAATTATGCCCTCAATGAGTTTTAATTATCTTTAATGTGCTTTGATTTGGAGACATGTGGCCACACATTGGTTGGCAATTTGGCCTTCGAGGTCAACAACTCAATCGATTGCCATGGTTAGAGGCTTGGTTAATATGAGGCCATTACCTTAGGGTGCATTTGGTTAGTCATTAAACAAGTATTTTTTTTACTTTTTAATTTTTAAAAAATAAAAATCAAAAATAATATTTAGTAACACCATGAAAAGCAAAAAATTAAAATCAAAAAAAATAAAATAATTATTTTATATGCAAAGCAAAAATTTTTTACTTTTCAAAACTTATTTTTTCTATTTTTTTTGCTTCCTCATATCTAAAACATCAAATCAAAAAGTAAAGAATCCGAATCCTTCTTCCTTGTCAAGCTCTTTACTTTCCCACCCCTTTCTTCCTCCCTTCTCGAATCCTTCTCTCTCGTCGGACTTTTCACCTGCTGTCCCCAAATGTTACTTTTTGCTTTATAGCAACCTAGTTACTAAACATATTTTTTGCTTTTTGTTTCTACTCAATAGCAAAAATAAAAATAAAAAATATTATTTAAAAATTAAAAATAAAAAATCAAATGGTATAACCAATCACATCCTTAGTTAGTTACCGGCCAAGATCAAGCTGATAATTATATATCATATCAAAGAGAATCATAGTCATTCTTGTATGGTCTTGCCGCCAAAACTCAATTTGACGGTATTTGATAATTGGCTGAGTTGGCTAGCGTCGATTGGTTGGCTTGTCTGCTGGGAGTGAAAGAGTTTGAGCCGATCTATATACAAAGAAAATCTAGAGGTTGTCGGAAGTGATATGATGGAAAGCCTTCTCATGCTTAAATTAGGCAGAATTTTGGTGGAATAGAAAGAAGATTTGAAAGAGTACAAGCTATTTGAAAAGCGGATAAGAAAGCTTATTTCCTCATGTCCCTTGTGCCCTATTTATATAGAGATGAAGGCATGATGCTGTTGCACTTCTGGTTTGGTTGAGGAATCGTAACCACCTATATATCTTTATTTGCGCCCATTGGTTGCATGGTATAATCTCTCCTCGCATTTTTATTAGTGATAATTATTTGCGCCCATTAATTGCATGGTAATCACCCCTCACATTTTTTACTAGTGATAATTGCTCCTAATGTCTTGAATACGTGCACCACATGTCGTCTGATCATTGGATGGTGAGGCCGAGCAATAACCGAAACTTGCATATTTAAAACAAACGACCTATCTCACAATCCCAAGAATCACATCCACGCAACCCTCATTATTTTTCTTGGCAATGCCCCGCCATGGATTTTGTCTGAAACCTAGTGATTTGCAAAAACTTGTACATGAAATCAAAACCATTGCGCACGTTGAGAAGTCCTATCCTAGAACATTTTTCGTTGTGAAAAAAAAGAGAGACAGTTTCCTTATAGAGATTGACAAATAATACCATATCTTCTTACAGTTTTGTGTAGCTGAGATGGTAGATCCGGCTTCAATTGTTGATACTCTTCTTTTAAGGGATTGCATGCAGCTAAGTTAGCATCATCCGATCAACTAACTACAACTCGAGACCTTGGGTTATTGAAGAACCTCTTTCGCAGATGATCATGTCCAGTAAGGTTGCCCAACATTAACCTGACCGCAAGGAACGTATTAAATACAATATCATCATAAGTTCCGAAAAAATGAGTGATCATTATATTACATTTTTAAAATCTAGTCTATATATATATATATATATATATATATGCAGTCACATGACATCACTCAAAAAGATTTGGCATATGGTGATCTAGCGAATATAATAATCCCACCATGCTTTGGCCACGTAATAGATAGTATCATCATCTTTTTTAATATTCAAACATGTCATGCTGGGTCATTGTATTATTATTGTAGTTTTTTTAGCAAGGATTTTCTGCGGTACATGTATATATATATATATATGCAGTCACATGACATCACTCAAAAAGATTTGGCATATGGTGATCTAACGAATATAATAATCCCACCATGCTTTGGTCACGTAATAGATAGTATCATCATCTTTTTTAATATTCAAACATGTCATGCTGGGTCATCGTATTATTATTGTAGTTTTTTTAGCAAGGACTCTCTGCGGCACATGTATAGTTGACATCATAAAGCTTGTACAGCATTAGACAGCTGCCATCATAAAATAAACAGCTATCAAATAAGATAATGTAGGAGACATCATTGCCGCCCACGCGCGAGAGAATGTAACGGCCGAGTAGCCAGAAACGGAGCCGAGAACGGAAGAGAGAGAGGGAGCAGCCAGCGGTCCCCCAGATTCGTTGAGAGCTCGTGCATATCCAATGGCTCGTCGTCTTTTACTCTTTTGGAAGCTTCATCCAACGGTAAACGTGAAGTGTGACGACTGAGAAGGCGACCTTAGCTATTTGTTGTGTGCCGTCATTTATGGGTCCCATATATCATGACCGTTGGAGTGATGGCTCCGTCGAAGGGGAGGAATACAAAACAAACGCGCGGAACCCGCTGGCTCTCTTTGGAGGAGAAATTATTGGACGTACCCGCTCAGGACCGGGCCAATAGTTCACGCGCCGTATCATCCCCGTGTACTTAAAACTCTTCAATGCCATGTCCCGGGATTTGACCCGGACCGGTGACCGGGTCCATCTAATAATTTCTGTGAAGAAACAGGGGACGTATCCAGACGCCACAATTTTCTCCCTTTCACTGTCTCCGCCTCTCTCCCTCATTTAGGGATGAGTCTGTGGTTTCTTTGAGTACAAGACGTGGATAAGCCTGACGAAGGTTGCGTAAAAATTTTAGGGATATTTTTAAGTACACATGTGATGCTAAAGTTTTAAATCCAAAAAATTATAATTATCAATGCTGCATGCGCCACATAGCCGCGGACACAACCGGTAACAGCTGCTGATTTCTATAAACCAATTCATCAAATACGCATCCTAAGGCATCATCATAGAATTAGTGGTTGTGATTATTTGTATATACGATTATGTTGATGCATGCAGTGTAGACAATAATTCCTCAGTATACGGACAAGAGGACAAAAGGGAGAATAGCAAGCATGCAGGCCTATGTATTTAATAATTTAATTAGACTTGTAAGTTGATTTGGAAAGCTAAATCTACATTAAAAATAGGCTCAGTTCAAGCATAAGTTTGTCAAATTGGAACCCTAGTTCGTAGATTGGAAATTTATTTCAACTAAAGCTGGAAACAAATTCTCTGGAACGATTGACAACTCATCTTTGGATCAAGTCCAACAACATTTATCTCCAATGCAGTTGAGGAATAAGGAAAATAACTGGAATTCTAGAATAGCTATCTCAAATCCTAATTCTCCCTCCTCTTGTTAGCCACTGGGCAATGTCCACTGTCCTCTTCTCTTGCATCAGGTCCCTGACCATCCTCAGTGTTCGAGTTTGCAAAGAGATACCAACCCCATACATGGGCCTAAAAAAAAATAAATAATAATAATAATTAAAAATAAATATTTTATATTTTATCTCAATTTGTAAATATCTTCTATATCAAACTGTATCGTCAACTCTATATTTTTTAATTTATTATAATATCCTCCACCGACCTCCAATTTGAGGTAGAGCTCACCACCGTGCTATATAGTAAATTATTTGATATTATGTGAGTAATATAAATTTATTGAATTATTTTAAAATAAGATAAATTAGATATGAACTCAAAAGAGTCAATGATCAAAATGCCCAAACTCTAATTTTAACCCAGTTCCCTCTACTAACCATTTTCTTAAGATAGCCATATGACCCCCACCTACGATCGTCTAGCTGCCGCCACCACCACACCCATCCCCCCGATAGCCCCATCATCCTCTATTCTTTCTCTTCATCTTCTTTTTCCTCTCCCTCTCTTTCCTCCTCCCTTTATTTTTTTAGTCATAGTTGATATATATTTTCCTCTCCCTCTATTCTTTCTCTTTATAACAACTTTTGTTAATTTTTAAGAGTTCACCAATACATAGTATACGGTTAGATGATATATACTTAATAAATTAGTTATCTATTAACTCAATATATACTTTTAAATAAATTGATACATATTTTTTAAAATATTATATTCATTAATATATATGATATGATGATACATACTTATCAATTTTTTGATACATACTATAAATTTCTTTAACATGCACCTGTAGCAATTTAATATATATCTCTAGATAAATTGATATATAATTTTTAGGATATACTTTTTATCTGGTGATATATATTGGATCATTGCTGAATATGTATTAAAAAAATTTGCAATATCTATAAGAAAATTGATGAGTGTGCATCATTAAACCATATAGTATATACTGATGGATATAATATTCTGAAAATTATGTATTAATGTGCTTAGAGATATATATTGGATTACTAAATGACTAATTTACTAAGTCCGTATCATCTAACCATATACTATATATTGGTGAACTTTATATTTTAAAAATTATTTATCGATTTATTTAAAGATATGTACTAACTTACTTAATGATTAATTTATTTAGTATATATCATAGGGTCCTGTAGTATGTATCGGTAAAAAATATATGCTGAAAATAATAAAAATGATATTTTGTAAAATAATGGAACTAACAACTTTGTTAGTAGAAAAAAATTTAATATTTAGATTTTTTCTTAAAAGATTAGTACGAAGAAATACATGACACACAGCAAATCTAGTATCCCCCTCATATGATTTTTGTTCGAGGAGATGGGGTTGTGGTCATGATTTAGGTATTTATTGCTTACCCAAAAAAGTGACCCACCAATCGTACACGAGCATCTAATATTCACTATTAGAACTGGCAAAATATGATCCGACTCGCCAACTGATCCATGTTCAACTTCGATCTGCCATAAACAGGTTTGGATTTAGGCTTAACGGGTTCGGATCATAAACGGATCAACCTGTTTAATAATTGGATCGGATATAGGTTTTAAATATCTGACCCGTTAATCCGTTTAATATTTAGGTTGGGTTGAGTCAGATAATCCATTTAATCTGTTTAACATGTTTAACCTATTTCTGATCCATTTAATCCGATCTGTTTAATATGTTTAACCAATTTAAGATCTATTTAACTTGTTTAAAATCTGTTTAATCTGTTTCTGACCCATTTAATTTGACTCATTTAACCTATTTAATTCTTTTAACCTGTTTAATCTAATTTGATTTATTTAATAAATGAATTAAATGGATCGGATTGGATTACCTGTTTAATAAACAGATCGAATTCATATATGAATTTTTGACCCGTTTAATACACAGATCGAATTTGGGTTGATCATTTTCTGATCCGATCCGTTTATGACCCGATCCGTTTATAACCGATCTGACCTGTTTACCACTCCTGTTTACTATATCCTAAATGTCTCTAATGGCTTCACTAAGATATTTTAGAATTTTCTTAATCATCCTTTGAAACATCCCAAGCTACATTTGAATCTGGAATCGGAATCCTCTCCTGTTGGAGCCGGGACTTGACAAGCCTTCTCCTTTAGTAACGCCAATATTCTTGAGTGCATGGGCTCCAACACAATACATGAGACAACATGTCTCATGTACCACCTCCGGCCGTACCATGCGGTGACGGGTATTGTGCGAGTCCTTGTGATCGTAGGAGCCCCAGTCGGAGCTGAAGAGTATCTAAATTTATACGAGTCTAGTTATTTGTATGAAACAAAATTGAGCATCCAGCTGAGACAATTATTTTTGCAGGCAGCTAATGGGCCAAGGTGGTAAACTCTTTTCTATGACTGCTAGAAACTTAGATTTTGATTCCGTTAAATCTACGCCACCCCACTCTCTCATCAAAATAATTATAAAATGAGCAAAGCTTCCTTCTTCGGTTCAGATTCAAAAATATTGTCGTAACCTACAATCGAAGAGTTGACCTGCATGCTGGCGTTACTGTTCGAGATAGAAATAAGATCGTGCTTACGTGACTTCATTTTTCCAAATTTGTTAAAGATAGAAGAAAACGTCAAAAATAAGTGGATGAAAAATGCAACCACCTATCTAGAAATTTCCTTACCTACTCGTAGATTGACTAACTCATTGCTAGCTAGATACAAGACAACTTGTCTGCCTGAAAACAACATGATCATATAAATATCTCGAAGTCAAAGCATCACATAATATGGCGATTCTTTGTCCGCTCACATATAATGTACAATGTATCTCCAAGAAGGTAAAATAGTTTTTCATATAGACGGGCATGAGACTGATCCCTAAGACATGCGAAGCACCTTTGCGCAAGGATGTAGGTGAATCTATCAACTGACGTCCCCATGCCATGTCCAACAGGCTATCACAAGATAAGATGAGAAAAATGTATCACACCACCTAGGATGACCTATGCTCCCATTGTAGATGACAGTGAACACTTGCTTCTAAATGTTAAAGGAGACAGGTGAGCCACTTCCAAATGAAGCATGCTTATAAAATGTCAAAGGAGATAGACGAGCCACTCGTCAATGAAGTATGGTGCTATATGGTCGAAAAATCTGATAAAATATAGAAATACCGGCGTGCACACGCACCGCAAGAAAAAAAGAAAAGGACAAGACAAACATTGTATTTTCCCTGCCTGTCAAAGTTTTTTTCCATCAAGGTCCAACAAG
The DNA here is from genome assembly GCF_000442705.2 of Elaeis guineensis. NCBI lineage: Eukaryota > Viridiplantae > Streptophyta > Magnoliopsida > Arecales > Arecaceae > Elaeis > Elaeis guineensis. The sequence continues at coordinate 114,169,022 of NC_025994.2, forward strand.
CTATCACAAGATAAGATGAGATAGATGCATCACCCCACTTAGTATAACCTATGCTCGCATTGTAGATGACAATAAGCATTTGCTTTCAAAAGGATGTTTGGTTGGGATAATTAAGGTCTGAAATAAAAATTAAAATGGATGACTCCCATTCTAACTGTTTGATTTAGGAGAATCTCATTCCGATTTTTATTCTAGAGAAGAATGGGAATGATCCATTCTTTTTGTAACCGAATCCAGACTCACTCCTACGGAGTCAATCTCATTCCAGTAAAATGATATAAAAAAAAATTACGGTGACGAGCCCCACGACAACAAGATCACCCTTTTGGACAATGACGAGGAGGTGGAGGTAGAGGCCGATGGCGGGACCTGCAACAGGATCAAGGGAGAGGTGGAAGCACGATTGAGGGGTGGAGCTCGGTAAGGACGAGCTCGTCGGGGGAGAGGCTACCGTCGAAGAGGCCATTACGGCGACGATGGCTGCGCTGGCGGTGCTGGAGTTGAGGCCGCTACTGAGAGGGAGGCCCTTCTCGAGATGGAGGGAGAGGCCGATGGAGTGGACATCGAGGGCCTGTATGGCGGCTATGCCGGCGATGCCAGCACAGTTCCAGAGGGGGTCACGGCTGAGCTTGGCGGCGGAGGCAGCGATGTCAGAGATAGAGGAGATAGAGAGAGTTCCAGCAGGGACGGCAGAGTCGACCATGATAGTGACAGTGTCACCAACACGGTGCAGCTGAGGAAGTCGAAGCCGGGACTAAGATTGGCGACGGTAGTAGGGGCGAAGGCGATGATGGAGCGAAAGGTTGGGGAGAGGTTGCTGGGGACTAGGGTTTTGAACGAGGTTTTAGAAATTGGACAGAGAAGAAGCGGCAGAGAGGGGAGGGGGTGGCGGTGGAGGGGGTAAGGGATGTGCGGGAGGCACCCAGGGCCAGGGAGGGGAAGGGAGGGAGGTTGGTGGCACCGGTGCTAGAAGAGGGGAGGGGGTTTGATGGCGTCGGAGTCGGAAGAGGAGAGGGGAGGGGGTTTGATGGTCATACAAAACCGGATGCAGCACGGACGACAGGTGCGACGCGGATGGCAGTGGGACGGGGCCGTGGTGGGGGCGACACGATCATGAAAGGAGGGAGGTCTGCAGTAGAGAAGAAGAAACACGGGGAGGGGGTTGTGAATGGCGTGCCTTCCTTCACCTCTATTCTTTTATTTTTTCCTTTCATTTTCTTTTCTATTTTTTTTCACTTTCTTTTCTATTTTTCATAAAATTATTTATATTTTATATTTTATTTATAAAATATTTCATCTCTTATTATTATGTTTAATTTTTATTTAATATCAATTTTTTAAATAATTAATTTTTAAAAATTTTAATTAAAAATAAAAATAAAAATTGAATTGATTTTAATTTTTATTTTTATATGAACCAAGCAACAATAATGAAAATCATGTATTTCGATTTCGATTTTGGTCACGAACCAAATATTTCGGGAGATTAAACTATTCCAATGTTGATTCCAATTCAATTTGATTTTTATTTTGATTTTAATTTTGGCCACCCCACTCTCTCATCAAAATAATTATAAAATGAGCAAAGCTTCCTTCTTCGGTTCAGATTCAAAAATATTGTCATAACCTACAATCGAAGAGTTGACCTGCATGCTGGCGTTACCGTTCGAGATAGAAATAAGATCGCGCTTACGTGACTTCATTTTTCCAAATTTGTTATAGATAGAAGAAAACGTCAAAAATAAGTGGATGAAAAATGCAACCACCTATCTAGAAATTTCCTTACCTACTCGTAGATTGACTAACTCATTGCTAGCTAGATACAAGACAACTTGTCTGCCTGAAAACAACATGATCATATAAATATCTCGAAGTCAAAGCATCACATAATATGGCGATTCTTTGTCCGCTCATATATAATGTACAATGTATCTCCAATAAGGTAAAATAGTTTTTCATATAGACGGGCATGAGACTGATCCCTAAGACATGCGAAGCACCTTTGCGCAAGGATGTAGGTGAATCTATCAACTGACGTCCCCATGCCATGTCCAACAGGCTATCACAAGATAAGATGAGAAAAATGTATCACACCACCTAGGATGACCTATGCTCCCATTGTAGATGACAATGAACACTTGCTTCTAAATGTTAAAGGAGACAGGTGAGCCACTTCCAAATGAAGCATGCTTATAAAATGTCAAAGGAGACAGACGAGCCACTCGTCAATGAAGTATGGTGCTATATGGTCGAAAAATCTGATAAAATATAGAAATACCGGCATGCACACGCACCGCGAGAAAAAAAAGAAAAGGACAAGACAAACATTGTATTTTACCTGCCTATCAAAGTTTTTTTCCATCAAGGTCCAACAAGCTATCACAAGAGAAGATGAGATAGATGCATCACCCCACTTAGTATAACCTATACTCACATTGTAGATGACAATAAGCATTTGCTTCCAAAAGAGTGTTTGGTTGGGATAATTAAGATCTAAAATAAAAACTGAAATAGATGACTCCCATTCTAACTGTTTGATTTGGGAGAATCTCATTCCGATTTTCATTCTAGAGAGGAATGAGAATGATCCATTCCTTTTGTAACCGAATCTAGACTCATCCCTACGGAGTCAATCTCATTCCAATAGAATGATATAAAAAAAAATGACGGTGACGAGCCTCACGACAACAAGATCACCCTTTTGGACAGTGACGAGGAGGTGGAGGTAGAGGCCGATGGTGGGATCTGCAATAGGATCGAGGGAGGGGTGGAAGCACGATTGAGGGGTGGAGCTCGGTAAGGATGAGCTCGTCGAGGGAGAGGCTCCCGCCGAAGAGGCCGTTGACGGTGATGATGGCTGCGCTGGAGCTGAGGTCGCTGCTGAGGGAGAGGCCCTTCTCGAGATGGAGGGAGAGGCCGATGGAGTGGACATCGAGGGCCTGTATGGCGGCTATGCCGGCGATGCCAGCACAGTTCCAGAGGGGGTCACGACTGAGCTTGACGGCAGAGGCAGCGATGTCGAAGATGGAGGAGATGGAGAAAGTTTCGACAGGGACGGCAAAGTCGACCGTGATAGTGACAATGTCACCAACACGGTGCAGATGAGGAAGTCGAAGCCGGGGCTGATATTGGCGACGGTAGTAGGGGCGAAGGCGATGATGGAGCGGAAGGTTGGGGAGAGGTTGTCGGGGGCTAGGGTTTTGAACGAGATTTTAGAAATCGGACGGAGAAGAAGCAGTAAAGAGGGGAGGGGGCAGTGGTGGAGGGGGTAGGGGAGGTGCGGGAGGCACCCAGGGTCAGGGAGGGGAGGGGAGGGAGGTTGGTGGCACTGGTGCCGAAGAGGGGAGGGGATGGGAGGGGGTTTGATGGCGTCGAAGCCGGGAGAGGAGAGGAGAGGGGGTTTGATGGTCGCATGGAACCGGATGTAGCACGGACGGCAGGTGCGACGCGGATGGCGATGGGGCGGGGCCATGGCAGGGGCGGCACGATCATGAAAGGAGGGGGGTATGTAGTGGAGAAGAAGAAATGCGGGGAGGGGGGGTTGTGGATGGCGTGCCTTCCTTCCTTCACCTCTATTCTTTTATTTTTTCTTTTCATTTTTTTTTCTATTTTTCATAAAGTTATTTATATTTTATATTTTATTTATAAAATATTTTATCTCTTATTATTATGTTTAATTTTTATTTAATATCAATTTTTGAAATAATTAATTTTTAAAAATTTTAATTAAAAATAAAAATAAAATTTGAGTTGATTTTAATTTTATTTTTATATGAACCAAGCAATAATAATGGAAATCATCCATTTCGATTTCGATTTTGATCACGAATCAAATATTTTGAAAGATTAAACTATTTCGATTTCGATTTAGATTTCAATCTAATTTAATTTTTATTTTAATTTTAATTTTGATCATAAACCAAATATCTCCTAAATATCAAAGGAGACAGATGAGCCATTTCTAAACGAAGCATACTTCTAAAATGTCGAAGGAGACAGATGAGCCACTTTGTAACCGAAGTATGGTGCTACATGGTAGAAAAATCTGATAAAAATATATAAAGTATACCGACGTGCACACACACTACAAGAAAAAAAAAAAAAGAAAAGGATAAAAAAATTTATTTTCCCTGCCTGTCAAGTCTCTTTCAGTGAGGTCCACGCTCCAAAATAAATAATATATACAAATTTCCATATTAGTTATGAGAGCATAGAAACAACTCCTATCTTTTAGTGCTGGTCTACTTATCATTTTATAAATTATAAAAACAAGGGTTAAACAGAGGAAGGCTACCTAAGAAACCATTGCAAAGCTTATAAAAAAAGTACAACTAAGCAATAGCGATATTTGAGAAGGGTGAGCTGTTTCACTTGTTGGATGGCAACAGAGGCATTTAAAAACCAACCGGCGAAGGGCTCCCGCTTGAAGAGAAGCTGGCGCTGTTGAATTCCAATCATGCGTCCATTTTGATCACCCGCCCAGCTAATAAGGCCCCAGCATGTCGGCAGCTTTGACACTGATGAATCCGAAGTTGCTAAGAAATTTTCCATGTAACTAAAAATTTAAAGAAAAACCTATTTTAAAAATGAATTCCACAAAAATTTCCCCTTCCATTGAAAAACACGTTACAAATTGCTTCAAGAAAGCAGCAGAATCATGAATAAACGCCGGTAATTACGTAAGAAACGGCATAAATAGAAGCTATTGTGGAGGGACACCATCTTTAGTCCTACATCGATTGTGAATTAAAAAAGAATATGATTCATATAGATTAAAATTCTCTCTCTCTTATGAAGTATCTTTTAAAGAATAAAATCATGAAGCTGCAAATGGTCAAAGCTCACTAAAACTTAAAGATGGTCAGAACCAAAACGGACAATATCTCACATATACGAACGTGAAGGCATATGCTAACCATTTGAGCCATCTGACCTTTTGACCACAATGAATAGTACCATCTATGAAAATTATCTCCTGTCCATATATACTCCTCCACGACAACTTTAGTCCTACATCAGTTATGAGCCAAAAGGGAGTATGATTTATATTGATTGAAACATTCTCTCTCTCGTGAAGTATCTTTTAAAGAACAAAATTGTGAACCTCCAAATGATTAAGACCCATTAAAACCTAAGATCCATTAAAGTTCAAAAATGATCAGAGCCAAATTGGACAATACCTCATGTATGTAGATGCGGAGATATATGCCAACCATCCAAACTATCCGATCTCTTGACCGCCACAATAACAATCCTGATGGCTAATTTTTTGGAAGCTTTTGCTACTTACATGTAATAATTATCAATAAGTTTCTCATTTCCATTTCACAGAGGCAAAATAATTGATCTTTGTGGAAGGGAGGAACATAGAACCCTAGTCCTTAGGCCAGCCTGAATTACTCCACAATTGTCTTACAATAAGCACATACATCACAAATGGATCCAACAAGGCAATTTGAACCACATCCAATGAGAAATCTCATAATCTTTTCCTTGCGAACCTATCATCTCATTTATTTTTCATCAAACACATAGCATTAGGGGTAAATTATAATGAGATTTGACTTTCAGAATATATCGTACCTAGAGCATTTTATTCTAATACCAAAGCTATAAAATTACCTGTCATTAGATACATCATCAAATTATGGACAGACATATTTAACTCTTAAATTAGGTCAATCCCTGCAGAAAGTTGAGGTAAACTGGAAAAATATTTGCATGAAGCGGGGTTTCTTAAAATTTTCATTTGTGCAAGCTTGTTTAGCATCTTCTATCCAAGAAACTTTAAGCTCAAAGCAAGACCTTCGAAGATAACACTCACGAAGAGAAAGCAAAATGAAAAAGTGAGAAACCCATCAATTATCACCCAACAAGAAAAAAAAAATCAACCAATTATCAGAATTATCAGATGCAATAAGAACAGCATTTTATGAATATGAACTAAAGATCCGTTTGGTTGAAATATGTCTAGTTATAGAATAATCTGATAATTTTTAAAAATTATTTATCTAAAAAAATAATTATAAAAAAATAATTATTACTATATTTGGTTGGTAAAAAATTTACTTTAGAAAATGATACTGAAAAAGATTATCACATTTGATTGAAGATAAATCTATTTTTAAATATAAAATATTTTTTTAATATTATGACAGAATTGTCATCTCCAATTAATTTTTATATAATAGCTATAATCATATTATCCTTTATATAATGTCATCTCCATCTTAATTTTTTTGTCAAAATTTTTTATTAAATAAATTTAAAAGAACATCAAAATAAATTTAATAATTACATATGCAGTTTTATTAGAAATATTTTTATCAAATATGGATTACCATCACTCAAAAATTTACCAAATATCCATCTTCCATAGTATTTATTTTATTTTTTTGAAAAATAAATATAGGTCTATTAATTTTTTTATTTTTTTTATTTTTATATTAATATAATAATATCATATAAAAATTATTTTTTCATATCAGATTATCTTCAACCAAATGGATTTTAAGAAAATACACATGGGACTGTGAGTCTACATTTTTGCCTACAAAAGTTAAAGATGGTAATATTTATGTTGTCCATCGTTATATTAAAATAAACAAATTGGCATAAAGAAACTCATTCTAAAAAGGCCACATTTTTTTTTTGTGCAGTTTGATACATAACAAGCATTATTGTCCTCGGCTTCTGTAAACTAACAGAGAACACGGGGAATGATCTCCAAGCTGGAAAACAGCAGCCACAGCATCAGCCAGTCTCATCTGAGACAGGACGCATCTAGTGCGCTGACATTTGGGGCAGGCAAGATTATGCTTTCAAGAAACCTTGGACCCCAAAGCACTAACAGTAATAATACAAACCTACTTTCTGACAAGGAGACCATTTAGCATTTCACAATCCGTGGATTATGTTCCCCAAATAAGTGGCTTTGTCAACCTCCATCTCAGAAAGTTTGAGCCCTGTCAAAAATCCTGACTCACCTTAGAGACATCAGTGGGTTGGTGAGTTCTTTTAACCCCCTCTCTCTCCAAAAGAAACCTACTTTCTAATATTATACATTTTGCAGATCAGATGAAGTCATCAGACTTTCAAACACGAAATAGAAAATCTAAGGAGCATGGAGAAGCAACAATGTACATGAAAAAGAAAAGCTTAATCAAGACCTGATATGTTCAGTCTACTTGACTAACCATGGCCAGCAGCCAAAACAGCAACTAGGGATTGAACCCAACCAAAAAGCAATAAAAAAGTAATTATATTAAATTCTTAGCTTTAGGACGAGCTACAAAAAAGCCACTTTTATTGGTAGGTGCCTCCAGCGTAGGTAAGTGCGCTTTTTTTTTTTTTATGTCGAAGGAGGCAATCGGAAGGAGGCAATGAGCCACAGTGCTTATTCTAATTAATATAAAAAAAATTATTTACATAAATAACTTAATTTTTAACTTATTTATCAGATTGATGCAAAATTAATAAAATATCATTTTGAATGGTATTTTATCATTGCCCCGTCACTCCCCATTTTACACGTAGATGAGCCAAAAATAAAAAATAAAAAAATAAAATCATCAAATAATATGGCATTTTTAAAAATGTCATATTATTTGGCGATTTTAATTTTTTTTCAAAAAAAAAGAGAAAAAACGGTCAAAAATAAAAATAAAATAAAATTTTAAATTTTAAATTTATAAAAAATAAAAATTTTAATTTTGATAAAAATAAAAATTATCATTTAAAATTAGTATCTCCATTTTAAATTATCTTTTTAAAAAAATATCTGAAAAAAATGGCGTAAAAAAAATTAAAAATACCATAAGAAAAGAATTGAAAAGAAATAAAAATTATAATTTTAAATTTTAAGAAAATAAAAATTTTAATTTTAATTCAAATAAAAATCATTATTTCAAATTACAATCTCCTTTTCAAATTATTTTTTTAAAAAATATCATAAAAGAAGAAAAAAAGAGAAAAATAATAAAAATAATAATAATAATATTGAATAAATTTTAAAGAATAAAAATTTTAATTTTAATTCAAATAAAAAAGATAATTTTAAATTATTTTATCCATTTAAAATTAATTTTTTAAAAAATATCTCAAAAAAACCTTAAAAAATTAAAAAAATTAAAAAATACCATAAAAAAGAAAAAAAATGAGAAAAAATAAAAATTTTAATTTTAAATTTAAAAAAATAAAAATTTTAATTTTAATTCAAATAAAAACCATCAGTTCAAATTACTTTCCCCATTTCAAATTAATTTTATTTTAAAAATATGTCAAAAAAATAAAAAATTTAAAAAATGCTATAAAAAAGTAAAATATTTAAAAAAATGGGAAAAAAATAAAAATTATAATTTTTAATTTTTTTAAAAAAATAAAATTTTTAATTTTAATTAAAATAAAAAATATCATTTCAAATTACTTTCTCCATTTTAAATTATTTTTTTTTTAAATATTCCAAACAAAGAAGTAAAAAATGAAAAAAAATAAAAATTATAATTTTAAATTTTGAAAAAATAAAAATTCAAATATTAATTCAAATAAAAAACATAAATTCAAATTATTTTTTTAATTTAAAATTAATTTTTTTAAAAAAATATCTCAAAAAAATCTTTAAAAATTAAAAAAATAAAAAAAGATCATAAAAAAATGATAAAAAAATATAAAAAAAGTAAAAATTATAATTTTAAATTTAAAAAAATAAAAATTCTAATTTTAATTTAAATAAGAAACATCATTTCAAATTACTTTCTCTATTTCAAATTAATTAATTTTTTTTTCATACCGCACCATATATAACTGTTCATGTCCGTACCAGATCGAGATGTACCAGTGCGATCTGATTCATCTCATAAATAAATTATTCGATATATTATTATTATTTACGTTATAATTTCTATAGCCCTTAATTTTTTCTCTCCTAATGTTCTAAGACACATTATAGTATGTGTATCCATATCCACAAAGCATAATATCTGATCATTTAAAATTAAATAATATAAAATAAAATCAATAATTAATAATATTAAATAGAATAAAAATATCAAGCGTATAAAAAATAGTATAATAAAAGTTTCAAAAATATTAAGTACAAATCTAAAAAAGACTAAGTCCCACAAGGACGTTGTGGTGCCTGTGGTCGCTTGGACCTTCTCAGAAAATGGCTGCTCCTGCTCCTGCTGTGATGGCTCCTCCCCTATATCAGTAGAGGAGGTTTGCTGGTCATGCTGCTCAGGAATAACTGATGCTGTCGGATCATCTACGGATTAAGCGACCCGCTCAACCCTCTCATCTGGATACACGGATGAGACTGAAAAGAAAGTATCATACTCATGTGGCCAACTGGTACCTGATGATGTCATCTAAGGGATGTAGGAAGAAGAAAGCGCTGCCATATGTGGATCAAAAGGTGGTGGCATCTGTGCAGTATTTAGTAATGATATCTGCGGAATATGCAGTGATGGCATATGTAGAACATATGGTGATGACGTATATCTCATATCTGGCGTATCGGCTGCTCCATACCAAGGCGCACAGCTATATGAATCAACACCAATCGCCATCAATATTCCAAAACTTGTTCTCTCTATCTCACGCGGTATCCGAATCCATTCATCCTCATCAGTCGTAGATAAAGTATGACGAGCGTCCAACATAAGATCCGACATAAAATCAGTCTACAAAATAAAAATAAAACAGTCAATATACTATAAAATATAAAATAAAAATATAACACAAACAACATAAATTAATTTTCGTAATCTTACCAAAAGACGCACAGCAGAACTCTCGTCCTCGTATCCAGAAACTGCATACCGAGGCTGTCCAATGACTCGCATTGTAATGCTAAAAAATCAAGTCATGTAATCATCGGTATATGAACGGTCTCTCAAAATGAGATCACCATGAACAATGTGATCTCGACATGCATCTCAAATATCGATGTATTTTGCATGTCTGATACACCAGTCAATACGAGCTCTCCCTCGTCGATTAATATGATAAAGTCTCTAGCTGGTATCAAACTGCTCTGGGATGTCCTGAATCTGACCAAACTACTGCAGAACACGATCGAAAAGATGCCACTCTACCATATCAAAACAAATAAGTAACATCCTAGCAGTCCATATGTCATGTCCAACTGTACACATCTGCGATAATATAGCCAATATCTCATCTATATATGGCTCCCACAAGAACTGATGGAGTTAAAATAAAAAAAATTAATAAGCTAAAATTTTAATAGATTATGAATACTGTAAAATGATATTTGTAAAAAATTTAAAATTTATCCGTCTATATGTATCAACTAATGTATCCAACTGGCACCTATAAATCCGTGCCACTCTCATCGATACGTGATGAACGTTGAATGCAATGTTCCATCTGTTTCACAATCTACTCATGTTAAATAAATTTTATCAAATTTAAAACAGTAAGTTTCAAATAAAAAAAATAATATTTTATATCTATATCCCAATGATCCGTCTAGTCTTAATGGAACATCAGGATCATGCTGCTCTAATGGCATCTCGAGCAACCGTCGTCGTAATGGACTGATAGTCGGTATACACTCCTATACCTAAATCTGTAAATTTTAAAAAAATCATACATGATATATCCAATGTTTGAAATATAATTGAATATTAAAAATAAAAATTTTTAATTCACATATCTGTAATAATACAAGATAACCATCAATCTCGCTCCGATCAGCATAAGAATCCCGACACATAGCTCTGTACAAGCAAGCTACTGCACTGCCTCAATTGAGTCTACGAGCGAAGTCTAAATCCTCTAATAATGGCACAAACATCAACTTCATCTTATTCGATGAAGTATCAGATAATAGAATACCACCTAATAATCGCAGCACCTGACTCCTAACATACTGCTGCACCATCTCCTCTGGTGCATCATCCGCAATATGAAAATATCGATAACGATCATCCAAACACTCAATCTTGAGTCATGAATGATCGAAAAAGTATACGTCGGACTCGAACCCTAGCAATCGCAAGCACAAAGCCTGCCACTCTAGAATGGTAAGTGTGGGATCAACTCTGGTAACTGGATCGCCATCAACTGGTAGTCTAGTAAGGATGTTGACATCCTGTAAAGTGATAGTTGCCTCACCAAATGAAAGATGAAATGTGTGTCTCTGAACGCCATCTCTCAAGCCAAGCAGTAATAAAACCAACATCCATTTGTACACGACCAATCCGATATACTCCATAAAATCTAAGATATCGTAAATAATCCAGCACTCTATGTGGAATGTCCTCTGTCCTCCAGAAGTCAGTATCGGATCGTCGTAGACGAAGGTGTCTGGACTCCTGCAATAAAATATAATAATTACATAATATATATAATTTTTAAAAAAAAAATTAAATAGTAAATAGGAGTGGAATGCTTACGCTGTCATCTAAAATAGTCTGTGATCGATGGTGCTCTTACAATGTAAGAATACTGCTGTCTCGAGGATCGAGATACCGCAGATCGTAAGCCATGATACGCTAATGAATCTAAAATAATGATATTATCATAAGTGTATTAAAAAATAAAAAATATAATAGTCATTTATTTTATGAGAAATATATTTTAAACACAATATTGTCACACAATACAACTTAAACACAAAATTCAGTTCATCTCAGGATATTAAACACGTATATTCAAATACAATCTCACAGAAATACATAAAATAATAACAAAAATACATCTTCGGAGCCTTTAATTTCTTCCACTGCTTGAAGTTGAAGTGTGTTAAAGTATCCTAGGACGGCAGTGGTGGTCATGACCCTGTTCCTTACAAATGCCACAGTGGTTCTTACTTTTTATTTGTCTATCATCCATCTCATTTCGTAGTCTTGTTGACTTTGATCTACCTTTCTGCTTGGATCTCAAACAATGATGATCAGGAATACATTTAAACATATGTGTATGCATCCAATAATCTTCATGTGGTAATGGATTCCGCTCCAAGCATTCATATATGCTGTAATTGTATATGCATCATTCATAAAATCACTAAAATGTACAGCAATTTCTTGACACACAGCTAAAACGTGTGAACATGGATATTTGTACATATTCCACTTTTCACAAGAACATTTTCTTTCAGCTAAAGTAATAGTATGAAAATTTTCTCCACCTCGTAATCCTGCGCTTGCTCTCCACGTAAGCACTTCATATATACCTCTTTGAAGGTTGAATGCTATTACTCGGTGCTGGTTAGCTTTAACTTGATCTTCAGCAATCTTAATTACAACATAAGGAGTAAAAAAATTATTTGGATTCTCCTCTACATATCTCAAGGCTTGGACATGCCTCGTATTGAAGTATTTCACAAGACGATAAAATATCATTTGAACACAAGCTGTAATTGGCACATTTCTAACTCCTCGTAAAATATTGTTAAAAATCTCCGACAAATTTGTAGTTAAGACACCATAACGCAAGATATCATCATGTGCCAACATCCACTTCTCATTTTCTATCTCGGACAACCAGCTTCAAGTCTCTTCATTCACTATTCTAATCCTACCCATGATAAAGTTGAACTTGCGAACTTGATGAGTGCTTCCTACTTGCCATACTGCTCTTTTCAGCTGCACATTTTTAAAATGAGTGTTGAAATTACTACAGATATATCTTAAGCAGTATCGATGATAGGCACGTGATGGACTCCATCCAATAGACTCATCTGCAATGGTATTTAATATACCTGGATACCTGTCAGAAATTAAGCATATTCTATTTCTATCTTTGACGATATGTGTTCTGAGCTGGAAAAGAAACTAACTCTAACTTGCAGTCGTCTCCTCATCCACAATTGCATATGCTAATAGAAATATCCCATTCTCTGCATCAATTCCTGTTGCAATTAACATCTTACCTTTAAACTTTTCATACAAGTGCATGTCATCAATGCTGATTACAGGACGACAGTGCGTAAAATCTTGGAAAGATGGTTTGAAAGTCCAGAAAATATAATTTAAAACTCGAATATTGGAATTCACAGTTTGAAAAAAAATCCATGAAACAACTGTACCGAGATTTGCATGTTGAAGTGCAGCCATATAATAGAGTAATTTAGCATAAGACGGCTCCCATTCTCCATAAATATCAACCAATACCTTCTGCTTTCCACACCATGCTTTTCTGTATGACACTGTATATTGAAATTGATCATTAACGGTTGCCACAATAGCTTCAACTTTAATACCGAGATCTTTCTCAACAATATGTCAGACTAGTATGCCAATCATCCTTCCACTGACATGTTTGTGGTCTCGACTCAATCCCGTAAACAAACAAATGTGAGGACCCTCATATTTTATAATTTAAAAATATTCATATTTTTTCAATAATGCAGCATGAAGCCTCCATTTACAATTTTGAACATTATCTGATGATGCGCATCGTACGGCCGTCTGTCGCCGGCGGTCAAAGAAAAAGAGGGAGAGAGAGAGGAAGAGGGAGAGAAGAGGGAGAGAGAGAGGAAGAGGGGGCCGGCCAAGAAAAAGGGAGGGCCAGGGCCCGCCGCGGGGGGTCACTGTCAGGGCCGTCATCGGGGCATGCAGGCCCGCCGCTGGCCGTCTGTCGCCGGCGGCCAAGGAAAAAGAGGGAGAGAGAGAGGAAGAGGGAGAGGAGGGGGGCGGCCAAGAGAAGGGGAGGGCCGGGGCTCGCCGCGGGGGCCGCCGTCAGGGCGCATGGGCCCGCCGCCGGCTTTGTCGCCAGCAACCAAGGAAAAAGAGGGAGAGAGAGAGGAAAAGGGAGAGAAGAGGGAGAGAGAGAGGAAGAGCGCCGACCCTGTCACCGACGGCCAAGGAAAAAGAGGGAGAGAGAGAGGAAGAGGGAGAGAAGAGAGAGAGAGAGGACGAGGAAAGAGAGAGGAGGGAGCTCATCACCGTCGGAAGCCTGCCGTCGGAGAGGAGAAAATGTCGGAGAAACATCGAAGAAGAGAGAAAAGATGGATTTTATGCTTCAAACCAAAAAGATTGGCGTTTTCAAAAACACCATTCCCTTTGGCATTTTCTTTCATTTTTTTTATTTTTTTATAATTTTTTTTAATTTTTTTAATTTTTTAGTTATTTTTATGTAATTTTTTAATAAGTAAAATTAATTTAAAATGGAGATAGTAATTTGAAATGATAATTTTTTATTTGAATTAAAGTTAATTTTTTTTAAAAATTTATAATTATAATTTTTATTTTTTACCATTTTTTTATTTGAATTATAATTAGAAATTTTATTTTTTTAAAGTCAAAATTATAATTTTTATTTTTGAATTAGAATTACAATTTTTATTTTTTTTCAATTCAATTCTTTTCCCTTTTTTCTTTTTTTATGGTGTTTTTTATTTTTTTACACCAATTTTTTTTCAAATATTTTTTTAAAAAATAATTTGAAATGGAGAAAGTAATTTGAAATGATATTTTTTATTTGAATTAAAGTTAAAATTTTTATTTTTTTTAAATTTTAATTTATAATTTTTATTTTTTTTCACATTTTTTTCTCTTTCTTCACTTTTTATGGCATTTTTTTCTTTTATTTTTCTTGAATTTAAATTTTAATTTTAATTTTTTTCATAATTTAAAATTTTAATTTTAATTTTTTTTCATTTTTATTATTTTTTTATTTGTTTGAAATATTTTTTAAATAAATTAATTTGAAATAGAAAAAGTAATTTGAAATGATGTCTTTTATTTTAATTAAAATTAAACATTTTATTTTTTTAATTTAAAATTATAATTTTTATTTTTTTCTTATTTTTTTAAATTTTTAAATTTTTTATGATATTTTTATTTTTTTAATTTTTTATTTTTTTGAACATCTTTTTTTAAAAAAATTAATTTGAAATGAAAAAAATAATTTGAAATGATGTTTTTTATTTGAATTAAAATTAAAATTTTTATTTTTTAAATTTAAAATTATAATTTTTATTTTTTTCTCATTTCTTTCTCATTTTTTTAATGATATTTTTTATTTTTTAAATTTTTTAAGATTTTTTAGATATTTTTTAAAAAAAATTAATTTTAAATAGAGAAAATAATTTAAAATTATCTTTTTATTTGAATTAAAATTTGAATTTTTATTTTTAAAATTCATTCAAAATTATAATTTTTATTTTTTTCTCATTTTTTCTTCTTTTATGTATTTTTAAAAAAAATAATTTGAAAAAGAGATTGTAATTTGAAATGATGATTTTTATTTGAATTAAAATTAAAATTTTTATTTTCTTAAAATTTAGAATTATAATTTCTATTTCTTTTCAATTCTTTTTTTATGGTATTTTAAATTTTTTTATAATAATTTTTTTTAGATATTTTTTAAAAAGATAATTTGAAATGGGGATACTAATCTGAAATGATAATTTTTATTTTTATCAAAATTATAATTTTTATTTTTTTCATAAATTTAAAATTATAATTTTTATTTTTTTATTTTTTTATTTTTTTATTTTTTTTGAAAAAAAATTAAAATCATCAAATAATATGATTTTTTTTTTTTTGACGTCGTCTACGTGGAAAATGGAGAAAAAGATAGGTGACGTGGCGATGATAAAATGCCATTCAAAATAGTGTTTCATCCCTTTTGCATTAATCCGATAAATAAGTTAAATATTAAATTATTTTTATAAATATTTTTTTTTAAAATTAATTAGGTAAAGCACTCGACGAGCCATCTGTCTTTCAATATAGAAAGAGGCAAAAGTACATACAGGATATGAAAGATTAAATGAAAGGAAAGTGCGGTAGAGTCAGACAATCAGATTACAGATTCTGTATTAAAACAGAAACAAGAAGGCAAAATACTAAATGGACTCCAATAGGAACGAAACGAGAAGGCTACAACTGTTGCTTCAGATAGGATGGGGTCTTCCAGATTTATTGTGGTGAACAAGGGAAACCAGAGAATTCCAAAGGCAGTGATGATTATCAAGGTGCTTGTTGGTTGTGATATGAAATTTAACCATATCATCACTGAATGGTGGCTGCAACTTCTCACCACGTGGAGGAGGTTTTGCTTTCAACTTCCAATGTTGTTGTGTCCTGACTCAATAAAATCTAATAAACTCTGCGACCAGAGAACCCCTCAATGACCTTCCTTCAAATAGTATCCAGGAATTAAGACTTCATTGTGGCAACAAGATATTATAGTTCTGAGGGGCGCAATGATCATGACTAATGAACTATAAGTGTTACATTACCAATAAGGCTTTATGCTGGATTCAATCGCATCAACCAGTAAAAGCTGAATATATTTCAAAACTAATCAGACATTGATAGGCAAGGGTGATTCTGAAATTAACAGGCAACTAAAAGGACGTGATAGATGTAGGGCGTTTGCCGCTAAGGAATGAAACAAAATTCTGAAAACAACAGGTGAAAGATATATTTGAGATCTTTGACACGGTCCACTGAGCTGTTAAAATAGACTTGGCCACGGAACCGATCCAAGCCAACCCTATAAATAGGGTGGGCTGAGCTGCCATATTAATAACAAAAACATCAATCGGACTTTTTGACCCGCCCCATATCAGCCCAAAGGCTGAGATGGATTGGATCAAACTAGCCCAGTTGGGTCAAAAAAAAATTTAAAAAAATTTTAAAAAATCTTTATTTATTTTTTTTACTATTCGACTATTCCCCATCGCCGCTGCCATTGGACAACCGCCAGTTCCTCTTTTCTCCTTTTGGCTCTCGAATCTCGATTAATCAATCTCCGTCTCATGCCCCCCATCCAACCGTCGGCCTCTGAGCTCTCAAATCCCCCCTCCTCCTCGTCGCCGGCACCACCACCTCCAAATCCAGTCACAAAAATTAAGATCCTTTCCTCCGATAGATGCCCCATCCAACATCTCTGGTCTCTCAGAAATCAAACCCCACTCCTCCTCGTAGCCGGCGCCGCCACTTCCGAGTTAGATCCGGCTGCAGCAATGCCCTCTCACCACATTTGATCTGATCTCTGCCTAGTGCGGCTGCTGCAATAGTGCCTCCCCTCCTGGTACCGCTGTCTCCTCTCCTTCCTCCTCATCATCGATACCACTGTCTCCAAATCCAATCGCAAGATATGCAGTACGCCCCCTTCTCTCTTTTGCTCCAGGCTCTCCGATCCGGCCGCGACATCGACGACCGCTTCAATTTTTTTTTTAATATTTTGATGGGCTGACCCGACCCAACCCATGACCCTTAAAGAATTAGACTGGGCTAGCTATTTGCTATCCCATTTTTTGACTGGACCTAGCCCAGGCCGAGCCGGCCAGCTCTCTCCACGAGCCTTCCCCTCAGACATAAAACGAGCCACAATTTCTGGTGAAATAATTTTGGTAGCCCCAGTCTCAATCAGCAAAATTGGGTACGTGCATTCATGCCAATAGTGGAGGCAGAAGCATCAAATCCACTACATCATAATGGGTGCTTAATGCCGTGCTGTGCTGACTTTAAGATGACAGCCGTGCACTAAACGATCAATACTTGTTTTGCTTCTTTTCCTGTAAGAAAGCCTACCGCATAAAAAGTCAGCCCACGTCCCTGTTAGGCTTCTCATTCAGAACAAACAAGGCTTTTTGCCATCCACTCATGACCAAGTATCAAAAGATTTTCAGAAAGAAAAATGGGTTTCAATCGTCATACTTCTGGCTGATGTTTCATCGAGAACCAGTAATAAAAATTTTAATCAGGACTAGTGCACCATGCAATAACCCATGAAGCCAAACACCTATAGCGGATAGATTCAAGTAGAAAGGGAGATTGCCTCAATATGTTATACACGGATACAATTCCAGGCCATCAGCTACCGGGACATAATATAAGCGGTCATTTTTGCGGTCGAGAAGAGACGAAGAATGCAAGAAGCGAAGTGACACTACAATAAAAGGCGAATATGAAAGCCACTGCCAGAAAATTGATGGATGAAATAGCAAACACAAATGAGTTATCCACAAAGGAAACACATAAATTCTTCTCCTGCTAATGACTAGAATTCTCGACATAAATTTTACGGTGACCCAACAATTCTCATATGGATCTGAGGAATTCTCAATACGCAGATGAACTCTTGGAGAACCCGATCTTCAGGTTTTTTACAACCTGAGACAGTATAACAATAAGATATCAACAACAGGCAAACTAGGAAAAGCTACTCACATTGCACTGATTCTTTCAGATACTTTAAATATTTTGGCAACCCTAGAAGCAGTAGAGAAAAATATGCTAAACAACATTTTGATGCTCCAAGGCAATTAAAAGACAACGAAAACTATCTTCATGGAAAGGAAACTGATGCTTCAAGGTTTCTTATTCATGCAAAGAGGTTGAACTTTGGATCAATCATGTACAGCTGAGTCATCAAGGCAGCATCTGATGTGATAGGCTGATCTGATTTGCCTTCAAGGTTTGGAAATGAGGCGTCTGCAACTAGTTACCTATTTGTGGAAACTCAAATTCTGTGAAATCAAATGTTGGGCGGGCCATGCCAAATATTTTGTAAAGATGATGGTTACATGATGAACATGCAGAAGAATGCTGGGATGAATATGCGACAAAATTATTGGAGCTGGTCCCTTTTGGTACAAACATAACCATCTCCCTAGTTCCTAAAAAATCCAAGAGAAATTATGTAATCCTTAAGACTTTCCCCTCCCCTCAAGGGCTGTCTTGTGTTTTCTTCTTCTCTTAATAAAATTGAGCGGTCTAAATTCCCTACCCATTTAAAAAGAACATGTACAAAAATAAATATCAAATTTCAAGAGTACACGTGACATAATTGTAGAGCCAGTACAGACTTAAAAAAATTAGTAATCTGTCAGGATAACAAGTTGTACATATGAGTGCAAGAAATGAAGCAATGGACAGGGACACAGATCTGTTACCGGGCTGACAAAGAAGAGGATTCTCATAAGATATTGGAAAATACCCAGTCGAACAGGATTATGTGGCAGAAATTGCTGCCTACTTGTCCTATAATCACATGCCATCTGCCTATGTTCCCTTCATCTGGCTAACTGAGCATCCTTCGGTACCTCGATACAGAAGCTGACAGGAAACAGGTGGCAAACAATAATTTTAAGATACTAATATTATGAAAATAAGTCCTATTAGAAGCAATAGCAGTGAGATTGCATGCGATCATCACATGCGCAATATTCAGCAGAAAGGATCATATATGCACCACTGGTAACTTAGCATAACATATGCTCGGTTATTGTCTGTCATTCAAATTTCTTCGTGGTATTTTTTCTTTGTTCATCTTTCCTGTTGTTATTTTTTCCTCCCTTATCAGCAACTCTTTTCAGCAAGGTTTTAACTACCATTTTCGATACCCACACTGGTACCCAACTGACACACTCCTACCTAGTTTTGGTACAGAACGTCCCTTGATACCAACACTAGGTATGATGGCACATCAGGTACCAGTTAACCAGTGTGGCATCATACATCTGGTACGGACCAGTACTATCCAGTAAGAAAATCCTTCCTTTTCAGTTTCCTAGGAGAGGGTCTTGAACATGATAAATCTAGCTTCCCCCAAGTGAGGCCTTCAAAGTAACAACATTCTTGGCCACAACATGATTGATTTATCAAATCCCAAATAATGTGCATTACGTGATAACCCACAATTAATGTCAATGACGCATCCAAATTGGTACAAGGAATGTTAGGACTGTGTTACCACATCAAAAGATCCAGTCATACAGGTCATGTAATATACTATTTCTCATCTAATCAAATTACATAAGATTCTGTCATTATGAACGAGTCATGATATAAAACTGATAGGTAGAAATTAGATCTGATACGAAAATATCTCATTTTAGTGCCGCAATTGAACTCCAGGTAGAACCTGATCATTTGGTTGTCCAGTAAAACAAAATTTATTATACGAAATAAAAGAAAGAAACAAAGAAGCAAACCATGAGTCAGAAAAGGGCATGTTAGAACTTTTGTCACTATATCAACCATAATAATGTGGCTGATCATAACCATGCATGGTTTAGCATAGAAACCTAGTTGCTTATCGCTTCCAAATGTTTACAAATATTGACCATGGTGACCATTTTGATGACTCATTTACCTTGAATAAGTTGCCAAAATTCTCATCGTTGAATTCACGCAAACTGATCCGTAGGAATTGAACTAGAGGGTGGACTTATATCCTTGTTTCTCCCTCTCCCTCTCTTTTATTTCTATCTATTTTCTCACTCTTGACTCCTCTTCTAAATTCCTTTTTTTTTTTAAAATTCTACAAACATAGACCTTATTTCTTGGATACATTACTACCAAGCTATTGGAAATATATTATTGATCCTGTTAGCAACCCAGCCCTAGAGATCCATCTATCCTTATTCCTCACCTCTCATGCATTTTTTTTTGGTTGGGGGGGAGGGATGGCATTTTCTCCTAACCTGACATGACTAAGAGGCGAGGCAGGTATGGGTTCTAGAAAAAAAATACACGAAGCGGGTTCAGATCGGATACGGATAATAGTATGCCCCAAAACCGCCCCAATAATATCTCTCTCTCTTGTTTAAAAAAACATCTCTCTCATTTAAATAAAACCCAACTACCAAAACACACCTAGCTCGGGTCCCCACTCCCCCTCCCCCATCCCCACCCCCAAACCCCAACACCCAAGGGCCAAACCCTAGCGGCGGCCCGAGGAGGGCTTCGTGGTGGATGAGGAAGGTGCCGACGGTGGAGAGGAAGCAACAAGAGCTTGCTAGTGCTTGTAGGGGCTAAATGGTGGACAAGGAGGGTGCCGGCGATGGAAAGGAAGCGAGATCGAGAGTTCGGGACCGTTCGCTTAGGGGAGGGGCAGCTAGGGTTCCGTTTGCTGCTTCATCGGATCAAGCATCATCGACTGGGGGTATCGATCTGGGGGCCAACAGGACCGTCAGCTAGGCGGCAGAGGAGAGGGTGGTATCCATGGTTCCGACAAAACCCTAGCCATCTCTAAGCTTCCCTATTCAGCCGCTCCAAGCCTTCAGCCTCCCACCCGATTAAGGTAAGACTTTTCCCACATAGATTGATCATTTTTTTTGCTTCTCGCTTCTTTTTGATTGGAGATCGGAGGGGCTTGGGATTTTTTATCGGAAGATTGGCAGATGGATTTCAAGTATACCCGACCCGACTTGTCCTTGTATCTCTATTTTGTCCGACCCCACCCGATCCGATAAAGGTATGGGACAGGTATGGGTATGGATTTTTTTCCTGATAGGATGGATATGGGTATTGGTCAACCCGACCAATATCCGACTCATTGCCACCCTTAAGGTGGGGGGCTGTTAAACAGGCATCAGTAGTGAACTGCTTGTCTTCCACAAAACAACCATTAGATCTTTGAACTATTTTTTCACCCCATTAATGGCAAGAGCCCAGAATTCTGTACGTCTTTTCCATGCATTTTATTTTTTCTGCTGGAAATTTATATTTCTGGAGATCAAACTGACCACATGCAAGTCCAAGGCGCACATCATTGTTTAAGAGAAAATAACTTGACTCTCTTCACCTAAGGCTTAAAGTACCATATGCCACATCCATGCTTGTCGTGGGCTGTCTCGCAGCAATCACATGCCTGACCACATGCCTGGAAAAATGAATGATATGCTGATTTGTATCAATGTCTTGATATGCCTTTTACCTCAAAATCAGCACAATGAACTGTGGCCGGATAAATGGCCTTGATGCGATGTCCTTACTCATCTAACGTGAGCAGGCACATGCATGGTTGGCGACCGCATCTCCTCAAGTCCCTGCATAGGCTAACAAGCATGCATAGATGCCATGAACCATGTAAGTTCAGCTTCCAACATAGACCAATTGGAAGCTAAACATGGTCATTTCATGCCAGTTCCCAAAGGTCAGCATGGTGTAACATGGCAAGATACATAAATCTAATGTGGTCCAAACTCTTTATCCATTTAATGCACAACTGATGCATGCGTGATGAGTGAACCATGTGTCATTAAGAACCTGAAAAAGGACAACAAGCATGCTTGGTAAAGTGAACCACATCTCTTCAGCTCCCAACATGGGTCAAATAGGAAGCTATGAGGACCAATCATGTGATGATTGACAAGCCCGCTACTAGGCCAAGCAACTGCCAAACAACCCAAGCATTATCAGGTGGAGATTGTGAATTTAATACAATATCTTTAAACAGAACCTATAAAAACAAGAGGAAAAGGAAAGAAGAGGCTTTCGAAGCACATTGACTACTACAATATCTTCAACCAGGCATTATTGCCTTTTAATAGATCAAGTCCAAACGCTAGGAGTTGAGGTCCGACTTGCAATCTGGCAATCCATACTATTGCTCGATAGACAAAGCATCCCTCGTTAGTGGAGATTCAATTTGATCTCATGTTCCATCGCCGCACCATGTCTGCAACCCCTCAAAGTGAAGGTCTGACCTACTTTGATGGTTCTTTACCTAGGATGTGAACAGCATTTCCTTTTTACCTCCTTCCTTGATGTATGCCCCCCTATTTGTTGAAAGCTAGTAGAATAGAAGACAGCCCACTTGTCTATTTCTTCCTGCTGCTTCTACTCTAAAAACTTTGCTCCCGCTAGAACCTTATGAGGTCCTCTTAGTTGAGGTGCCAACCCACCATGATCAATCCTGTTAGATTGACTTAAATCCAGTCCAACCGAAAGGAATCAATCTAGCAGCTGCAAACAAGTTTAGCATTTTCCCTCAAATAGCATGAACTGCACAGACCGCCATGCACAACTTAGGGGTGTGAGTCCTTGCATCCTGCCCATACCAAGCGAGCATGGCATCCCCCTTACAATGTTGAGCAGCATGGAATGAAATTTTCCATACCTTCCCCATGGTATGAGCTTTGAGTTTGCTTAATTGCCTTGCAATCAAGTAATTTTTCAGCAGTTCACACATCATACCATGTTAAGCTCAACTCTAGTACCAGACCTTAAAAAAGAAAAATATACCACTTTTTACAATGGAAGGCTGAAGCAGAACATTACAATTTTTAATTTTGATTTTGCACCTTTGATGTGCGGTTATTATTGATCTACTTTAAGAAAATTCCAATGGTAATAACCTTGGTTTGATGAGCTTGTAGATACACTAAGATTGGTGGCCTTCCATTCACCATCACCAATATGCTGCTACATTGTTATTGCCTCATCTTTCTCAGAATTTTCACCTGACTTTGTTATGTGGTCCAACACTCTTCAGCAGTGCAAATTCTCTTCAATGTCCCAGAGTCAAGCACCATGGATATATACATCCTCCATGTGTAGTGTTATGATTAAAACATAATGCTTGTGCCCTTGGAGGTTTGGGGTTAATGTAGTAAATGCATCAAAATACACCAAGCTGATGCTCCATTTGCATGCTAAGAAAAAATATAGAGTTATATTCTTATGTTTGGCCTACTAGCTTTCTACTGGAGAATAGATATGTCTTTTAACCGATCTGGTGGAGAACAGACATGTCTAGAATGCTCACACACCATCTAACCCAATCTTACACCTCAATTACCAACAAAGACTCATATTGCTTGCTGGTAAAGTTAGCACCTAAACATGTGAACCATCGACACAAATGGAGCACATGACACAACATCCAGAAAAAATACTAAATTAATCAAACAATAAGAAGTATAAAGTAAAATATATAAGAAACTTTATATTTGATTAAAGATACTTGCATACAAGCAAAGGGAGTAAGATACATAGGCAAATGACATATCAATGAACAACATTGTAAAACAAGCTAATAGATCAGTGCCATTAAAATTTGAGCATGCTGAAGCACATACACCTACACGCTGCAATGTAGGTCAGTGCCATGAATATATGGATGTACATCCCATGTGTAGATTTCTGGATGGCATTCTACATAACATTCAATAAAATGCAAGACAACCCAATTTTCCCTCACATATAAGATAGTTTACGGCAAAGAAAAGTGAGGATTACATGCCAACATGATTATACTGTAGAATTAATATTGTAATAAACACCACCATGCTACTCACTGTTATATTTGGCTTTCTCAACTCTAAATTTTCCCAACTCTAGCAACCATCACCACATAAAACATCAAGGAAATCAGTGAATTAAATGTAACCACATACTTTGCCCCAGCACAGATTAAACAAATGAAGGACTTCGAATTAGAATGTAACCACATACAAAATTTTGTTGAGGATGAATATGCCTTTTAAGTACCTGAAGAATCAACTTAAATGGCAAAAACATATCCTTGGCAGCAAACACAAGCAACCAAGATGCCTAGAAGAGCCCCAGCAATGACTTGTGATGGAGTGTGACCTAGAAGCTCCTTAAGCTTTCTTTCACTGATAGGATGCCCTTGAAACAAGTCCTCAATGATCTTATTAAGTACCTATGGATTTAGCAGTTTTGAAATTTACCATATTTGGAATCAGGAAATCATATCAAAGTAACTGTTAAAGCAATAATATAAAAGTTCAACAATCAAATGCACATGGAGATGCACAAACATATACATATATACACATGCATAGATATGCATACGTGTGGATATGCATGACATAAACAGATTCATGCTTCAACACAGACTTGTGGCATACTAACCTTACCTATGAAATTCAAAATATCACACACATGCACACAAGCGTGCGTACATACGCATATACATATATTTATATGAATGTTTCCTAAATATAATATAAGAGTATAAAATGATTGTCACTTGTCAAGAATTCTTTATAAAATCCTGGACAACACTTTAACACCATTAAAGACATTTACCACCATCAGAGACATCCCACAATGGACAGTCACAAAACAGCTGTTCTATTAACACTTCTCTTTTTGAAATAATATATTTATTCCGAAACATAAGGATTTTTATATGCCAACGGACAACAAAAAAGAGAACTATTATCTTCAGGATTTTGAATTTCACAGCCATAAACGTCAATTTTTTCTTATTTCCTCTATATCAACAAGATTACTGTGTTTTCTCAAAGCAATGTCCTATAAAAGAACTATCATCTTCAGGATTTCTTTCTGAAATAATATGTCTGTTCTGAAAGAAGAAGATCACTAAGAGATCTAAGAAAATTTATCAACCTACAAAGATGCTCACAGTCAGAGCTTGCAAATTCTAGATAAGAAAGTACCTTGATGATTTATGCAACAGATTTCTCAGGTGAATATGTAGGATCCTTGATGTCAAAATCAAATCGAGTGTTTTAAATTATTTCAGATAAAAGCATACATATTTATCTTATGGAGTTAAACCTTATCAAAAATCCTTGAAATAATGTCATTTCATAGCTAAAGTACTGTGTGGCTTGTCTCTAATGTTTTGTATGATTTTCAAACCATTGACTTGAAGCAATGTCCTATGATTAATTTGTTAAACTTTGTTAGGGACTCCAATTTTCTTTTCTTTCCTCTTCCCTCTAACATTCTAGTCCAGTTCTAAAACCAGCAAACCATGTACCATACTCCAGATCTTTCTTCCATCCTGTTCAGAATTCAGATCGATCTATAGGCCACTCTAATGCACTGACTATAGCTTCATTAAAATTGCATGAAAGCATATCTTTCACAAGATAAACATCACAGATATATAGGATCATGTATTGTATCACAATCAGTTGAATCTCACAATCTTCGCTAAGAATTTGAAATAGTCAAATGCATGATAAGAAATTCAACAAGACACCATGGTTAGCAACAAAATTGGTGGAACACAAAGTAAAATAAAAAGCATTAACATCAAAAACACCTTCACAAGATTTCACCCAAAGCTCTTGACTATAGCAGTGTCCAAGGGAAGGTAAATAAGATATGGTCAAGACAACACCACAGTCAATAAGAAGATGATAAAGCAGTGGCACAAAGAGGCATGACAGTTTCGATCCAGCTCAACAACCTGACCTTGTTTGTTTCTGTTGGCATCGGATTTTTTAAAAAATCAGGTTCAGTTCAGAAGTCCCCCCCCAAAGTCTTAAACAAATGGGTCATAAATCAAAGCAATTACCTGTTATTAGTCAATGTCATAAATGTAAAGTCCCTTTTCATAAATATATAACTACTTCCATGGATACTTTGTCTCTCTGTGTCTCTATCTGTCTATATATATATATATATATATATATGCCATGTTTCAGAAAAGAGATGGACATATGATTTTATCTATCAAGAAAAGGTGATGCATTTATCAAAACCATCTTGAAAATATATGCTATCATTGCATCTTGAACATATAACCTCTTCTTCTGGACTCTCTTCTCGGTATCCTGAACCCAAGTCCAACTCCCACCATGGCTTTGAACCTTTTTCCACTAGATCCTCTTCACTAGGTGATTACTAATGTTATGTCATTGGGATAGCGACTACAATTCCGACCCTTAAAGACCAACCTTTCTTCTCTCTTCTCATCTATCGAACTCCCTAATAAACCTAGGTACCAAAGATCGAGTACCATAGCTTTCTTGGCCAGGTCTGAAACTCCAAGTCCCTCCATCCTCTTTGGTAAGAGCCAAGGACTTTAACAGGATATTAGACTCAAGTTACATCCTAGACTTTATTTTCAGTTTTCTCTCGCTAGCTTTTTTTAGCATTATGATGTTCATGGATGAAATAAGAAGCAAGGTTTTCCATGTTTGGGCCCCAAACTAGCAACATTCAACATTAAGACTGTATGGTAGGTGGGGGCAGGACTGCCATGTCATGCAGCTCAGTCTAGTAGCCAGTTCAAATTAAACAATTCTGACATGTTTGCAAGTCAGGTTGCTCTCAAATTGGGCAAATAAAATTAATACAAAATGCTAGGCAGACTTTGACTCAGCCTCAACCACCATTCGGCGTGAAAGGGATGCATAGCACAAGGATTAACATGAAAAGAAAGATTAGACGGTGAAACAAATGCCAAATGAAATTAATCCAAAATGCTAGGCAAAGCTCGACTCATCCCCAGCCACCACTAGGCATGAAAGAGAGACATGGTAAGAGGATTAACATGCAAAGAGGGATCGGAAGATACAGGCCCCCAACTCTACCCTTATCCTACTCTTTTGATCTGATTGGAGAGTGGGAAGAATCCTTCAACCTACTCGACCCAAATCACTTTAGCAAAAATTTAGAAGATAGGAGAATTGGCTAAAGTAAGACCTAGGTCCTCTTTTCTTTCATTAATGAATAACAAAAACTGAGTTATTAGGCCTCTATTTGTACAAGGTTTACCCTCGCACAATTGAAGTCAAATTTCTCTTTTAATTCAAAAATGTTACAACTTTTCCAACATACATATGAATGGTGCAAATAATCATAAAAAAACCACAATCCATAGATGTATTCACAGATTGGAAGATATGCATGATGAAAAAGTCTTTCTTGAAAAGGAGTATTTTGCTATGATTGGCCGTTTCATGGCCCCAAAAATAAAATTTAGCCCCAATTGCTATGTGCAACATATTCTTACAGGGTAGTACCACATCAAAGGGCTCAAAAAGTTATCCAATTTCAAAAAAAGAGCACCTCAATTGGATACCATACAGACAAGTTAAGCCTCCAGAATTTTGTGTGAGACTCTGCTTTTTGATAGGGTGGACCTCGCTCTCAGACCCTATCCAATCCTTTCCATAGTAGCCAAAATGGTTTACATCAAATCTAGTTATCCTCCTAGATTATCTCTAGCTTACATCTATGTTTGCATAAAATAGGTAATGGACATAAATGAAAGATTAAAGTGCATGAACGTAAATTAAAGAGTAAAGTGGAAAGCAACTAATGGACTATGTCCATGGTAGAAGAAGAGCATGTCTTCTTCATTTTGAGACAAAGGGAGAGATCCAATGGACTCTAATTATTCAAATCCAGATATTTGAACATGCACCACTAAATTGAATCCAAAACCCCTGGTTGCTCAGCAAAAGGCAACCAGGATGACACCCAATTCATACATACAAATTGATTGTCAAACAACCAACATTTGTAAATTTAATAAGACAAAGAGGTAATGAAACATATTCCGATGATGGAAGTAACAAAGGTCATGTGATGGGTAGACCCAACATTTAACAAAGGATGATGCACCAAACTAAACACCATCAACCATTACGCTCATGTTTTGGCCTTAATGGACTCATTATATCATCACTAATATTGCTAATTATATCATTACTAATATTGCTAGTTTCTTCTTTTTTTTCACCTTTAAATTTTGTCAAGTGAAAAAAAAAATAAATAATAAACAAAGACAAGCCTCCCCTGAAGCATTAAAGAACCCTGCTGAAATTTCATCCCATGCCGAAGTCCTTGCTTTCCAACATCCTTCTTAGATTATTATCTTTTTGTTATCTAAATGAATCGGTGGTATATCCACAACATTTTTATGTATATAATCATCTAAATGAGTTCCCATTATAGAATCTTCATTCCACAATTTCATAACTTCCTCCTCATTTTTTCTTAATTTTATAATCTTTCTAAACATCAGATTCGCCTCACCTATAATGCCCATAAGGTGACCTACATCTATATTCTCTTTCCTCCCCCTATTATTGTAGGCCCATATTTCTTGAAGATCTATCCTTCAGTAATCATATTCCCAACCTAGGGAATTCCACCATTAAATTTCACTTTATTAACATCATTTATCTTTGACACATAATATGAAAACTCCACCAAAAGCATGTCTAGTAAATCTTGTCATCCAATCCAAAAAATGCATTTGGTAAAAGATCCCTTTTCTTTGGTGGCTTTTCTTGACAATTTGGTACTCCCATTATACTAGTTCATTAGCCCATATTTTTCTCCTCTTTTTTCTTCCTTCCTAATAACTACCAGCCTATGTTCTGCAGTGAAATCAATTCTTGCTTAAGTTTGAGAAGTAATAAATCGACAGATAAAACAAACAAAATTGGAAAAAGAAAAAAAAAGAAAAAGAAACTAAAGAAAGAAGGCAAGATTTCCTCACCTCAGCCTGCATCCCAGCATGCCTCCGCACCCCAATCGCATCATACATAACAATGAGGCTGAAACCAAGGCATACAGGAAATAACGAGTCTGATGCTCCATGGCACATGCCCACCGACGCAGTGAGCGCCATACACAGCGCCGAGTGCGACGATGGCATCCCTCCAGAACTAAACAGCATCCTGAAGTCCCACCTCCGCTCCACAAAGAAGTTCAAGAGCATCTTTATAGTCTGTGCCAGCGCCCACGCCACAAGCCCCGACACAAAAGTTGGGTTCCCGGCCAGCGTCCACAAAAAAGGGCTGACCTGGGCCTTCGACAACATCGCCGTGGTACTCATCAGCATCATCCCAATCCCTCCACAACATAGCAAATCATTCCCACACATCCCTTCGTCAAGGCCACCTTTAAGCCAAGATCGAATCTTTGGCGCCCGAGAGAGGACGAAGCCCCCGAATGAGTGGAAGATTGGAAGGAGGAAGCAGAAGGGGGTGATGGAGGTGGCATCGGGTGACGTTTCTAGGGTTTTGAGTGACCGGGGTTTTCTTGGAGGGGCGACGAAGGAGAATGAGGGGGGCGAGGGTTTGGAATGGGGAGTGGCACAGGGATTAAAGTGGGAGGGTGTGGTCTTAGGGTTTCTGGAGAGGTGGGCGGCGGAAACCCTAACGAAGGGTTTGAAACATAGGACCTCCATGGCCGCTCTGCATCGCCCCTACAGAGAGAGAGAGCAGCGGAGAGAAAGATGGGAGCCGGGAGCCAGCGTTAGGACCAGGAGTACTGAGGCTACCGTTCCTCTTTATAGAGATCTTTCGTCACTAAGAGAACCCTTGACTTTTTCCATAACTACGATTATACCCTTTCGGGCTTTAGAGTAGCAAAGATTAGCTGCCTCGCCTCCCCAGGTTTTCCAGCGACTGGCTTAGGCTCCGGTTCCGTTGAGGGTAAAATGGGAATATTGGCTCGGACATCATCACTCGTCTCCCAGTGAGTCGGAGCTCATACCGGTTTCTAACGAGCTGGCGATGAGATTGGGAGAGCGCACACGCAGTCTTTCCTACCACTTCGTATGTCCCGCGGATCACCTGTCAAGCCTCCGAACAACAAATTTTCGTTCGGCAGATCAAAACCGTCCAGATATATGACCTTGAGAGTAGTCGTGCCAAAGTCCTGGAATTCATGTTCGTGTATGGCTACGATTGGCCAACTGGTGTTGTTCGGTGTTATGAACCGAGTAGAATAATAAAAATCCATCGGGGGAGGTTATTGTGGTAATTTCGAGCTAAATAGAGTTTCAAATTAAACTTTAAAAAGTTACAAATTTGCTGTGGGGCTCCAATTGATCACACAAGCCACTCCTCTTAACAACGTGACTGGAGATCTGTCCTATTGTCCCCGTGAATGGCACCACAAGCCTCTCGCCACGTGAGATAAGAACCCCCGTGTAAAATGACCGGGATCTCATGGTATCACTCAGAATATTTCATCTGGACCGTGAGGGATATTACGCGAAGATTCGGTGTCGGGTCTGCAAAGAGGAGAGAATCTTCGAGCCCGCACAAAATCCAACCGGAGCGCACGGCACGTTTAATGTCTGTATTTTTTTTTAATTTAAAATTTTATATAATAAAAAAAATATATTTTTTTAAAAAAATTATAATATTTTATAATATATTATAATTAAAAAATTATGATATTTTGTCATATATTAAGATATTCTGTATCAAATTATAATTTTTTATATATAAAATATCATATTATGATTAAAAATATCATAATATAGGTGGAGTATTTTTGTCCAATTATTTTTAAATATATATTTAATATATATAATTTTTTTTATTTAAAAATTTTGAATGATAAAAATATTTTTATTTTTAAAAAATATTATAATATTTTATGATATATTATGATTTTTATCATAATTTTTACCATAAAATATAATAATTTATTCTATGTCATATTATAATTTTTAAAAAAATTATAATTTTTATCACAAAATATCATAAATTTTTTTAAAAAATAAAATTATTTTTATTATTTAAAATTTTAAAATAAAAAATAAATATTAAATATTAAATATATATTAAAAAATAATAATCATGTAGATCCATTATATAAAATGATACATTTTATGTAGGATTTCCCGCACCGCCCGCGGCGCACAAAAAATTTCTTGGGAAAGACAGGCCTTGGACCACCGTTGTCGAGAAGAAAAAAACGCGAGCTCTTTATCCGGCCCGTTTGGGCACCAACTCACGATCGCGTCTTGACATGGTACGGTACATGAGTGGAATGGTAGGAAATTTTTACACTGGCGGGATCCTAGGTCCATAAGTGGAAAAATAATTGGTAGGCTTCCATTTGCTCGTTAATGATAAAACCTGTGATGGATAGTGGAACTACATGTACAAATGTTAGAAAGTTGAGATGAGGGGTCCTAAAATTATTGGTGAAGTTGATTGTGATCTTGATCTATGGCATTCATCTCTAGATAAAAGAGAAAAATGGTGGCTCCATGGATGTTGTAATTTGATGAAAATATGTGAAATTTATGTCATTCACCTTCCCTAGCAAATGAACATACGAAGGAGTTGGCATCATTTAGTCTTGATTGGTGCAATTATATATAGAAAATTTATCACATTTCATCGGGTGGGATAACGAATTACCGATTGCATCAATTACATAAAGGAGTGGATCTACCACTATATCTAATGATGCCACTGCCAAGTATTTAGTTTTCGATCAAAATCATCAAAGAAGGACACCTTGTCTTATAAAATGAATACAAATAAGGGAATTGCTTTATTGCTCTACATAGGTGATTAAGCAGTCTAATTGAAGAATAATTGCCCATGGTGCTGCGATGGAAGTTTGTAGCTGGTAGGGGTGAAAAACCTGACAAGAATCAAGTAGATATAAAAAGACTTCAATGCTTATATGAAATCTGACATCAAGAAAGACATGTGTCAAAGCTAAAAGACGATAAAGCATGCAGCATACATTGATCATATGAAAATTATGCTTGAGAACAGGGAGGTATAAGGAGGCTAAATATGGCCAAAAGACTATAGAACATTGAAAAGATGATAGCATTATTTTGGAGTTCAATTGACATTGGATGATGGAGATCAACATTTTTAACTTTCTCTTTTTGATAAAAATATTTGGCCAATGCAGCAATTCATGCAGTGCATAAAAATTGGAAAATCTAAAATGGATCGACATGATAAGTTGCAATCATGGGGGAAATAGAGCTAAACAAGATAAATATGGTACAAATTTGACTAACTTTTTTATGATAAATACCATCCTTCATGCTAAGAGATTCAAAGTCCATTATAAAATACACCCAGATAAAATAATAAATTAAATATGTTATTGGAGAATAAAATTCTTGCATGAAAATACTATAAAGCAAAAGGACAATTTGTTACATTAAGTTAGCAATTTTTTCTCTTCACACCAATTTTACAATCAAGTTGAATATTGAGATATAGACTTCAAAGAAGATTAAAGTAAGGCTAGTTTATTGATTTTCCTATTTATTGAAGTTAAGGATTCGAATGTTTATAATATATACAAAGGGAAGAAGGATTTGTCGAAGAAAATTAATTAGGTCTGGATACTTAAAAGATACATTATCCAAGACTGATGCACATCCCATTCCAAAGAGAGAAGAGTTGTGACCACCTAAGCATTGCCTAATTGCAAAATATTTATCATTTTATATCACAAAGCTGATAATAGAATATAAATTTTGACTTAAATCCATGAAAATTTTATTACTTTGTATATGTATTTATTGTAATGAGTAAGTATTGGTCTATTGGCTAGCAATTCTCTCCCTGACACTTGCACTTGGACGAACCTCAGGTTTGGCTAGAAAAAATATTGCCTCCATTGTTATTCAAAAGAAAAAAAAAAGAAAGTTTGAAACACCCAATTTTATTAAACACAAAGTTTGCCGGACCTACAACTGTCCGTAGTCCTCAATAATATCAAGGGTTGTTTTTAATAATTCATTGAACTCTTATCAAAAAAAATATATATATATTGAATTCCCTCCATATCGCTGCCTATAAAGTGTTTATTCCCAAATATGTTTCAAGCAACTTTCTTTAATTGGTGTCAGATAACGAAAAAGAAGTTGGATTTTGTTCTTCAATATATACCTATCCACAAAATCCAATCTTGGATTAAGTTTTAAGTAGACTTTTACTAAAAATATTTGTTCACACTAGACCTAAGCATGGTCGAGCAGCCCGCTCGGCCCGTGATTTGGTTGGGCTTGGACATGAAGAATTCACATGAGGCCTGGTCCAACCTGAGGCCCACTTATTTTTATGGTCAGACTTGAGAATCTATGTAAATAATTAGTCCTATTCGGTCCGATCTGACAAATAAGTGAAGATTTAGAAACCCTTCATATCCCCCATTAGTGTACTTCATGATCTTTGGTTCTTTGCACATAATTGTTAGTCCTGATCTTTGAATTTGAATTTTTGTTAATTGCATAAAAACTGCTCATGAAAATCTATTTATCCATATGATTTTTCACATAAGATCTATACTGTTTAAGAAAGAAAAAAATAGATGGGCCTCTTGGGTAGGCTTGGCTAGCCCATCCATCATCTACGCCCGAGCTTGGACAACAAAGATAAGTCTGATGGTCGGGTTGGGTCTGACCTGGATTGAGAAAAAACTATTAATATCTTAATAAGACTTGGCCCGAGCCCACCCGAGCCCATCCGTTGCTCAGGTCTAGTTCACACCTCCTACCAATTGCGAGAGTAAGAATACCACCCCTTGAAGGTTAAAACTAAAACTTTTTGTCCATGTATATGCATTCTCGACATTTGCATATTAATCTAGCACAATTCTACTAAATCCTAATATTCTAGGTTCTGCTTATTTTAAAATTTTTTAAATCCAAATAAGATTGCATAGCCCATAATCTAATTGAAATCCTACTCTACATCTTACTCCAACCTTTCCTAAGCATCTTTAAGCCTAACCCACTTTTCACAACATTCTAATAACATCAAAACTTTAAAATTTTCCATTTTTGCAATGTTTTTATAATGGATTTCTTATATTTCCCCTAATCAGGTCTTGAACTTCAACTATTTTATCCTAGATTTATCCCTTACTATATCCTATCAACTACCAGCTTGCATTTTTTTTTGTACATACGGGCAGTCACACCACTCTGGTGTGAGAGTAGCTCAGAAAATCAGAGCACAAAATATCCTACAAGATCGACAGGCAGCTCTCGCCCTGTTGCCAAGCTCAATCTCCAAAGTACTCTACTACATACAATGCGATTTAATCTGCTACACTATTCACCTTCTGATAGATATGTCGCACCACCACTGTAGTAGAGAGGTGGAAAGCAATCCAAATGTCAGAGAGGAGCGGGTGGGCTCCTAGCTATCTCATACTATCGCGGATCCATCCAATAGCGGTGGTAAAGTCTCTCTCAATGAAAATCTTCTCTACTCGTAGCTCCTATCCGACAAAGATAATGCCTGCCTAGATGGTATAAAGCTTAGCACCCGAGATTGAAGGCTCGAATAGATGGAAGCCCTCAGCCGCTAGCAACCTAGCATCCGAACTCTGGATGACAAATTCTATATCACCCCTCCCATCCCTGATACTGCCATCAAAATTTACATTGACAAACCCCAAAGGAGAGGCTCCCAGAAAATGAAAATGACCCTCCAAGTCGCTGCAAGGGCAACAAAAATTTTCAATGAACGAGGACATGAAGGGACGGGCCAGTAGCATTGAAGTGATTGTACTTCTCAGCGAAGCAGATAGCTCTCTCTAGCACCAGATGAGCAGGAATCATCTCGCCCTTGAAGATTAAGTATTTTCTGAATAGCCAAATCTGATAGACAATGTAAACCATCCTTTCTCCCAAAGTGGAGGTCATCTTGTCGGCTATACTCCATCGAATCATGCTTAAGGACTCTATCAAATGATCCCCGATCATCTCCCAAGGCTGGCCTCTCATCCTTCTCCAAATTAATCTAGCCTTTAGACAGCGTAGGATGGCATACTCTGTCAACTCATCTTCTAGCCCGTAGATCGGACATGAAACTGATAGCTCCATGCCCCTGTCTCTGAGAAGCATATACATCAGAAGTTAATCCCAAGCAAGCTTCTATAGAGAGAGTCTCACTCTGAGATGGATGGATGCTCTCCAAATCCAAGCAGCCTTGATTTTTTTGTCCGTCATCGGCCTGCACATCCCGAACAGATCTCTCGGAGGAACCCTAAGGCAACAAAAGCGGCCTCATATTTACAAATCTTGATTACGGTGAATCGAAAATATAGTAGCGAGGATCTGATTAGTGAGCGAACTGCCAAATAAGCTGGTGATCACCTATGCTTTCCAGTCTCTATCATCAGCGTTGAGCATGTCGCATACTCGCAAATGATCATCTACCTCACTACTTACATAGGTCAGCCATTTGGAGAGTGGTAGGCTAGAAATCTAAGTATTCTAGCTCACAACCACTGATGTTCTATCCCCAATTAGTCATCTGAGATGTGCCAAAACAACAAACCTACGAGCATAGATCTCCTTATAGAGGAAGGATCAACCAACTTGCCTTCAATGTATAATTCTCTAGCAATACTTAAAAGAATTATAAATGTATGACAAATCTATACCATAATAAGACTTTTTTATCATTTACTCATTATATCAATATATCTCCTCGATGATATGTGCAAAAAATAAACTTTATTGCACATCCCTCTTATCATAACTTTTAGAATCATACTCATAACTCTAATTATGAATGAAACCCTAGATCAGTTATTTTACACTACTAGGTGTCATCACCCTTTCTATATGGATTATTACACTCTCAAAAATTCTCATATGCAATTACATAAAATCCTGACACAGATATTTGCCTTACGACACTACCTACCTAGGCCACCTCACTCTTTAGAACCTTCCAAATTTTCATGTGCTCCTTAAATTTCCACGTGGCACTCCCTCGTTCACTTTTTCTAAAAGATCCTCCACAATTCACCTATAACTATGTTAACTCCTCTTTTCTCAAGTCATGTTACCAAAAATACAATTTAGATGCGAGAAATGGCTTTTGCAGTAATCACTCCTTAATAAGAAAAATCTAAATTTTAGTACTTGGTATATGGTCTCTTTCACCTTGTCAGTATCAAATTACCTACTTAACTCCAAATTAATACATAATCCTCGAATAATCAAGATCCTAGCCAGTAGATATAAGCTTAATTTCACTATGGCCATAATCATGAGCCCCCAAATACCTGATAATTACTTGCCATTGTTGAAAATCTTTCTTAATGGCACTCTTATCGATCAATAAGATTAACTTTCATCTTGTCCTCAGTCTCCACATCGTGAGCCTCTTTTAGCCCTTAGATCTAAAGAATTTTCTAGAAACTTAAATCATGATCGTCCATTTCACCTTTTTCCCTCTATAAATATCCTCTGATGCTAATAGAAAGGAGGAGAAAAATTATTAGCTTATTAGAGATTATGCCAAATATCTAATTAAAGCTTAACGCTCTTCTTTTCTCTATCACCAACATCTCCACCAAACCCTAGACTTCTCCACCACTTCTGTCATCTAAAATCTAAGCCTTTAAACCAAGAAATCTTTGATCTCCTTCTGTTGTCTGGGGATCTCTCTAGATAGCGACTTGATACCAAGGAACATTAGTGGAGAATTTTGCTAAGGAGCAAATTGAGATGTGGTACTGATTTTTCTCTCTCCTCTTTTTTCTTTCGATCCTTTTTTTTGTTGTCCTTTTTATATTTTAATAATCATTTATTGACCCATTTTTTATGTAGGATATGATATAATTGAGAATCCTAATTATGCCCTCAAGATCCCTTTGGATCACAATGAGAAATATATATTTTATGAATTTCTTCTCTCTCTTTGACCTATAATTTTATCTTAATTATCTTATCCTTTCTCTCTGGGATTCCTAGGTACTTAGATATCCCAAACCCTAGATGTCAATTGTGAATCCAATGCCGGCACTAGTATTGACTCCTAGCATCTTACTATGGATTTGGAATTATTTTCTTTCCTTCATTTCTTTTTTTTGGTACTTCACTTTAATGAGTTAGAGGATTTTTTTTCCTTTTATTTTCAGGATGTAAACGAGCAGTCGAGAAAGGATCTCCAGTGATTTTAAACACTTAGTAAGTTTTTTTTTCTTTTATTTTCTTTATATTGCTCTTGATTTATTTTTAGATAAGAATATAATATATCATGTGTATCGATTCAAATTTCTCCCTTGAAATATCTTGCCCTTGTCTTCTTTTTGGGCAAGAATCTTACTACTGGTTTTTATTAATTCGATTCTTCCTCTCTTAAATCTAGTCCGAGAGCTAATCAATCAAAGTTTAGGTGTGATATCAATATCAGTGATAGTAAAATAAAGTTGGATGATTTCATTTGTCATGTTGTTTCATATATATTTTTCTACCTTTTTACAAGGT
Organism: Elaeis guineensis; assembly: GCF_000442705.2. Classification (NCBI taxonomy): domain Eukaryota; kingdom Viridiplantae; phylum Streptophyta; class Magnoliopsida; order Arecales; family Arecaceae; genus Elaeis; species Elaeis guineensis. The sequence continues at coordinate 114,206,495 of NC_025994.2, forward strand.
TAGGAGGAAAAGAAGATTTCTTTTATCTTTATTTTTTTTGGGTGCTTATTTTTTAGAGCAATTCTTCTCTTGATTTCTTTTTGAACAAATATTTTACTTTCAATTTCTTCCAATTGAATTTTTTTCTTTTTCTTTTTTGGTATCATTTGATCCTACATTATTTCAAATGTTGTTATGTTAATGGTTCATGCTTTTGTTTGTTAGACCAAGAAAGCAACTGTTGAGCTATTTGTCTATTGGTTTTCAAACATCAGGGATCATGGAAAGGAAGGCTATCATCAGGATTCTTTGATTTTTATGGTGCTCTCTTTTCTAAAATAGCAATTATTCGAAGAAGAGTAACCATTAATCATTAATTATATTCACATATTTTTTGGATAGAGAAATCTTCGTATGCACAGTGAGAAATTTTAATTAAATTTTTTATAATTTTTTAAAATTATCATTTAGATTATATTATTTTAAATATTTTATTATTTTTTTAATAATAAAATAAAAAGCTATCTGTAGTATCACTTAAATATATCTTTCTTATGCAAGTTTCTATTAAAGTCGCCAATGATATGTCAACCAAGAAGTATTTTGATTTCAAATTTAGCTGATGCAAGGCTAGTTTGTCAATTTGCTCCAGAAAAATCAAATTTTTTTCTGGTACAGAGAACAAATCAATTTTTATTTGGGATATTCTGAAAAAATATATATTTCTAAAAATAATCATAAATGGCGTCTTCCCCTTTTCCCGTCTAGCCTTGTGAGCCGCAGCCACAAGGGAGGTCGGTGGTTCATTTAGGGGCTCAATTCCCATTTTACCCCCAGCGGTCCGGCAAAAGTCCGGTCTAGGGTGTGCGCTGGGGTGAAATCATAAAGTCGGTACATGATACCGACTTCTGCAGCTCGACAATTTTTCCCTTCGACGTTTTCTCATCCAAAGTTCTTCTCCATGGTAAGCCCTAACCCTCCCTCCACCCTCTCTCCCTCCCCCAAGAAACCAACGGTCACCGACCGCTGGAGAACCGAACGATCACCGTCCCTCGCCGTCGCCGACGATCGAAGGTAGAACCTCCTTCCCCTTGATATCGCGGTCAAGAACCTTTCCTTCTCATCTGATTGCTTGATCCCTCCTTCTCATCCCCTTTTTCTAATTGATATAATTTTCTTTCAAATGCGGTTTAAACTTTAACGCTATCAATCTTGTCAAGAGAAATTTTCCTATTTCTTGGACCTTAAATATGTTGATATGTGTGTTCTAGAAAAAATTCAGCTTTTTGGGAAAATTAAAGAACGTGCGATAATCGCATTGCTTGGAACCGTTTGCCATGAAGATTACTGGGAGCTCTAATTTTTCAAGCTAACAAATTGCCTGTAACTCTATGATGCTAAGATTTCTTATTGAATTTCTTTAAGAAACCAATTGCGAAAGGAAAGAAGCAGCCGAACGTGTGAATATTACTGATGATTTCTTTGTTCTCTGTGGCGGTCAGAGCTTAAGCCAAGACGGGTTAGTTACTGCAGAGGAAAAAACAGCAAAGAATTTGATAAAAATTAGAAGCAAATGCTGCTGGAAGCATTTTGTTGATTTAGCTAATGGTAACTATATGGGTAAAACAAGAAAAAACTAATTGACACAAGAATTGGAAAGAATATGAAGATATAGATGTGGGTTGCTTGGATAAGGGCAGCATATATAATGTGTATGAATGTAGTCTTATACACAGACATGCTTGGTGATAATCTTACTACTTTTTTTAGGAAGGTTACTTGATTATGCTTCTATTGTAACTTAGACTTTTGCTTTGTTGTTCCAAATGGCATAAAGGAAAACTCCTTTCTCAACGAACTAAATATCCATAAAACAAATACAGTGTGTTTTCACAAATAATCAATTGCCCTTATTGCATTTCCATTCACATCTCACAACCATCCATATCCTATCGTATCTATGCTTAGCCAACTTTTGTTGATGCTTGATGCCGAGAGTCACTTTTAACACCAAACTTTTGATGTTAAATTGACATGCTATAAGTATATGATTTACATCTCATTTTCAGGTTAAGTACTCCTTTTCTCTAACCAATGGATCCAGAAGAAAACACCAAGAGTGAATCAAAAGAAGCTGTTGTTAAAGATGAGGATGATATGGTAAATCCTACCCTGCATTTTCAATTTTTCACTTATCATACATTTTGATAGAAGCAATTATGTTTTCATGTTTTGTTTCCTTTTTATTTGTCTTCTAGGGACATCTGCTCTAGACTCCAATATATGGCTGCTAGAGGAGGAGAAAATACACATGAAAAAAATATTGAAAATTTAAAATGTAATTAAATGACGTGTCAGTCTTATGGATGGTCTGAACATCTATTCTTCCTCCGAAAGAAAATATAAACACTCTACATCTACATAGTTGAGATTCCAATGATGTCCAAATGGCATAAACCTACATTCAATGTGTGCCATACTGCCCCAAACAGTCAGATTCGGGGTGTATCGAACCATACTAGGGATGAACCATCATGGTTCTGGCCCTCAGTTCGATGAATCATGTGAGGGAGGGAGAGAGGAAGAAAGAGAGAGAGAGAGAGAGAGAGGCAAAGATACTCCCACATTGGTCGGAAAGAGGGAGAAATGGCTTGGAAACCCCTCCCTGTTTTGAAACAAAATAGAAGATCCTATATATATGTTTTGCCGTTTTTCAACCGAAGTTGGCAAATGGTTTGCTGACTTGCTACAGTGAAGTCAACAAACCATTTGCCGACTTCAGTTCAAAAGAATTAAAAAAAAAATGTTTTGAATGGTATAATACGGGGGAGTGGCATGGTATAGATCCATGCCATATCGTTCTGGTCGCTGGCTGATATAGGTCCTGGTATCGGTTTGGCGAACCTTGCCTACTTCTTTTTCCATGCCAATGTAATGGATATAAGAGGCGCAATGGATGACTTGAATTGGGAAGGGGAAAGTGGAGAAGGGTGGACTATGAGGTTGGATGAAACCCTTAAAGGGACCAGCGGTTAAATTTAGTTCCCTAGAGAATTCCTATATAAGCTTGATTAGCAATTGGTGATAGCCAGGAGTGCTGGTTGTCCTAATCCTTATTTCCTGCATTTTGTCAGAATTTCATAAGCAATAATAAATTATAAAACTTAGGTGATCTCAAATCCTAGGCTTCTAGCCTTCTCAAGATTCATATATAGCTGTAATTCGTGGTGCCAGTTCTTTTCATGAATGATATGTGCCTATGTGGGGTATGGTTACTTTTAGTGCATGACATTGACTCATATGTAGGAGAACATGTTCTTTATGACATCAATGTTACTAGTGATGCTATGATGCACTGTCTTTTCAATTCTCCATCATCAATATGAAACTGTTGAAGATCTGATAAGACTCTTTCTAAAGATGGTGTCAGCATGATGTATATTTTCAAATATATGAACTAACAATCATAATGAATACCTGTTAAGCTAGTATTGTGCAACTTATGTACTATTCTTTGAATCTGATATCTAAGATCTATTCTCCAATCACTTCTGAATTATTAAATGGGCTAATTTTTAATTTGATTTCTTTTTGTATGCTTTGATACAGTGGATGAATGATATATTTTAATTTTCCCTGTAGGAAGATGCTGCTTTTGAGAATGAACGATGTGGAATATGTACATATGTTGTCATTGACAGAGGGGTTTTGGACTGTTGCCACCACTGGTAGGTCTTGAGAATGCATAAATATCTTCCATAACAGGGGCTTTGAAATTTTTTTGGCCCGCATCTTTTAATCCTTCTTTTCTTCCCAACATGGCAATTCACCACCATAATACTGAACTGTAAAATAATTATCATCATCAGCATGTCGATATCATCATACTTGATATTGATTTGTGGATTCTTAGTCTCAGCCAAGGTTTAGAATACCATTACTTGCTGTGATCCTGATTTTTCATTTGGACCTGTATGATACCAGTTTGTATCATATACCACTCATGATATGATATTCATCCTTGTACCATACTGAGATGCCATTTCTTAATTCTTCTTTTTCATTTTTAAACTTTTGATGTCTAAAATGAATAATATGTGATTATTTTGTTTGTCCATGTTCACATGGTTTTTGATGGGGTGTATGATGATGGTGTGCTGCTGTTGGTATCGATACCTGTGGTTTCTCAATAGGGTTTAGAAAGCTAGCCTCTGGAGTCTGGTCTTTTGGAGGCACTCCACCATGAGTAGTATGTGTATTTTTCAGTGAATGGATAGAAGTCTCTTTGGTGGGATAATTTTAAGTTTGTCCTAATTTTGCTCCTGAAGGTGCCTGAAATTAATCCAAATTGTGCAATAAATTACTAGCATGTGCACAATAATAATGCACAAATGCTGCATATTAAATTTCATGGCAAATAGAAATCTTGAGCATGAGTTCTTTTATAGTCCTATTATTCTCTATTTGCAAATTGTTTTTTTTTTTTTTTTTGTGGGTTTTGTGGGGGGGGGGGGTTGTGGAGGGGATGAAAATTCACCGATATTAGTGGAATCTGGCAGTGTGGATGTCAGGAAGTTGGTGGAAGACTCTTTTTGGAGGGGTGAGTGATCAGAATTTTTTAAGCAATGATGGATGGAGGGGCGTGATTTTCTAGGATTGTATGTGGGAACCGGAGACATTGTGCCTTACGAAGTGGAACTTTTTGTGGAGTTAAATGGGCATGTTTTGATGAAAAATGTGAAAGATGTCTGATGGAAACAAACAAAGAATGTTCCCTAAATTCAAAAGTATTGTTTTTATAATATAATACAGATGACTAAAATGCTATTGAAGACATCTGTGAGTCCATGCGAATATATCTGATACTTAGTTTTTTTGCTTGGAACCAATATAAAGCTGGACTAGGTGTCAGATTTTTAGCCAAAACTGAGTTACAAGGCCAAGTATCTTTCATACATGCATGCATTCATATGTACATACATATGCATGTATATACGTACACAAATGCTTGCTTCCATGCTTGCTTTCTTGCTCAAGTTAGCATCTTATGTATAGGTAAATGATGTGCTTGCTTAAGTTAATATCTTCTGTAGAGACAAATGACATTTTTGCTTGCATGTGTACATGCATGGTATTGCTTGACGGGAATAAAACTTGGGAACGATAACAAAATCTCTCAAATCTCAGGTTTTGTTTTGAGTGCATTGACAAATGGGCTACCATCACAAACCACTGTCCACTTTGCAAAAATGAATTCCAGCTTATCACATGTCTTCCGGTGAGTGATATTATTTTTTTACTACTTTGCAAAGCTGTTGTGTTTGCTATTCCTTTGACTTGTGCATGGAAGGATTATATATTGAGTTAATGTTACAAATAAGTTTCTTAGCAATGGTCAAGGTCTGCTTGATTGAATTCTTCCATGGAATTGTTCATGCATGTCTTCTAGTCCTATCCAAACTATAGTTTTGTGACATAAACTACTGCATAGTATGTGAGTTTTGTTTATTGATTGAAGGTGTATGATACCACTGGAAGCATCAAAGCTGAGGAATATTCTTTTTCCGGGTAAGACATGCTTTTCTAGCTATCCTGTTTTAAGTAAAAACTGATCAATTGGTTCTATTATTTCATATTGTTCTCATTTTCATATCGCAAATCGAATAGAAAAGCAACTTTTTTCTTTTAAACATTGACATAACTCTAACATTTTTCTTCTCACAATTGCTGCCATCACAATTACTTGTGATAATGGTGCTTGATAGGATAAGCAATGATATTACAAATACTTACAGGTTACAATATAGCCTGTTGCTTAAGCTCGTTGCTGGAGGCCTAACTTATTCATGTGACAAAAACTTGCATTTCCCTCGTTTATATCCAGTAATCTTCTGTTGACTTCAGCATTGATTTTGTACAAACACTTCAATTTGCAATTAGTGAACTAGTTGTTTTATTTTGACCGTTTTAAGGCCTTTTGGAAATTTCTTACCCTTTGTGTAGTATGTTAAGTCAGCAACCAGTTCACCTATTCACAGCTAGTTCCTTGAACAAAGTTTCTGTTATGACAAAATCCAATGTATTAGAAATTTTTGCTGAAAAAGACATTAAATAGTGTCTTGCATTTGACTGAGATTTCGCTTTAAACTCTAGGTTATGGATATATGTCTTTGGTTTTTTAACGCAAAAACCTTTTGTTCTTTAACTCTTTTTTGTGTTTTTGATGTAGAGATGATGATTGGTGTATTCAAGGGAAAAACAATACACTCTCCTTTCCATCATACTATATTGATGAAGATGTAATGATGTTCAACAAGCAGTCATTTGTCCATCTCTGAGAATATTTATTCTTTTATCTGACAGCATTTTTTTTTAATGCTGTTATTCTTCTGCAGGCAGTTATTTGTTTGGATGGTGATGGGTGCAAAATTCGAAGCGGACTGTCAACAACTGAGGATGGTTTACCTCTGGACACATCAATTGCTTGTGATTCATGTGATATATGGTATCTCTTGACTTTCATCGCTCTATCCTGTACATGGAAAGCTCAATCTTGAAGAAGTTGCATGGAGAAAATGTTTGACACTTGAATGCACTCTTTTTAAAATGGAAATTGTTAGCAAAATCTCTTGCTTAGATGGCTGCAAAAAAAACAGTGGATGCAAAGTAGTTAAGAGTGAAAACAGAGGAAATTGCTTGGCCATAGTAGAACAGGAAATATTCTGTCAATCTAAGTTTATTTCAGATTATTAGTTCAACATCTGGATTTCATCCTCATCTTAATCTGAATCGCTGGAGTTTAACACATCTCAGCTTTCCAATTTATTTCTGATATTACACATCATACATGGAACATTATGTAAACCTTAAAAAGAAACAATTAAAATACATCTAATGATGACCGGCGAATATGATATGTAAGGACTCAGTAGAAAGGAAAAAGGAGGCTATTAATATCTGCAGAACTACACTGAATTCCACACATCTAGTAACTTAAATTGTGGAAATGCTTATAGTGGAAGCTAACATATGGCTGCTTTCTATAAGCTAGGTTTTATTATACAGCATTAATCCCACTTTGACCTTAACATGTAATGATCCTATGAACATGACAAATATTCAGCAAGCCACTCTTTTACACCACTATGATTGCCATCGTTTAGTTCAAAGCCTCTGTTTAGCTAACCCAGATTTATTTTCTTTTTATAATTTCAATTATTTCATTTATCTTTTATTGATCCATCACTTGGAAATGCTCTTATCTTTCATTCTAAGTGAATATCAAGTTGCTTTTTGGTACTTTACATTCAATTTATTATTATTTTTTTTTCAGGTATCATGCTTTCTGTGTTGGATTCAATCCTGAGTGCACATCCGAAAATTCATGGTTGTGCCCAAGGTAATTCAATAATTGTTCACGCTTTTGTCTTAGTTCTGATATTGTAGCCCAAATTTTCATCAATTTTGCTTCTACTCCAATGTTGCTTGACTTCACAACTAGTAGGTTTTTCAGCTATAAATTGCTATGTTTTTCAGCTATGCTGAATACAGCACCCTTTTTTTTTTTTTTTACATTTGCCTTTTCTTCTCTTAGGTGTGCATCTGTTGAAGTGCAACAGAAGTGGGATTGTCTCCCAATACAAAACCCAAGCAAGCATTTTACTTTGAGAAGTGCTGGTCATGTATCAAATATCAACACTTCCTTTCTGGGGAAGGTGTCAGTATCTGTTGCTGATGCTGGGGAGACAGCTGTTGTTGTCTCAATGGTTGGGGGAGAGCCAAGGACTGAAGCCAGTTTTCCATTGAAGAATGATCTAGATATTACTACAGGCAAAGAAAATGGAACATCTCTATCTGATTCTGATGCCGGTAATACCAAACTTGATATGCCACTTGACAAGAGTGGTTGTGTTGAACTTATATGTAACAGCTTGATGTGCAGTGATGATAAGGGGTCCATACCCCCGGTTCAAGAGATTGAGAATAGTTCTGAAGGATTGTTGGATATGTCATCTAAAATGGATGTCATCCAACCAGATGTTGAACCGACAGAAAATTCATTAGCATATGCAGCATCTGAGATGGTTGTAGTTCAAGCTGATGATATACTGAATACATCATTAGACCAATCACAAGGTGCGATGCTGTCTTCTCCCTGTGTTTCAGTAATACATGGTGGTTTCCAGGCCAAAAATACAGAAGAGATTACACACAGCTCTTGTAATTTCAATGAATACAATGTCTCATGTCCTTTGTCAAGCGACAATGATGAAAATAAAAATGGACTGTCTGAAAACAACACATGCGATACCATTCCTCATCTTGACATATCTGTAACCTCTCCTTCATCAGGTATGTATTAGCAATTTATGAATCCTAGCTATTTATTCTTTTGCAAAAATCCTTGTCATTTCCAGTTAGTCATATGATTATGAATCTCAGACAATTGACTTAACTAGCTCCTTGTAACCATGTTTTAGCTGACAACATGGTTGATGATAATACTGAAAATTTATTGATTGGAAGCAATGCACACCATTCAGAAGAATATTTTATTCTCCAGTATTATTGTATCCTCAAATTTCAATCTTGAACAAATGATCTTGCTTGACTGTTGAGTAAGAAATGTCACTCATTGGGCCATGTACTAGCACCCTGTAAGAATAATAATGTTTTGAATAATATACTTTTTCGGAACCTCATCTAGAGTAATCTGTAGAATGGCCAGACAATTTGATAATATTAAAACAAAATGATAAACTGTGCATCATTTCCAGCCAATTGACTGAGATACCCGTCCAGGATTTTCTTTTTGAATTTTTGTACACGATAAAATGACTTAACTGAGCATGCTTGTACCTGTTTTATGGTTATCCAATTTCTCATCCATTGGTGATGGGGTCTCAAGTCATGAGCTTGATTGACTTGTTTGTGCCTTCTTAAAATGGTTTCCTTGTTCAAATTTTTGCAGTAGATGATGTGGTCACCAGCACTAACGAGGATATACTTCATGCTATACATCCAAAGGATTTAAATTCTAGAGGTTTGACAATGAAACATATGGAGAAGTTTGAGACAGATGTCAGGTATAAATCTTTTCTTTATATGTTTCATTATGTCTAATGTTAAAAGTGAACAATATCGGACCTTTCTGCACCAACTTGTGCATTAGATACAGCTGGAAGCAAGATCTGCCGAACAGGTACCGAGTGCCATATTGTTCGATGATCGGTACAGCACAGTATCGATTGATACACATGGTACAAACTATAGAATGTCGTACTGGGCCGAACCATTTGGTACACCCTGATCATACCATACCGGTCTTGTACTGATATGGTATCTTGTACTGTATCAACATTTGGTATGCATCTCATACTATACTGAACTGCATACCAACACTATAATAGGATGGTACTAGTGCCGGGTCTAGTATCAAGACAACGAACCTTAGTACAAACTATTATAATCATCATTGCTAGCATCACGGGAAAGCATGACAGGGCTGAGAAGGCATTGGAGGCCTTTTTTGAACCTCCCCTCTTATTGTTGGAGTGGGATGGGCAATGAACCACCTTGAACCAAGCAAAACTGGGTGGTTCTGCTTGATTCAGATTGGCTTATGCCAGTTCAGGATCTGTTCTGACCTGTACGGCCGTGCTGTCCACATAGAGTGTCCAGAGTTACAGACCTTATGCAGTCTCAAAATGCAAAGTGCAGCATGCTGATTAAACTAATTTGCAATTCTATTTGCCTTTATTGTCATATCTGTTGTTTGTCGTAAGTGAGCTTAATGGTTACCATCCCTTATATATAGCAAGTTTTATCATAATAGTCTCTCTCTCTCTCTCTCTCTCTCTCTCTCTCTCTCTCTCTCTCTCTCTCTCTCTCTTTTTGTGCATTATTTGGATCTCCACCCTCTTGCATATGCTGCTTTTCTTTCCAAAGGGAAAGAGTCAATCAGGGTCCTCCTTTTGCTAACTGGTCTTCTAGAATTCAAATTAGACCATTCTCTTGGCTGAAGTTGTTTCTGTTTAGAGCTGACTACAATATACAAAAGCTTGGATCAAATTAAGAACAGCTTGCAAATGATAGGATGAGGCTTGTTTGTCGGGACTAAGCTTCAGTTCAAACATGACTCTTGTTCTTATATATGACACTTTTGCTTTCTGTTCAAGCATCCAATATTCTTCCTCTTTTCAACATGTCACCAATGTTTATGGGGAAGGATTCATATTTTCACTGTTAGCCATATGGTTATCATCATGCTCAACTTTTTGTTTGTTTTGTTGCTTTATTTTTTAATTGATTTCATCCAGACCATCCCCAGCTGAAGATATTCTCATGTTTCTTTGTTGTTAATTCTTGTTTAAAAGGTTTGGTTGGTTAACTTTTGTTGGGCATATCATTACTGTTGCCCTTTTTTTTTTGTCTTTTTTCTTTAGAGGCATCGATCATCTAAGTGACATCATTGGCAAACAAGAAGGATGCTCGCAGGTGAAAGTGGAAGCTGAGCATCCTGCGAAGAGAGCTAAATTAAATGAAAATTCTCAGATACAATCTTCAGAAAGCCAAGATCATACTTCTGTTATGGAGAACTCTCAGACCTGTTCTGTAGCAGCAGTATTTCCTGATGATGATAATTTAAGATGTGCCCCATATGAGGAAGCTCTAGCTCCAGATATAATGGATATAGTACAGGAACCCAAGCATAGAAAGTATGATGGTGAAGCAGGCATAAATCCTGTAACTAAAACCATAGAAAAACGAGATAATTCTGCTGGGCTGAGAGTAAAAAAGATAATGCGAAGAGCTGGAAACAAGGAATCATCCATTTTATTTCAGGAATTGGGAAAAGAGATAAAAGTGGTTGAAAATGAAACCTCCAACAGCACTGGCCAGGAGAATGCCTTTGACGGAGAACTTCTGACAGCATTTCGGAATGCGATGGTCAAACCTAAAAATGAATTGTCTAATAAACTTGATCCTTCAGTTCTAGGAGTGAGGAAGTCATTGCTGCAAAAAGGAAAGATTCGTGATAACCTAACCAAAAAAATATATGGAACATCCACTGGAAGACGAAGGCGTGCATGGGACAGGGATCGGGAGATTGAGTTCTGGAAGTACCGATGTTCTAGGATGAAGCCTCAAAAGACTCAGACAGTACAGTCTGTTCTTGAGCTTTTTAAAAGAACTTCAAATTCTTGCTTGGAGAACTTGGAGATGGATCAGGGACCAGAAGGTGAGGCTACAGATTCCATATTATCAAGAGTATATTTAGCTGATGCATCAGTTTTCCCAAGAAAGGATGATATCAAGCCCCTCTCTGCTCTTGCTGCAAGCTCACCAATTGACAACAATCAAAATGTGAAAAATATTAACAATCTACCTGGGAAAGATTCTCAAACTACTTATGAAAGTGCGGAAGCAGAAAATCCCAAAGGAATTTCCAAGGGTTTATCCCCAGTTAAAGTTCCTTCATTTGATAACACAGGAAGAAGGTTGAATGCTCCATGTATTACAGGAGAAGCTCGACCGAAAACAAGATCAACCCCTGTTTCTTGGCTAAGTGGTCCTATTGGAAGAGAGCAAAATTCGAATGAGCCAGCTAACCAGTTTTGTTCTTCAAAGAATGACAAAAGGAAATGGGCACTGGAGGTTCTGGCCCGAAAGAATGCTTTAGCAAATTCAAGTGGGAGTAGAGACAAACAGGAAAATGGAGCCGTGCTCCAGGGAAATTATCCTCTACTAGTAAGTTATAATATATTTATATTTGTATAGATCTGTAGTTTTCTCCAAGCTGTAATGTTTTGGATCATTTGACATGTGTAGGCACAACTACCTGTGGATATGAGACCAGTGCCAGCATCCAGCCGCCATAATAAAGTTCCTGTAGCAGTTAGACAGGTATGTCTTTTTGTGTGTGTGACTAGATTGCAAAATGTATTTGTCATGCACAACACTTTATTTGATCCGCTGGAAAGGGTTGGGAGCGGGGGGTTGTTGGGGGATGGGGGCTGCAACAAGGTGGATACAGATATTTCAATCAAACAATGCTCCTAACAGTGGCTGAGTGCAAACTTCCATATTCATTTATCGCAGTTTCTGTTCTTGTGTCTGCAATTGATTATTGGCCAACGAACTTGTATCTGCATGGTTTAAAAGGGTGACTATTCAAAATGAGTTTAGCTGCGTTAAAGCACCTACTTTGAAATAAACCAATTTGAGTTTGTGTATTATTTCATGCAACATTTCAACAACTCAACCTGTTTTTTAACTGGTAATATGTTTCATTTGTGTTAGTTGGAAACTTGTCAATATGGTCATTCCGCCCCTCCCCTCATCTTGAAATAGTTATGCAGTATTTAATTCTTGCAGGAAAGTACTATTTTAAAAACATAGTATTTAGTTGCATGGAACTGTTTATCATACCATCTCTTGATTTTACTTATACTATAAAATATCTTGAATTTATTCCTTCATAAAAACTAGGACATGTGCAATAGTACATTTTATTTGCTCTGATGAAGATCATGGACATCTCATTTAGGGACAACCAAAAAGATGTAATACATTCTTTTTACCATAACAGTGATCATTAATGTATCCACTTTGTCTTTGTTTATTTTTTCTATGTGAGTTTATTTTCTTTCTCCAGCTGAGAATTATTAAAGAATTAACTGAACTTTTTTCATGTCAGGCACAACTGTACCGTATCACTGAGAATTACTTGAGAAGCACAAACCTATCAGTTATTCGCAGAACTGCAGAAACTGAGTTGGCTGTTGCGGATGCAGTTAATGTAGAAAAGGCGATTTTTGAAAGATCCAACAGCAAGTTGGTTTATACAAACCTTTGCTCACAGGTTCTGTCTCAGCGTACAAAGTCACAAGCTGAAACAACTGCCTCCCATTTGACAGGAAACAATGTATGTGGTCTTGATCACTCAGCAAAAGAAACATATGCGGAACCTGGTGCCACAGTGTCCAGCAAAGTAGAAGAAGCATTGCAGATGGCTGGTCTTTCTGATACTCCTCCAAGCAGTCCAGATAGAGTTGTAAAAAACCCCAGTGAAGAAGATGATCCTTCCCTGAATGCCAACAAGGAATGTCTTGAGAATGTCCTAGATGTTGATTCACATCCCGAGTTGGATGTATATCAAGATTTTGAGTATGATTTAGGGGACAAGGGTCATATTGCTTATTCCAGCATGCCTAATGCTTCTAGAGTATCCAAATTACCACCAGAAGATGCAGATTCCAGAATGAAGGTTATTCTCTCTACTCTTAAATTTGAAGAATCAGATAAATTTTCAGATTCTGATTCTCTAAAGCCTTTGAGTTCTGTTAAAGAAGAATCAACCAATGATAACTTGATTGTTGAGGCACAATCCGATTCTTTCACCTTGCTGGAGTACCAAAAGGCAAATGATGCAGAAAATGCAAAAGTAGATGTTAGGCTTGATACTCCCTTGACGCTGGAACCATCTAGAGGGCATAAAGAGCCTTCTTTGGCGGAGTATAAAGAGTTGTATAAGCCAGAGAAGGAACGTTTGGTGAATGTAATATCTGAT